>NW_026593286.1:738046-778140 GCF_907164565.1 Psammomys obesus | reverse complement strand
GTGTGTGTGTGTGTGTGTGTGTGTGTGTGTGTGTGTGTGTGTGTGTGTAGACCAGAAGTAAACTTTGGGGTGTCTTCCACCCGTGTTTTTCCACCTCACTTTTTGGCATAGGGTCTCTCATTTGACTTAGAACTCACATTTTGGCTAAGTTGACTGTCCAGCAAACCTTCCCTCAACTAGCATTAGGATTACAGGTGTGCACGCATGTAACCATATATGATGCTGGGATCTGAACTTGGGCCTTCACGCTTGCTTAGTAAGCACTTTACCCACTGAGCCATCTCCCCAGCACCATATTGGATTTACTTTAAATATATTTTCAATCCAATCAGATGTTTGTGTCGCAAGGGTCTCCTTGCTCTGTGCCTCACCTACCTATTCATTTCCTTACTGATGGCTCCAAAGAGCAGGTCTGTTTAACTTTGGTGCAGTCCTGTGGCTTCTCTTTCTGTGACCTGTGCCCAGAAGTCTTTGTACGTTGAGACTGTGATGACTCTTTCTGTATCTTCTTTTGGAGTTGTAGTGTAGGTCTGTATCTTTTGCTTCATGGTGTGAACACGGAGCAAGGTGCATTTCTTCATAGCAGTTCCCAGTTGGCCCAACAGTATGCTTGTTAAACAAGCCTTGCTTTCTCCGTTCAAGTGACCTGCCAAGCTGGCAAAGATCATTGGCTATGGATGTGTGAGTTGGTTTCTGGCATCTGTTTTACTTGGTCCTAAGTCAATCTACCTTATCTCAAAATTTGGAGCTACCAGTAAGCCTGAATATGAAGCAATCTCTCTCTCTCTCTCTCTCACCCTCTCTCTCTCTCAATCTCTCACTCTTTTGCTTGCTCTCATTCTCTCCCTCTCCCTTCCTCTCCTCCCCCTACCTCTCCCCCCAACAGAGAGAGGGAAAGAGAGAGAAAGGAGAAAGATTTTTCTTATTCTAAAACCTTCAAATTTCCACATAAAATTTGAGCTTATTTTGTCAGCTTTTACAAAATAGATTCCTGGAATTCTTATCATATTTTCCCAACTATCAGGTTAAGGATAGTAGGAATCTTAGAAATACCATAAATTTGAATTCATGAGCCTAAAACAGTGTTTCAGGTTTTCACTGTAACTGACTTGCAAATAACTTTTGATTTATTTATTACTAGGGGGCTGCTTTTTTGCTGATATTATAAATGGCATTTAATTTTTTTTAATTTCCAATTGCTTCGTTTTAATTTTTCTTTTTTTTTTTTTCTTTTTTTGGAGGCAGTTCTGCAACTTTATTTGACATTGAGTTTAGTTCTCATCCACATTGACTGTCTGTAGATTTTTTAATGTGGTCACTGGCACGTAAGTTACCAATGTGTAGAGCTTGTTTGGTGAATCCTCATCTTCATTACGTTTTCTGGACAAACGTCCTCGGATGCGATACGGAACATTCCTTATTCCTTTGGCCCAGACAGCTTTATTGAGCCTTGTATCTATGCGCACATCTGGAGTCCCCATCTCTTTCATGGCAAACTTCCGAATTTCTTTGAGTGCCCGGGGGCACGCTTCTTGAAGCCCACGCCATGGATGCGCTTGTGGATGTTGATGGCGTACTCCCGGGTCACCACCTCGTTGATGGCAGAGCGGCCCTTCTTCTTCTCGCCACCCTTCTTGGTGGGAGCCATTCTGCCGGGGCCAAGCTGGAAAGCCGTTTTAATATTTTTTATGCTAGTCTTATATCTACAGGCCTTGAAAGGCTTCCTTATAGTTGTCTTTAGATTTTCTAAGTGGATAACCAAGTTGCCTATGAATGATGAGTTATACGCCTTTCCTAATTCTAAAAATCCACTTGTTTTTAATTTTTAATTTGTGTATGTTGAGGTCAGAAATCATATTGTGTACGGATCTCAGCTCTGTGAAAATGCACTAAAATTTGATCTTGTCAATGAGGGTGGGCTTCTCCACACAGCATTCAGGATAGCTGGTGACAGAGTTCTTCCAGTCCTCTGTACACGTACTTGCCGATCTTTTTCTATCAGGTGCCTAGAGTGGAGCGTTCATATCTCCAAGTGTCCAAATGTCCTCATGGATTGTGGAGTCTTTAGCTTCAGAACTTCTGGGCCTTCATAAGGACTCGCTTTGCATGTCATTTGCAGCCGCCTTCAGCTCTGTAACCTCCTGTCTTACATCTGTGGGTCTCTCATGGGTCTCTTATCGCCACGATTAAGGAATAATTCTATTTCTTGAAGCTCTGTTTCTGAGAAGACCATCCCTCACTGCTGCCTTCTATGACACCAAGGCAAGGGGGAGGTGAGGGGGAGGCCTGATCACCAGGTATGATGACAGGAGGGTACAAGCCACTGTCCTTGTTACTTATCTGTCCACTCCCTCTGCTTGACTGCCCAGATAGACTGCTTTAACTGTCCTCCAAATCTATGCTGCATCACCACAGACCTCCTCCACTCCTGCCAACACACACAGGGGCCTGTGGCAATGGGAATGGGATCACACGGTATCTTGAGGATTCTTTGTGCATGACACTCCCTTGTTTTAGGGCATCCTATGGTGGGGCTCTCTGAGATCCACATAACATCACTGAGACTGTGGTCATACTATCTTGCTGTAGAAGCGACCTGTGTGCCAGTCCCACTCGAAAGTGACAGCTATCTCAGTCACTTAGTTGATGGACATTCCTAGGTGACATATATACATAGTCTTCAAGAACCAGAGAGATCACCGAGTACCCAGGCAGATAGGGCAAAGTCCTGGCCTGTGCTAGGCCTCTGAGATCAAGTGCTTTGCCTATGCAGCAGATTTTGAAATGGTACAAAACCTCCCCCCATTTGCCTTGTGGAATGAGCACATTTTATGAGCCTACAGCCATATCCACTGTATGGCCTGCAGACTGCATATTCCCAGAACAGCTATGAACGTAGCCCAGCCCATTTGTAGACCACCATGCCATGTAGAAATGTGAAAAGTTGAACACCTATGTAAGGCCCTGAAGAACTGGCCAGCGAGCCTTCCTGGTTCTGATCTACATAGCACCCTCAGCATGAACCCATTTTGTAGCCTATCTCCCAAGTCCTGTCTTTTGTCCAGGACAGGTGAGTTAGTGTGGGTCAGATCCAAAACTCACACTGTCCTCTTCCAAGTAGACACACTGTTTCTACTTGTCCTTCTACTGAGAACATGTGTGCCTCCTGCATTGGTGCCTACAGGGCAGATTCCAGAGACCCTGACATCCTGTTCTACCGTAGGTCATGTGTCTAGCATAGAACCTTGGTGACAAATTTGGCAAAGTTTCTATAACCCGGACACTCACAGCAGTCCACCTGGTCCTTACTGGAGTCGTTGTGGTAAGCTCTAAGGAGGGCTGCACTCTGCTCCTATACCCTCATGTGGTGTGTTTGGATAGACTGTTTAAAGGGGAGTGGACTAAAGCTGGTTTCAAAATATTCCCTTGCTGACTGATGAGCCGACTCCCTGGGTAAAGAGTTCCCTGTCACCAACTCTGATGACCTGAGTTCAATGTATGGACTAACCCACACAAGCAGAAGGAAAGACCGACTTCTACATGTTGTTCTCTGACCTACACACATGAGCCACGGTACTCATGCATACACACACACATTGGTACAAGCAAAATAAATACATTAATATAATTTTAAAAATTTTAACTAGGTGTGGTGGTGCACATCTTTAATCCCTCACTCAGAAGGCAGAAAAGGATATCTCTACAAGTCTGAGGACAGTCTAATAAACATAGAAAGTTCCGGGCCAGCCAGAGCTACATAGTAAGACACAATCTTAAAAAAAAATTGTTCTTTGGTCTCTCCTGTGCTCACAGCTCTCATCTCTCTCATCTCTGTTAAGTGTAGCCACTGTGATTAATACTCATCACTGAGGAGATGGCCAGGTGGGCCTGGGCCCATTCCAGTTCCACTCTTGAGACAACATGGCATTTCCCTTGTGTTGGTGATATCTCAGGCCCTGGTTCCTTGTTCAGGGATCTTCAGGGGCCCTGGACACTTGCTCTCATTGTGTAGCTGCTCTGACACATGCTGTTGGTCCTTGAAGGACACTGGAACACTGGATGACTGGCACACATGTGGGACTCTGGGTTCCCTCCCAGAGCCTTGGTGCAGTCTGCAGTTCTGAAGCTGAGGAGCAAATGCCAGCAAGTGTCAAAGATGACAAAGAAAAGATGTCTCTGAGCTGAGGTACTTAGAGGACCCTGGGCTCCAGGGAAGCTTCTCAGGCTAATGAGATGATATGAAGGGAATCACAGAATGCTGAGAACAGGAGACACTACACAGTGACAGAGGAGCAGGCAAGACCAGTATAGGGGGGCTGTGGAATTCTGTCTTCTGGCTTTAGATCCTTCTCAACTGGAGAGTAGGGACATCTGTCCAGGGAGTACATTCTCTACCTGAGAGTGGAGAAGCTTTGAAATGAAATCATCCATTGTACACGAGCCTTTCATGGTCTTAGGAGTCTATATTTGCACTGAGAAATACAGAAACTGGCGGACCTGCTCCACAGGGTACACTGCGAAGTTTAATGTGTTCAACACTGAACACACAGTATTTCAACCCCAAGGAGCAGTG
Organism: Psammomys obesus; assembly: GCF_907164565.1. Taxonomy (NCBI): domain Eukaryota; kingdom Metazoa; phylum Chordata; class Mammalia; order Rodentia; family Muridae; genus Psammomys; species Psammomys obesus. Next base: position 773,567 of record NW_026593286.1, on the reverse strand, counting down.
TGGAGCATAGGCAGAGCAAGCACCCATGCTGTATTATGCCTGTACCTGTTCTGCCGACTGTCAAATGGATGGATCAATGGACTTCTGGGAAGCATAGACCCATTCACCTCAAGCTCAGTCTGCAACATGGCAGCTACCTCAAGATCCCAGCGCCGGGTACTCAGACCCTCACAGTCATCCCTTGAACAGGAGTCCTCCACCAGTCACTCAAAGAGATATCCCTGATTCCCATTCCTTTTCCAAAAGTTTCAGAGAGCTCTGCAGGTTGGTAGGGGCTGAGCCTCCCAGTCAAGCTCAGCTGTTCTCATCTCCCATGGTCTTGGTCTTCTGGAAGATGTTCTGCATGGCTGATATTCTGTCCTTATCCTGGATGTTAAAGACCTGGAACTGCAGTGGGAAGGGACAGAGGGTCACAGACAGCCAGGCTACACCCACCTGAAACATTATCTATGACTACTCTACCTGTGGGTACGCACCTGGGCAATCACCCCTGCAGGTGGACCACCCCAACATCCTCCTCCACAGCCCCTCCTCACACAATGTGTATCTGCCACAGGTATGATCCCCCAAGGAGGTCCCACTAATGTGCATTCCTGCCTCCTCCCACCCTGCCCAAACAGATCAGCTAAGAGCTTGCCATAGGCCCATCAAGCTGGTGCAAAGATGGAGGTGACAGTTCTTGAGTAATGGTGGGTAGGCTATCAGCAACCCAACAAGGGGGCTCCCTAAAATCAAATGGAGAAGCCAGAACCACAATGTCCACCCCAGGTCACTGCTGCTAGAAGAGGTTGAAGAAGTTGACTTAAAAAAAAGTCAGACATGTTTTGGAAGCAGTGCTTGGGCCTGGGATGGAGGCGGGTCCCTGCCTTTGCAGGGGAGCAATGGGCTCTGTGGGTGTGGAAGGGGAAGCTGGTAGGCACCTCTGAACATCAGGCCTGAGAACACAAGGTCTCAAAGGGTGTGGCCATCAGAATGCCAAATCCAGGAATACACAGGAGGTCCAGGGAAAGCCATAGCCCCAAGGGGGGTAACAGTCTGGGCATTTGAGCTGTGTGGTTTAGGACAATTCTGTGAAACACAGGGGCAGTCTCAGCCACTCTGCCCTGGTTTCTGGAGAGAAGTCTTACAACCCTGGGGTCCCTGTTGAGATGGCACCCCATGTTCTATCTGACACTCAGCCATCCAGAGACCCAGACATCCTCGCGTTCTTGACCCCAGAGGGCTTTTTCCACCCCCTCCTGCAACAGCTGCACTCACCTTATCTAACAGAAAATCAAAGTAGGCTGTGGCCCAGTAGGTAGGGTCACTGGCGGGGAGCTGCAGGAGTGCCTTGACTCCATTGTCAATGCGTGGAGGACGGCTGTGGCCCAGGTGGGTGACGTGGATCCGTAAGGACTCTTCGGGCTGGCTGGCAAAGTGTTCCACGCATTGGTAGATGACGCCAAGGTCCAGGCCACTGTGCTGCAGCAAGTTGCATTCCGGGTACAGAAAGTGAGGCAGGTTCCTGGTAGCCAGGCAACACAACAGCACCACCAGCAGGCGGTACACAGAGCCCTGCAGGTCCGCCCAGTCCTCTGGTGCTGGGAAGAGCATAGAGGCCCACAGCAGTACCGTCTGCAGCACACAAGGTCACACAGGTCAATGGGCGGCTGGACCACTTCCCCACCACCTTCCTGTCCACCAACCCTGCCCCAGCTTACTTCCACCAACCCCCCTCAACATCCCCAAATGCTAAGCCCCTCCTCTATCTGCCCACCCTAGCAGCTCTCCTCTGTACTGTGTCCCTCCCGCTCCTCTGCTCTTCTCTTTCCACCCTATGCTGAACTCCAGTCTGAACTTCAGATCTCCCTCAGGGTTATGAGGCTTCCTTCATCTGCTCTCCATTCTTTACTGCCCTCCATTAAACTCATTGTCTGCAGACAGAGTCCCCACCCCAGGACATTAGGCATCTTCCTCCTTTCTTCTCCAAGGCCCTTGTTAAATATCCCCCCAAACCCAACAGCCAACTACATTTCTAGACCCTTTCCTCCTCAAGCACCTCTCAGTTCATTTGGGGACCAGGATTATCTGTGTGTCAAACACCAATGACCTCTGGAAACTGGCTCCACACCTCAGGCAGAGGTCTGAGAAAGCAGTGAATGGCCTAAGTTCACACAGGGAAGGTTCCCCAAGCCAGTGCCTGATGAAAAGTCAACTCACCTGTCTCTTAACACCTGAACAGAGCAGAGGGTCCTCTCAAGCATGGACACACACTCCAGGAGGATCCTAAGACTTCACAGTCCTACCTTTCCCTCACTGTGCTGCGGACTAGGGGTGATTGGAACCCTGGCCCTGCACCTTTCTTATTCTTCTCAGCACAGGACTATTGCAAAGCCATATCAGGATGAAGATGTGACTGAGCGTTCTGCCCAGGGAGCATAGAAAGGAGCCGTGCTCCCATGGGTACTCAGTTGACTCCATTCTGTAGAGGAATCTGGCTGGGGCTATTCACAGATAAAGAGGAGTCATGCTGGAAGAGGTCCAAGCCTGTGTGGCCCAACCCATTGTTTCAAGGCTGCAGGGCCTCCCACATCACCTGGCTAGGGATAGCCAAAGCCAGCCTGAGGTGCCACAGCACCACTCTACAGCCATGCCTAAGAGACCTCCCTCTTGAGCTATGACCCCTCCGGTGGTCCCTGAATCTTTCAACACCCGTGACTGCTTGTCATGGGAGCTGGTGTGAGGGACACAGCTGGGGGCCACTGCCCTCTGTTGTCTGGTCACAGAGGTGAGCAACAGAGCTACCATGCATACCTTCAGGTGGTCAAAAGTTAGGCCAGGGTTCTGGCTGCCACCTCGCCAGCTCTCTAGGTTCACCCGGTCGAGAATGGAGAGGCTGTCCAGGCGGTGGCCAGGAAGGGAGCCCAGTGCTCCAAGCAGGCGGCTCAGCAGGTAGCCAGTGGAGATCCTGAAAGCCAGACCCACCTCTCAAGTCTGGGCTTCCCAGTGCCCAGTGCCCTGTAAGCCACCAGGAAGAAAAGTCCTGGCTGCTTCTGTTCCCCAATACTAGAGCCTCTTGAGCCCCTTGTGAAGGTCACACCCTTACTGTGGCCATTCTGTGGCCCCATGCCCTGTGTCTCAACAGGCGATTCAGTGTGCTGGCTTGAACATCCAGGTTACTGCAGAGATTAGGGGTGACTCCAGCCAGCCCACCGTTTGTTTAGACTGGGGAATTGGTGGGGCCTCAGTCTGGCAGGAGATGTGGGCTCCAATCTAGGACTCATTAGGGAAACCAAAGCTTGCCTCTATGGGAGCCAGAGGGTGGATAGTGTGTGAAGGAGGCTCAACTAAAGACCCTTAGCACAAGGCCCTGCACAGCACAGGCTCACACATCTGTGCTTGCTGGACCATCACAGAGTAGGGCCTCCACCCCAAACCTCAGTCCTGAAGGAGAGGTAAGGAAACAGGAATGCCATGTTCTCTTCCTTAGGCATGGACCCTGTTCTGCATGAATGGGTCAGGTAGGATGCAGGGTAGGGGGCCCGCAGAGCTCTGCTAAGGCTTCAGACTGGCACAGCAGCTTCACAAACATCACTTACAAGGAACAATCGGTTCTAAGATGGCAGCACCTTGGACATGAGTGTTTTGTTAGTTCCCCCAGAAGAAGCTCTGAGGCCTTGTATGTGGGTGCCAGTCAATGATGTCAGACTTGATGGGCCCCAGGCCCTGCGTCCTTGGTTTGGTCTCAAATGGACTCAGATTCTGTCCCGTTCACCCTCTCACAGACTCTGACTTGGTCCCACAGGCTTCTGGGAACCCACAAAAGCCAGAGCTGGACATGAGGGGAAACATCTCAGGTAAGGGGAACATTCTGAGAGGGGCTCGGCAAACTGGCAAGGCCACCCCAAGTGAAGGGTGTTAGCAAGTCCCAGAGCCGCTTTCATTGGCATGAGCATTCTCACTGTGTGAGGAACCTTAGGTAACCTCTGTGCTATGTTCACCTGGTGAAGGGTCCCCTCCCACACCACCTTCCACATGGATATCTCATCACAGCCTTACGCCACCTCCTCTGTAGAAGATGGTCCAGCTATGCCTTCTCTGCAGCTCCCTGTGTGTCACTGAGCATTAAAATTCCTGTGGGGATTCTAGTAACCTCAGCATGGCACAGATGCCCACAGAATAGAAGCAGGCAAGAAACCCTCAGACCCTCCCCACACAAGGGTCAGGGAGCATTACAATGTTTCCCCCTTCTCCTGGGACCCAAAGGCCCACAGTGGCATCTACCTCCAGTGCTGGGCACTAGCTGGCACCAGATCCACTCCGTGACTGGCGATTCTTCTCAAGATGCCCTCGGGGAATCCAGGCTTCAACTGGGCCCCTTCCAAGGCAGGCACCCTGTGCTTCTTCCTCACCGCAGGCACAACGTTGAAGCGTATCTTCCTCCAGCCGCTGGACACCAGCAGGGACAGGTGCAGCTGCCCTTCCTTCAGGCTGGCAGCATTCAGTGAACCTGCAACAGCCATCAGTCTAGCTTTCCTCTTCTGGACCTAACCCTACCTTAGTCTGAGACACCCTACCTGCTGTCTTGACTGTCCTTTCCTGCACCTGCTGCCCCTCTGCCTACCATCCAGACTGAGCTGTTACACAACCCTGTTCATGGGGCACTGCCAGCTGGGCTATTACAGCATCCTTCATAACAGCTACTTCCCTCATGAGCCTTCCTCTCTCTGCTAGGCCCCTCCCTCAGTCTTGTTGCCTGAGCCCACTGCACACACCTTCTAGACCTGAGGGATCTGACCCCTGTATGTGGTCAGGTTCCACCTCTGCCCATGCTGGAGCCAAGAAGAGAGCCCTGGTCCCAAGGAGAAGCACTGGACATGGATGGTGCTGCCCCCGTTCCAGCATGGGTAAAACTGGCTGTTTGAAGAGCTGGGCTGGTGAAGTTTCAAGCTCTCCCTAACCCCTAAAGCCCTGGGCAGCTCAGAGCCTGCAGGTCTTTGCTAGAGGGCTGTGATGAAGACATTCCATTGCTTCACTTTGAACCCTTTCACTCCTTAATGGAAGTCAGTTCTTGGGCAGAGCTTCCCATTCCAGGCTTTGTGCCCTATGTACTGATTACTCAAAAGGATAGGCTTTCACCATGGTGTCACCTCCAGTATCTGGAGACTCACAGCCCTCCATGGGGCAGTTTTGGCCAGGAAGGACAAACAGGCATAACAGCCCAGCCCACTTGAGAAGAAACAGAACCAGCAGGATGGATCCCAGGCTGGACCTCTCCTGATCACAGCTTGTGCCCACCCCACCCCCTGTACTAAGAGCCTCCCTAACAGCTCAGGTCTAGAGCCACCCTGTGCAAGCATGCTGGTCCTCATACCACATGTGGGGCTGGAAAGCAACGTCCAGGAAAAGCTTAGCTTAAGGTTCACAGGATGGAACTGTCAGTGTTGGGAAAGGCCCTGGTGTCCTGGGAGGAGGTACTGGCGTGGATGACCCCATTTCCAGGCTGCCATGACCCAGAAATCCAGGATAAGCCAGACATCTGTATGATGAGGTCTGTATCTACTTACACTCCAGAAGTCGGCTACCTTTATCATTTCACGAATGATACATTATGGCCAAGAGATTTCTCTCTCCCCCTCCCTGCTGAGACACCCAGAACTGATGTCCCTATCACAGGTCACCTAAGAAGGAAGATTTCAAGAGCGGCATGGCTGGGTGCTAGTGTGTCCAGGAGCCTTCTACCTCAGTGTTCTCTTCCTTTCAAAACAAATCAGCAGCAGAGACGGGGATAACAGAGACACCCACACCGCCACACAAGCTCAGGGTGGATCTGTCTCCCCTTCTTTCCCAGAACTGTCTTCCTATGTCCACGGAAGGGCCTGGGTCAGAGCCCAGAACAGCCAACCCTCAAGAAGCTGGGTGTGCTCCAGACAGTCCCCAACGCAAGTGTTGTAACAGGGCCTCCATTACAAGTGAGTGTGGAGAGTCTTCCGGAAACAGCCTGGTCCTGCTTGCGTAAACCTTCAACCCCCACCGTCTGCAGGACCGCTCTCAGGCAACCTCTGGGATTCTCCGTCCCACATGAGCCTCAGTGTTCCTGTGAGGAGGTAGGGGGCCCTCTCAGATCAGCATTTAAATGTCTCTTTGTTATTCCTCTGGTCACACATTTCATCTTTGAAATGGCAGCCTGGAAGACAGCCAGCCACACTTGTTCTCACTAGCTACCTCTAAGTCAGCCCTGGCTGGTTTCACCGGTTCCAGGAGTGGATAGCTGAACCCTGTCACCAGCGATAGGGATGAGTTGGAAGCAACGCCTGGAATTTCCCATGGGCCCAGCTCAGCCACAGGAGCAGGAATGGGCCTAGGCTGTGGAGTCTCCTTCCTCAGCCAGGAGGCAATCTGGCCGTTCAAGGTGGGGCTTAGATGTTTGAATGTCCTTGGTGGCCCATAATTTAGAAGTCCCCTAGTTACCCCAAGAGGTGAGTTTGTGCCTCAGCAAAGTAGGAGGACTGCAGGAGACAGGGCCACTGGCAATGGCTGTGTTAGGTCAAGCAAGAAGACAGAAATGGTCCTGCCAAGCTACATGCTGAATTAGAGGGTTCAAGAGATGACCAGGTAAGATGCCAGAGGAGCTGCAAGACACCAGATATTAAATGACTCTCTGGCTACCAAAGGTCAGTCTTCCGCTGCAGGATACCTGGCCCAGCAGGTCTGGGAAGGACTGCCCCTATAAACTGCCCTGCTGGTGTTTGAAGTCTGTCTAGGAGCCCACAGGCCTTCTGGATCCTGCAGCCCAGACTGCAGTGTAGGTACCCTGATGTGGGCCTCTGTTACAAACCATTTCCCAGAGCCCTAGGAATCCTGAGGTATCAGCCCACTATCCCATGCTCTGGGGCCCCTAGACATGCAACCAGACCAGGACTCAACATACTAGGGATCCTAGGCATGTTATTGCCCTCTGGGTGAGGCAACTACCTTACTTGCTAATGACACACACAGTACAAATACCAGAAAGGTGACTTGGGAAGACAAACACACAAGAAAGTAGCAACTGCCACCACCGTGCATCTGTCTCCTCCCAAGAGAAGCAGGACGTTCTGTTTTGGCCTCCAGTGCCCTAGCACCCTGATGTCCTAATCCTGAACTCAAGAAGACGAGCGTCACTACTTAGTCCCATTGTCCTTCTTCAACACAGTCTGCACCTACCTTTCTAGCCACCATTGTGTAAAGAAACTGGCTGCTTCTGGCCATGCTGGGAACCCCATCCACCTGGGGTTCTGACACCCCAGATTACATAAACAAGATGTCTGGAGCGAGACTGAAGCTGGCACATTTGAAAATACCCAGCCTCAGAGCTATCTGGAGCTCAGTGTACCAAGTTAGTGACTCAGCCATACGTTGGAATGGGCGCACACACGTGCCTGTATATGTAAAAGCATGCACTCACACCTATGTACTCACACTCATACTCGTGTCTGTTCACGTCCCCACACACTCATATGTGTGCACACTAGCGTGCATTCGCCTTTCTGACACAGACACGTGGCCAGGTTCGCATACAAATGGACAGATTGTACGAAGGCTGAAGAGGAGCCCGGTAAGCATTGCACCAGGCTGGAAAAAGCATCAGGCTGCTTTCCTAGCGCCCTGACACAAAGACCCTATCAAGCCAGCTGGCCAGCAAAACAGCAGGCTTGTCTAAACTTTCAGACATGTATAAAGTGGCACTCATTAAAATGTTTTGTTTTGTTTTGTTTTCCCAAACCACCATGCAGAAACAGGTCACTTGAGATTCAATGGTCTGCTTTCTCAGAGGTGCTGGGGGCACAAGGACCGGAAGAAGTCTCTCGGATCACGCCCCGCCCCCGACACACAATGGCAACCCACACTGCATTCATAAGCACAGGAAAGACACACACACAGGGACCTCTATGCAACCCCCAGTCCATACCCTGAGCACCCTAACACAGTGGCCACACACATGCGCACACACACATTACATACTCCCCGCCCCCCGCACCGTTACCTGGCGGGATGAGCCTGTGGTGTTGGCAGTGTACCACAGCAGCCACCAGGAGATCTTTGAGGACACACATGACTTTACTGGGTACAATGTGGCCGCAGCACTTGTCTCTGTCCTCTGAGGAGACGCTGAAGACGTCATCAGTCATCCATGGCTCCAGGCCAGATGCCTCCTTGAGGACACCCAGGCGACAGACTGCAGGGCCGTCCCAAAGTTCAGTGGCTTCTGACTCCTCCATCAGGAGAGCCTCGGCATCCACCCCCAGGGGCACCTCCACATCCAGCGCCTCCTCTGAGGAACGCAGTGCAAACTGGAAGGCCTCCAGGTCTCGAGAATAGTCAACAAGAAAGCGGTTGTCCAAGGCATGGGCCCGCTCCAGCACAGTGAGCAGGATATTCTCTGCTCTCTGGTAGTCCTGGACACGGGGTGATTCCCGTGACTGGATGGCTGACAGGTAGTGATGCCACAAGGGCAGCTGCTCCGTCATGTCTGGAGCAAAGACACAGGGAGCAGGCATCCCTGAGCCAGGCATCCCTGAGCCAGGCAGCAGGGCCCTGGTGGCCCTTGGGGACTGCTCTTGAGCTGGTGTAGACTGGCTAGGAGGAAGAGGTACCTGCCCAGGTGAGGAGCAGGTCTGCAGGTAGGGCTCAGCTGCCCATGGGCAGAGTTCCAGAGTGGTAGGCTCCTTGCAGCAGGCTAAATAGCTGAATGAAGGCCAAGGTCTTTGAAGTGGGGTGAGTCAGTACCTAACAATTAAGCTGTCCAAGGAGGCGGAGCCCAATTGCTTACCACTCTCCTCCCTCTTTCCTCCCTCCTGAATCTTAGGGCCAAAACACAGTGGCCTAACCTGAAGGAGGGGGTGTGTACCTAATGCCTCACACACCACCCCAACCAAAAGCTAGTCACACTGTCTTTGTGAAATGAGTCTTCCTTGCCCGGCCTCCTGTCCCATGGCTCAGACGGAAAGGCAATGCCAGACTCCGTGTGGGTTGAGGCCTCCCTCTCAGGCAGCTTGGAGAAGAACAAGCTTTAGGCCAGACCTGGGCCGTGTCTCCTTAGCATTCCCCAGATACCAGTGTAAACCAACGCTCCTCCATCTGCCATCCATATAATTGGCCAGCTCAGCCCCTCAGGCTGCCCAGCCCACCCTTCCAGCCTCCCTCCAAGAAGACCTAGCACCCACCTGGCCAGGAGCTGCCGCCTTCTAGGAGAAGCAGCTTCCGGCTCCGCCTCATGGCTGAAAAGTCTCACCATACAAGCCCCTCCACACCTGCCAGTGCCCTGCCCACCGCCTCCTCCCTGCTCAGTGTTGTGCAAGTCCAGACTGGCAGGAGGGAGCCGCCCCTAGCGACCCTTGGCCCTTAGAGGAGGCCCAGTGCAGAGGCAGTTGAGCTTCTAGTCTGCAAACAGCCTACGAGGTGACAACACCACAGGCACCATAGAGATGACATCTCTGCAACCACACTGCGCATGGCCACGGATCCCAGGGAACGGCACTAAGTCAGAGCCCGCAGGTGGCGGGGTAGGAAAACCACCCTGCTTAGAGTGGCTGCTCAGAGCCTTTGATGGGGTTGCAACCTGCGAGCTAGCCTCGGTTAGCCTTCCCTGCAGCCCGGTCTACCTCTGTCTCTGGGGCCTCTGCAAGACTGTTCAGGTTCCAGAGCCCTGGCTTCCTCTGCCCTCCACACTGTACTTGCCGTGCCCCTCCCTCAGCATTCCCCATGGCACTGCAGTCTGTGGGAGGCGGCCTGCCGCCCTGGATAGCTCAGCTTGAAGCAGCCTCTGCAGCCAGGCCAGGCACTTCCTTCCTTGCTCAGAACCTGGGCCTTTCCAGCTTTTCTACACAACCTCACAGAAGCCTCCTACAGTCACCTAGGAGACCAATCCAGCCACCTCTGAGCAAAGTGCTGCCTAAGCCTCTCGCCCTCTACGGTGCCCTTCCCTTTCTGTGACCTGCAATGTCCAGCAGGCCAGAATTCTATCTGTCCTTCCTTACTGGGCACCTCTGGTGAAAGCTATAGTGAGCTCTCCATGGCTGGACAGTATCATTGTCCTCCTCCGTGTGCTCTACGTCTAGGCTTGATGTCAGCGTACAGAGTAGACAGCACTAGAAGAGAGAGCCTGGCTCTGCTTGGACCCCTAAGGACATCACAGGGTGCAGTAGAGAAAAAATATGGAGCTGGTGGCAGTGTTTGACTTTGAAGGGACCCACAGGAAGGACCCAAGCCTACCACCCCACAGACGCCAGAGTGTGGATACTTAAAATAGGGTAAATGGAGGGGACAGTGAAGGCAGAGTGGTCAGCATAGCTGTCAGAGCCTATGGGTTTCACAAGGCCTCGGTGACTCGGGCCAACCACAAACGCATTGATTCAACCCCTCGGTATAGCGCAGGAATAATCACACTGCTTCTGTACCTCGGGAAGTGTTCTAGGAAAGACTGGCAGGGAGGGGACATTCCAGTCCGGATGGAGGGCATGAAGGTGCAGGCTTCACACTGCCTCAACATTTCATAAGTGGCCAGAGGGCTGCATAGAGAGAGACCCAGCATGGGTCTAACGCACAGGGGTAACGTTCCCTGGGCTACCAGCTCTCCAGAGCACACCTGGCTCCAGGGCACAGAGGCTGGAAGCCCTGGGTCAAGAGGCTGGTAGCTGAGCTCCTTCAGGAGGCTCTAAAGAAGAACTGTGCCCTCCCTCTCCGTCCTCTGGAGCGCCCACCCTGTGTTTCGCTGCCATCTGTCTGTCAATTATGAGGAAAATCGAGGTGGCATCCAGGGCCACCACATAAAGTTCCCAGTCCTCACGCTTTCCTTGTGAGGGCCACTTACAGACTCTGTACTGCAAGTGACCAGTTGTCAGCTTGCCACAGTGGGCTAGGATGCTAAGCCCCACCTATTCTTTTCATCGGCCAGAGTCTGCCCAAGCTTTCCTAGCCTCACCTCCACACACCCTCACAGAAGTCTCCTTAATTCACGCAGGAGACCCAGCCATCCCTGAGCAAGGTCTGCTTAAGCGCCTCATTATCTCCTGCCTCTTCCCCTGCTGTGAGTCATGGGCCCCAACACTGAGACCCAGCCACCTGGGCCCTGCATTCACAGCCCTTCCACCAGGCCTGGATGGCCACGCTGACTTACCGGGCCCAACGCTCTACTATGCAGCCCTGTGCCAGACCCCAGGTTTTCCAACAATGACCCAAAGGAAGCACACAAGAAGGCAGGCAGCAGCTGGTGTCCTAGGAAAGGTGAACTGAGGTCCACCCACGTTCATGGTAGACTGTGGGAAAGGCCCCTCGTCTGTTGTGGGCAGCGGTCTTTCTCTTTGGAACTCTGTGGTCTGACAGGATCCCTGTACCCAGAGAGTCTCTGAGATTCACACTGAACTTGCAGGAAAGGTCATAAGCATTGCTTGTTTGTATGGAACGGTGAGACCTGCATTTTGCTTGCTCAGTCTGCCCCCACCCCGTGAGCTACTGAGAAGTGCAGTGTGTGTGTGTGTGTGTGTGTGTGTGGCCACTGAGAAGGGTCAAAACAAAAGAGGTGACTCTCTTCATCCTAGTGACCTAATGCTCACAGTGGCTAAAGTCATTGTTGAGTCACGCACTAGCCCCACAGCCCACCTAATGGGTGCTGATGAGAACTCCAGGCTTTTCATCTGTGGGAGAAGCAAGTATCGGAGGCAAACGCTCTTCAGGAAGCACAGAAGCTGGGGACAAGGAGCTGGGGTGGTCTGGAGGACTAATAACCTGGGAGAATGGTGGAGCCAACAGGCTGAGCTCCAAGATGGAGGCAGGCCTGGGAAACCCTGGCTATGCCAGAGCTGTTGTCAGGTGGCCAGCCAGACAAGAGCAGAGCTGAGCAGGGTCTGCTGTGCCTGTCATCAGACTGGATCTCAAGAGAAGCCAGATGTCCACAGTCATCCTGGCCAGTGGTTCTCAGCCTTCCTAATGCTGCAACCATTTAATACAGTTCCTCATGTTGTGGAGACCCCCAACCATAAATTTTTCTCCATTGCTACTTCGTAACTGTCATTTTGCTACTGTTATTAATCATAATGTAAGAATCTGATATGCAGGATATCTGGGATAGGGTCATTTGACTCCCAAAGGGTTGTGTCCCACAGGCTGAAAAACATTGTCCTAGGAAGTAAGGAAGGCACTGTGGGGAAAACCAGCCTACCATATGTCTTCAGGGCTACAGTCAGTTAACTGCCAGCCTGGAACGGACCGGCTGTTTGCAGACTGGGAAGGCAGAGACCTGAGCTTAAGGCTGGTGGAGTAGGGACTGAGGGAAAGGCAGGATGATGGCTGCCAGGGGCCTCAGCTTCACCAGTGAACTTCAGGGGGCTCCAAGCAGGGGCTGGAGCTACACCTTTCCAGTTGTTCTCTTTTCTCACACAGCTAGGACATCAGAGCATGCTCTACAAAGGGTTCAAGCCAGAGGGAAAAAACCCTGCTTTGCTCACCTTCCCCTGGTCCCTCACTTGGTCTGGGGAAAGGCAACACAACAGTGAGGACCGCTAGGTGGGAAGGTTTTGCAAGAAAGGGACACTAAGCCCCACCTGTTCTTTCCATCTGCCAGAGTCTGCCAAATAGAGGAGAAGGGGTCAAGGCCACACAGAGGGGACAGTCTTCCCATCTCTTCATTTCCTCCTTTCTCCTTCATCTGTCCTTTCATATTCCTCCTTTTTCCTTCTTCCTACCTCTGTGGTTCAGAGATAGCAGTAAAGTTTCTCTACTCAGGCTTTTCTGCCAGCCTCTATTACTTGCAAGGCCCCAGGCCTCTATCAGAGGGATGCACTGGGCCTCAGGCAACTCTGACACCATGAACAGGAAACTTGTAATGTGTGAAGCTCCTTTATGTCTACAGATTTGCCGGGACATGTTCTCCGGGCTCTGGGACACACACTCTGCTGATCCACGATTGGGATATGCCTGCTGTCCACCTGCAGGCCGGCCTTACTATCACCACTGCCCAATAGGGACAGTGGGAGCCCTGGCCTACTCCGTAGCCACACAGGCTTCCGAGCAGGCCTGGTACAGTTCACACAGAGGGTGGAAGCTGTGCCACCTGTTCAGGAAAGCATGGGGCACAAGAGATAGGTGAGGCCCTAGCAAAGTAGACGGGCACCAGACTAAGTGTGAAAGGGAGTGGTGGGCCTACAAGGCCTGACAAGAGTGTATCACTTCAAAACACAGGGCACACAAGGCCTTTTCACCTGTCCCGGAGCTATTTGGCTAGTTCAGGACAGACTAGATGCTGGCCAGTTTAGGTTCAGAATCTGTGGGTGCAGTGTCTGCTGTGTCTTATGTACATGCTCACAAGAAAGATTTTTGTGGTTGTTGGGTTTGAGTTTAGGTGTTGCATAGGGGTTTTATTGAATAAATAAGCATAGCATTTCTTATATTAACCATGTTAAAATATGCAATTCAGGGCATTAAAATGTTCACACTGCAGCCATCACTATTACCATCCACCTTTAGAACTCTCTCTCATGCTTTCTTTTTTTTTTTTTTTTTCTTTCTTTTTTCTTGAGATGGGTTCTCACTATGTAGCCCTGGCTGACCTGGAACTCACTATGTAAACCAGGCTAGCCTTGAACTCACAGAGATCCACCTCTCTGTGTCTCCTGATTGCTAGGTGTGTCCCACCATGCCCTGCTAGACTCTTCTCTTCTCAAACAGAAACCGCATCACCATGAGCCACCAGCTCCCTGCTTCTCCCCAGCCTCAGCATCGAATGGGGAGAATGGTTGCTCCTGTCTGTGGGATCTGACAGTCAGAGGAACTTTGTATAGATGGAATTGCAGTCTCGTCTTGTTGCGACTGGCTTACTTCACTCAATCTGATGTTGTCCAGGTCCCTCCCTGCCACAACATGTGTCAGAGGCCCCTCCTGCTAAATACTGCACAACCATCTACTGTATGGACAGGCCAAATACGCTTATCTATTCATCCATCAGCAGACACCCGGGCTGCTACGAACATGGCAGCTAGATCTCTCCATCTCTGTTTTCTGTTCTGGGTACACACCCTGACGTGGAATTGCTGGGTCACATGGCGTGCCTTTGATTTTTTTTTTTTTTTTTTTTTTTTTTTTGAGGAAGTGCCATGCTGTTTTCAAGCAGCTTCGTCGTTTCACATTCCAGCAAATCCACATCTTCATTGGCATATTTTCTACCTTCCTGATAGTAGCCACCTTAACAGGTGTGACACTCACCCCAGCACAGTTTCCCCAAATAATTAGCCTTATTTGTCCTTTATATGTGTCTGACAGAGAAATGTCTAGTAGTTTTTACTTATTGTGCTGTATTTATGAATGTTAGAAAGTTTTATATATTCTAAATTTTATTCCCCTGTCATATGGATGGTTTGTAAGTATTTTTCTCACTAAATATTCTGATTGCTGTATTTTCTTTTTTTTAAATATTGCGTTCAGACGAACAGTGTTTTCATGTTGATAAAGTCCAAATTATCTGCTATTTTTGACATCCATGTTTGTATGGTTGTATCCAGGAAGTCATGGCCAGAGCCACTGTGTTGGGCCCTCTTCATTTCTTTCAGTGCTTATGCTGTGGGTCCTTGCCAAGTTGCGAATGACCAGTGGCTCCATGCCCTCTCCTGCCACTGAAGGCAGAATTGCCCTCCAAGGCCTTCTCCTGGTTGTATCTTGGTATTCCGTCTCCACCCATTCCTTGAGGATGGGTGACAGAGGGCAGGATCCCTGAGCTACCCCTAGCAGTCACTAACCAGGACCATCTGCCAGCCATCCTTTGAACAGGCCAGGTAAGCACTGAGCAGGTAGAGGGTGAGGTTCTCCTCTGCCCAAGGACCTCCCAGGTCCTTATCTGGATCCCTCAGATACAGTTGGCCCCTCTTATATATGCCATCCCTGGCCCTGGGAATGCCATCATTTGCCTTCCCTGACCCAAACCTTCCTGGAGTAGGAACATGATGTTAGAAGTCCTCATAAAGGGTTCTGTTTGTCCCTTCTGTGTGAATGCCAGGTGCCCAGAGCCTCACCCCTACCCTGCCTTAGCCTCACTCAGCAGCCAGGAATGAGGATGGTGTCATTCAGCCTCAGAAGTAGCTGATGCTTGGCCCTGTCATGGCTCTGACATCCCGGAGCACAGTTCATGTGAAGGACAACTCTCTTGAAGAGGGTGGAGGGCACAAAGGAATGACATGCCCTGTTCTTGCTTTGCAGCCCCAGGATAGCCTGTCTGGCCGGAATTGCTCTGGAATCCGGCTTGCTGTCTGTGGCCATCTCTGTCCCTTTGGTGACTCTGTGCCCCCAAGACAGGGTGGACTGCTCACGTGCTGAGCTCACAGGTCCAAAGGCAGCAACCATTGCTCACGGGGAGTGGCTCTTGAGGGCAGACAAGGCTGGGCTGACCTGGGTTGTAGCCCCTTTGCTGCCCAAAGTGCATGTCCTGTAGGCTGCGACAGAGAGTGATCTGGAGAGTGTTCCAAATCACTGTGCTGAGACTAACCTCCCACCATCGCCAGCGTGTCTGTGCCTGTCCATGCCTGAGGCCTGCCATGATGACGTTTCTGTTCCGCACCACCACAGCTGTGAACTGTCCTCCAAGAAACTGGGAAGCCAGGTCTTGCCATGTGCTGGGGCTGTTGCAGGCATGGAGGAAGAAAAGATGACAAAAGCCTCCCCTGAAAAGGAGTCTCCCTCTGAGTCCAGAAGCATTAAACAGCCAGACAGACAGGAGGCCACAGGACCTCTTTGTTATTTGCATGCTATGCCAGAAAAATAGATGAATGCATTTGTGCTTTCTGTGGCAAAATCAGGGGAGGACAGACAGTAAGGCCAGAGCATGTCCTTGACAACTGCAGTGGGACTCGCTTCCCAAACCTCAGGACAGGAGGCTCAGCCTAGTCTATTAGGAGGAGGGTCAGGACTGGTCAAGGCCCTCCTATGACCCACTATCCTCAAAGACGAATCCAGCAGGGTTTATTACAGAACACGGTCTGGGCTTACGCTAAAGACTCTCCTTGTCATCGATAGCGCTGGAACAGAGGCTACATTCATGGACCACAAAAGGGCCCAGACCAACCCCAGTATCCAGAGTAGAAGCCTTAGGCTCCTGGGCATGGCCAGGAGGGGCTATATTTGTGAACAACACCACGGGCTTTCCAGACAACAGAGGAGGACAGAGCAAGGCAGTTGTCAGTTGGTTGAGTGCATCCTAGGAAGTAGAGATGGAATACAAAGGGTCAGAAGGTGTGCCTGACGGGAGAACAGATTGTTCACCCTCAGGAACAGCCTTCCAGCTCCTGGGACACTCCACGACACCTTTTTCATGAGCATGCTATGCCAGAAAAATAAATGAACACATCTGTGCTTTCCATGTCAAAATTTATTGAATAACAACAAACACACAAGGTTTAGCAGTTCCAAAAACATAAACTTGTCATGCAATTCCACCTGCCCTGGTAGCGTGGCCCACGGTGAAGGTAGATTCTTTTATTCCAATTTTAATTATTAATATTAACTTTGACATCACATAGCACACAGTAAATATCTCTCTATATCTGTATGCATATGTATGGGTTACAGAATGAATGCAGAGAGAGAGAGACTTGAGCAGAGTTCAAAAGGTTTCAGAACTAGGTTAAGAGTCTGTATTGATAAGATTATGAACCAGATCAGTGCCATGAGGATAACCAAGAAGAGATGCAATTCTGTACAGCTAGGTAGAGCACACTGCAGAGCAGGAAACCTCCCAGGCTCCAAGGGGAAGGTCTGTCCCTCCCTAATCCTTAGACATCTGCAACACGTTCTCTGACACATGAACTAAATCAGTTCGTGACCCTGAAGGGAGGATGGGCTTGTGGTCTGCACCGCTAGGCATGATCAGCAAGCAAGCAGTCTCCCTGGAGGTAACTGGGGGCTCCGGAAGAGGCTGGTCTCTCCCTCAGGTCCGCTTCACTCCAGGTCTCCAGGGAAACTGCTTCGGCCAACAGTGTCCCTTAGTCCTCACAACAAGCCCTTACTCCAATTTCCAGGGAAACGAGCCCTCAGCGTCCTGGTTGCCCCTGGTTGCCGCAGCAACCCACATGGGCTTGTTTAGAGTGTGGTCTCCACAATCAAGGCGGGGCAGCAACTGAAGCGAGTGAATTCAACAGGGCAGAACCAGGGCAGCGGCTCCACGGAGAGAACGCGGGTGTGGGGAGGCCGCAGAGGGTGTGGGCGCTTGAGGCTCAAGGAGCAGACGCGCTGAGGCGTCCAGGCACTGCCTAGCTGAGGTTCTGTGCTCTTGGCCAAGATGAGTTCCACTTCCAGCAATCCCGATGATGGGGACACCACGGAGCAGTCTCAGCTGGGGCTGGACACCGTGATCCAGGTCAGTGAAGTGGCTGCCGTCTGTGACCCCTGGAGAGCAGGTCCTCAGAGCACTTTAGATAGGACGCTGCTGGAGTGCAGGTGTGCCTCCCAGGAGCAGGCTGTACCTGTGTGCGTGCTCAGTGTGAATGCGCTTGCCAGAAATGAGCAGCCCAGAAGGCCAGAGCCGGCTCTGGACCCTGGGCTTGGAGCCTACATACCAAAAGCGAAGCAACACTGTTTCAGCGGCCAGGTATGGGAGCAGTTGGGTCTGAGATGGAAGAGGGCTTTCCGTTAGGGGGTATCCCCAGTGCCTACGCTGCAAGCTGCAGAGGTTTCATTTCTATCTTTGCAGAACTTACCTGTAAAACAGTACCAATGCAATTAACCCTGCACCCTCTCCCCATCACAGCCTCCCATTCCTCAAAGCCCACCTACTTACCAGTCTGCTGTCCCTCATCTAAGCCTCCACAGCATGCTTCCCCTACACTGTCATCATCCAGCCTCCAGCCAGGCAGTCCCCAGCCCCTGGGCGATGTCAGTGTACCCCAGATGGACCTTCTGACCCAGGGTGTTCATTAATCAAGCTCTCAGACCCTCAAAGCCACGCTGCAGGGGGTTGACGTGGTCCTAGGTAAACAATACATCAGGTCCCCTGAAAGAGTTAACCGCCCAGATGGCGCCAGGTGGCTAAATAACCTGGTAGCATCTTTGTAGGCATAGGCATACACACCTGCCCACACAGGACAGACCATGACACAAGCAGTATTAAAGTCGGCTGTCGTGGAGGAAATGGCTCAGTGGGTGGAGACAGTTGCCATCAAGTCTGATGACATAAGTTTGATCTCTGGGAGTCATATGGTGAGGGTCCAACTCCCTAAATTTGTCCTCTGACCTCCACAGATACTATATGGTGCACACACACACATGCACGCACGCACGCACGCACACACACACACACACACGCACGCACGCACACACCACAAACAAATAAATGTGCTTAAAAGAATAAGTTAGTTGATGCAGCAAGACAGGAGAGTGCGATGGGTGGGGACCCTCTGTGAGCTCTCTACCCCAAAGTGTCTCAGGCTCAGCTGTGAGCACAAGGTTCAAGAAGAGCGTCAGCACACCACAGCTCACAAAACACAGGCCAGCCCCCATCTGAGCACACATCACCCTGAAAGGACATGATCAGCTCCTTGGAGGCCTGAGGGTGGAACTGGGAGACTGTGTGTTTGCCAGTGGACTTGAGGTAAAAGCCCAGAATGATGCAAACGTCTCTGGGGAAGGGTGCTGGGGGCCTCTGCATGCAGCTAACCCCACTGTCCCTGGGAAGCTGTCACCTGAAGGTCCTCCAGAGCCTGGTGAGGCTTTTCTGTCTGCCCAGCTGCACCTACTATTTGCACAGCTCTGATTGAGATCTCTGTGCAATTACATGAGGTGAGCATGCACCAGGCAGGCGCCAGGAGATACCCAGATAGGCCTATCAGTCTTGTGGCCGGACTCCAGGGTACATCCAGGTACCCCTCTGGATACATACAGGGAACTGTGGGACCCAGAGAAGGGGCAAAGCTTGAGTGAGAAAGCTACCTACATGGCCAAGAGCATAGGCTTTGGCATCAATCTGCTCCCTCTGCCTGGAAGAGCTCTTCAGCATCCCTCTTCCATGGGCCAGATTTCCTTTCCCTTGCCTCATCTGCGCACACACACACACACACACACACACACACACACACACACACATCAGCCACTGCACAGCACCCAGCCCCAAAGGCCTCTTGAGAGCTAAACCTGAGACAAGGACCAGGCTTGGAAGCCCTGAAAGGCTCAGAAGTCCCTAGAAGAGAACACATTGGCTCAGTGAGTTCAAAGACCCCCTAAAATTACATATGAAGGGGGGAGGCTCACTGTGCATCAGGAAGAGGAGCTTCCTGGATCCTGAAGACCCAGAACTGCAGACCCGAGGCAGATGGGAAGTGGTATGGGGAGATCTTCCACTATTGACTTGGTTGCTTTTCAAGCTGTTTCTTTTGGGTTAAGTTCTAGTTTCTCGGAACTTGTCCATTATAAATTTTCATATTTGCTGGCAAAAGCTGTTGCTGTGGTTTGGGTGTGGTCTGAATGTGCCCCCAAAGGGTTCATGAGCTGGAAGTCCAGGAGGTAATGGTTATGAAGTGGAAGGCGTTTAGGTCATGGGGCACTGGCCCCAGAAGGAATTGATCTGCTTCTCTCTGGCCCCCATTTCCCTCCAGAATGAGTTGTTATTAAGAAAAAAAAAAAGGCAGCAAAGCTCCTGAGCTCTCTGACTCCTTCCTTCCATACGCCGTATGCTCTGTTCTCTCATATATTCATCTATCACAATGGCATCTGCCATGTTGGAATATAGCCAGACACCTTTCCAGTACCCAGAAGAGGCACTGTGTCCAGCACAGCCAAATGACCCTCATTTCTATACAAAGCCCAGCCTCGCCATAGCAGCAGGACATGAAAAGGCAGTGGCTCATATGCTTCTGTCTTTTTAAGATCATGGGACCTGAAGCAGCGAGAGCAGTGACCTCTGCCTCCCAGTAAGGTGTCCAGAACTCAAGACCTTCTGTGTAAGTCCAAGAAACGCTTGGACTAGCCCTGAGTGTCACCTGCTCCTTCAGCTCCTTGGCTGGTGGCATGCAGTTGTCATCTTAGTTAGGGTTTCTACTGTTGTGATAAAACACCATGATCAAAAACAACTTGGGAAAGAAAGGGTTTATTTCATCTTTGAGTTTGTAGCCCATCATCCAGGGAAGTTGAGGAAGGAACCAGGAGGCGGGAACTGATGCAGGGGCCATGGGGAATGCTCCTTAATGGCCTGCTCGGCCTGCTTTCTTATTCAGTCTAGGACCCTGTCCAGGGGTGACCCTGTCCTCAGCACATGCCTCCCCATCAATCGTTAATCCAGTCAATATCCCACAGATTTGCATGCAGGTCAATCTTATAAAGGCATTTTCTCATTTAAGATTTCCTCTTCTAATGGCTGGAGATGGCTCAGTGGTTAAGAGTACTGTCTGCTCTTCCAGGGGTCCTGAGTTCAATTCCCAGCAACCACATGGTGGCTCACAACCATCTATCCTGGGATCTGATGCCCTCTTCTGGCATGCAGGTGTACACACAGATAGAGCACTCATACATAAAAATAAATAGATCTTTTTTAAAAAAAGATTTCCTCTTCCCAGGTATGTCTAGGTTTATGTCAAGTTGACAACAACAGCAACCAGGGAAATTCCCTTTATGTTCTTTCATATTTAACCAGCTCTCATATTTATTTTCCCTTTTCTTTTAACTTGTGGGTTTGTTCATCTGATTAGAAAAATGTGCATGGCTCACTGACTTTCAGCCTTTTTCAATTTTTAATTTGTAATAAGAATAAATAACATAATATTCACTGTTTTCCCCATGTTAAAGTGCAGTTCAGTAGTATTTGCACCATTCTCAGGCATTACCACCATCCAGCCCCAAAATGGTTTCATCTTCTCAAATTGTCATTGTCATTATACACTAACTCTCCCAGCCCATGGCGGCCATCACCTTTCTATCCCTGTATATCTGATAGTTCTAGGAGCCTCTCATGGACGGAACCTGTCAGCTTGTTTCACTTAGCACAACCTCAAGGTCCTTCCATACTGTAGCGTGGCTAAGTCCTCCTGTGGATGGACTGTTCATCGCTCACCGGATCATCTCTCCGTGGACCACTAAGCTGCTTCACCACTGTGAGCTGTGCTGCCATCAGCAGTGTGCAGGTCCATCCATCTGGGTCTCTGCTTTCACTTTTGTAGGGTCTGTTCTAGAAGAACTGTGGGATCTAGCTCAAATTCTACATGAATCCTTAAGGAACGGCCAGCTTACTTTTCCACAGTGGCTCCACCATTTTATATTCTTGCTTTCTTCTGTGTTTAAAGCAAGATGTTAGCTGTAGGAACTAACCACCATGGTTAGTGCTAGGACTCAGCTCAGCCGCACAGCATAAAGCACTACAAATGCCACTATAGGCTGCCCTCTGTCCTCTGCCCTCTGCCCAGCCAGCTAAATCTGAGGTCCCCTCAAGCTTAGTAACCTGCCAGAACGGCTTGCACCATTCAGGCACCTCTTTCCTGACTTAAGGACTCATTCAGGGACATCTACAAAGGAGTGATGTCAGGTATGGGGAGGGACACAGAGCTGAAGCACCCTGTCGGGGTACATGCTTGCCCCAGCCCTGCATCTACACCAAGCCCCTCACCGGGGCTTTCATGGGGATCTCCTGTGTAAATATTACTAATTGTAAATATTACTGATTGTCCCCAGGGGCTTCAGTACTAGATCACCAGACATCTTGGGGGTGGGCAGAAAGAGCCAGGGCTCTCCTTTTGCCTTTGTCATTCTGGAGCTCCCTGGGGACCCAGCCACCTCTCTCTCATTCCCATTCAAAGTCACTCCTTACTCCAAAGATCAAGGGTCCATGATTGCAGGAGTGCAGGCCTACCAAGGCCTGTGTAAGGCCAGGAGCCGACAGTGGTCTGAGCATAGCCTGGCCACAGCACCAATCACGCGCCCTGCAGGGAATGACACAGTGGTTGTCTGTCTCCGGGGCCACATGTCCAGACGCCAGTGTCACTGCACTGACCAGATGGCTCACATCCTCTTCCCTGACCTTCTTTACCCACGGTCCAGAGACGGGCCCCAGCCTCCTCAGCAGAACACTCCAAGCCTTGACAAGGGCTCTGCAGGTTTTTTTCCCCTGTCTAGCCCACCCCCTCTTTCTTCTTCCTCCTCCCTCCTTCCTCCTCCCTCCATGTTCTTAATTCTGGGCCTTTGCTGCACTGATTTGCTTGCCTACCATCTTCCCCAGGAAGACTGTGTGGGTGTCGGGACATAGGAGCAGACAAGACAGACAGCCTCCTCACCCTGCTGAGCATTCCCTGCCATGAGTCATTTTGTAGTTAACGATTCACACCTTTGGTGGTTCCAGCAAGGCTTTCAATTACTTGCCTTGGGAACCTGTCTGAGCCTGCTTGTGTGCCAAGCATTGTGCTATGGGGTGAATGAGTGAGTTGCCTCCTTTGTCTCCGTCCCTTTCTCCAGCATCTAGCCCCCTCTTGACTTCAGAAGCTTCTGCCCCGGGGGCAAGGCCCATACCCCAGCTTGGCAGGTACAGCAAGGGGGTGAGGGATATCAATAAAAGCAGCTGGAAAGGCAGCCTGTCAAACACAATAGCAGACATTACCAGATACAGAACCCAGCAGGCTTTCCAACCAAACCCTCCCCAGAAGGCCAAAGTGCTCTGAGCCTCCAACCGGGCCTGGTCTTGGCCAGGCCAGTTCACTGAAGGAGGGTCCAACCAGGTACATACGAGGCAGGGGACTATCCAGACATCTGAAAATCCAGAAAATACCCCCACAAGTGTTTTGGGGATCAGGGTAGAGTCTCAGTCCTAAAACAGACTCTGTCAGCAGACCCAAACTCACCCAGCCCTGGCTTTCCCACACAGCGAGAGAAGGGCAGTTTCCAAGTCAAAGCAAGCTAAAACATCTGCTCCTGGATAGTAGATGGTGCTAAGAAACCTCAACCCACCTTACCTGCCTCACACAGTGTCACAGGTTCTCTTCCTGTCCCTGAACCCAGCTTCGGTTTAAGCCCTCCTGCTTGGTCAGGACCGGCAGCCCTCCTGCAGTACTGGAAAGAGCCACATGAGGGCACTGTTGGAACTCAGCAGCAGGTGTAGCCACCCATGCACTGCACTGGGATTAGCTCGCTGTATCTCTGTACCACCCAGGCCTGTCCTACCTGCTGCCTAGGTTAGAACCTGTGAAAGTATCCAAGTTACACTGGGCTCTCCTGTTAGATGCCCTCTCCTTTAGAGATTTTCAGCAGAGGTTTGGAGGTCCTGCCCTGCTTGCTGCTGAGCTCTTTATTTGGAAGGCACCAGTGAGTCCTGCCTTTCTCCATGCCTGAGACGTCCGTGTTCCCATTCTGCTCTCCCCTGGGAACCAGCACCTAGACTTTCCAGTCCACCTGTCTGTGGCTACAGTCACAAGCAAGAACGAGACAGTGAATAGCTCATGTGCTTTTTGCCATTCCTGCTTACAGGCCTCCTTATCTCCGTGCCCCGCCATGCCTGGAAGGGGAGTAGTGGACTCACCTGCTGGGACCACTTTGGGTGCCTGCCCGGCCCCAGCTGTGCGTCAGCTCTTGGCCAAGGGGTGGGGGGGGGGCTGCATGCCCTACTCTGTCCCCACTGTTTGAAGCAGCGCTGAGAAGTCCCCCAAACTCCGAAAGAAGCCCCCTGCAGTGGACACACTTGACTCTTCTCTGCTCAACCTAGACAGCAGCCATGCCCCACAAGCTGGAAAAGGCCTTGTACTCCGGAGTCTGGCCTTCAGGTGGTCTCCACCCTTCCTCACCAGCGCTTGTGCTCAGATGCTGCCTGGATTCCCGTTCAGGGTGCTCCCCATCTCAGATCTGAAGGACCGCGAGTAGAAGGGTTATGCCTGTGGGGCAGGGTTGGGGAATAGGACAGCACCCTGTGTTAGAGCCCATCCTTTCCTGGATATGGATCCACACTGGTGAATGGAGCCCCTGGGCTCTGTCTCCCCATCCGCAACAACCACTGCCCCCCTCCATGTATGAGTCAAGATCCAGAATGGGGGAGGATACATACCGCACCCCCAGAGCTCCCTGCTCCCATCAGTCTCCAGGCAAGGGCAAAAGTGCAGTGTGAGGTTCCCCAGCTCCAGAGCACAGAGGGGTCAGTTAACTTCAAGGAAGCCCTGAGCAGTTTCCATTCCCATGGGGCTAGGGCTGGTGGACAGACAACCGGTGCAAGGCCTCTCTCCGGCCCAGTCTCTCTCCTTTTCAGACTTGACCCCCACCCCTCACTCAGCAACAGCCCCTGGGGCTCTGGAACCCAGGATGGCCTGTAATATCACCCACACTTCATACTTTCCCGGATGGGCAAGATATGTCCGTGGTGTGTTGATGGCACCGTGAGGAACCCCTCCTCAATTCCCTTAGAAGGGAGCCCTGCTTTGACCCAGAGGGCGAGGTAAAGATGCCAGCCCCCTAGGTGGGCCTCCCTCCACACAACCAAGAGTGGGCGGAGTGATGAATCTCCCTGCTGGGCTTCAAAGGTACCCGTTTGGAGTGAGATCTAGAGGCATGGGCTACTCACAGTGGACTCCTCCCGGGGGTCTTTGGCATACGTTGAGCTGAGAAACACATTGTGGGCTATAGGAAGAAACAAACATGGCCCAGCGCATCTGGGTCTTGGGTCTTTTAGGAAAGTGACCATGGAAGTCCCTTTTGCCCAGCTGTGGTGTCCTTCGCACAGTCTGCGGCTCCCTGTAAGAGGCTATCCAGGCTCCCCAATGCCCTGCTAGAACCTTCCCCCAGAGCCAGGCTAGATAGGAAAGATCCCGGCCCTAGAGGTGGTGACCCACCCAGGCTGGGGAGCCACTGGTGGCAGCAATGGACAGAGCCTGAGGGGCAGACGCTGGAAACACCCCCAACCCACTCCCCACTGACGGCAAACTTAAATATGGGGAAGGAGGCGGTCCTGGGTGGGATCCCAAGGGATGCAAGCCCGGGTCAGCACAGACCTCCTTGCACGGTTAGCAGAGCCCCGCACCCCTCCCCCGCTCCATTTGCGTGGAGGCGGGGCGGCCCTTGCTTGCAATCCTCCCTTGCGCGCAGGGGACAGAGGCAGGAGGAGAGGGCCGGCTGCCAGGGACGCGCCCCTCCCGCTCCCCCTCCGCACCCCTCCTGCTCTGGCTGGGCGTCGACCCATCGCAGGCACCCGGCCACAGCTGGAACCTATTACGCCCCCAGCGCCTCTCGGGACGTCCCGGCTAATAAGTGACCCTCTGTAAACGTTCGGAATGAGTCAAGTCTGTGCTGCGCCGCTGCTTTCCCGTTAGCGGGTGGCGCCGCTGATGCTCCGGGGAGAGCAGGGAGGGGAGGCAGGGTCCTTCCGGCCTGGAGGGAACCTCTGAATGGAGCCAGCATCACGTCTTTAATCTGGGGCCCCAGGGTACTGTTTACCACCCCACTAGGCCTTAGTTTCCCCCTGTGCAAAACAGGAGGCTCAGGGCTGCAATGACAGGAGCGGCCTTGGTGGTCTTAGCATCCGAGCCTTCCTGGCCAGAGGGAGGAAGTAGCAAGAAGGGCTCTGCTGCTCAACAGTGGAGCTGCTGCACCCAAGCAAGACTGTTTACCACCCACTCAGAGCAAGACTGGGAGGTCCTTGGAGGAAAGTGAAGTGAGGGCACCTAACCAAGACCGCCTAGGGGAGTTGAGTGCAAAGCCTTGGAGAAAGCAAGCCTTTCCCCAGCCTGAGGGGCAGATAAACCAGGCCCCGCACTCACTCATGTGCAGCACCTGACCTTTGCAGGACTTCCAGGGACCAGGACAGGCCCTGTCCAGGGCCATGCAGAATCTGGATATTGGGGTGACTGCAGTCTGGCTAGCTTAAGAGGGGAATCAGGAAGGCACAGTGGCGCATGCCTGTAATCTGGGAGGCAGAGGCAAGCAGATTTCTGTAAGTTGGAAGCCAGCCTGGTCTACAAAGTGAGTCCAGGACAACCAAGGCTACATGGAGAAACCCTGCACCCTCCCCCCTCACCCCCTCCAAAAAAGGAGGAATCAATATATTTAGGTGAAAGCCATGACTTATCTCTACAGAGACATTCAGGATTCAGAGTGGAAAGAGGCCTGGCTACAGTCAGGAGGGTAAGAAAGGTGGGTGCTTGGAGAAGCAGAGACCTGGAGTCAGAGCCAGGAGAGCTCCAGACTAGCAAAGGTCTTCAGTGACAGCTGGAAGATGGGAGACAGGAGGGGACTCTAGATGGGAAAGGGATTTGGGGAATCCCACTATGGAGGGAAGCAGGCAGAGCCGTGGCTGTTGCCCTGGAAACCTCTGGGAGTGGGGCCCTGGCATCAGTCACAGGAGTTGTTAAGCCACTGCCTTCAATGCAAACATCCCTCATGGAGGGGGCAGGTGGCTCACTGTGGGCTGTTCTTAATCCTCTCCTATTGTCTGCCCTTCCCATCTCTGGACGTTTCCTGCTGACACGGAACAAGCCTGCCCACAGGACCTGACAAGGTCTTTATATCACGTCCATTCCTTCCCCCAAAACATGTGCCTCCCCCAACAAAATCCTGCAGGGACCCTAAATCCTGCTGAGACCCTAAAGACCATGTCCAGGGAGGAAACGTAGGTAGACAAGAAGCCATTTCTGTGATGTGACATTCAGTTTTATTGACTTTCAACCTGAATTTCCAAAGCCAGAGGCCTATAGCACTAAGCCTTGGGATCATGAGACTTATGGCTCCAAGCTTTCAAAGTGAGACGCTCATTGCTTTGGGTGCTTGAGGCAGAGGTCTGGTGCAGTGTCCTCAGTTCTAGGCACCCAGACTTTTTGCCTCTGAAACCCTCAGTAGCTCTTTTGATTTCTTCTGGGCCTTCCTGTCCCCATAGTCTATGATCTGCCTGTGGCTCTCCACTGAGTTTCAGCTTCTTTGTCACCTTTCTTAATTTCTCAGTTTCTGCCTGCAGTCGCTCTCTCTCTCTCTTGAACACTTCTGCTTTCATGCCCTGCATTATATAACAGTTCGGAGTGTCAGGTGTCAGGGCTCTTGGCTCCTGGTAACTTTTTGGGACCCTTTAATTCAGCTGCTTCTACTTTTTCTAAGACTCAGAAGCTCGGGGTCTTGTCTACAATTCCTGCGGCCAGTCCAGGCTGCCTTACCCGTGATAAAAGCCACAAATGGACACATAGATTGTTCAAAGGAGCTTTTTATTGGGTCTGACGTTGCGACACTCGAGCGATGCACACAGGAAACGGCACTAACCGGAAAAGAGGGACCAGCAAGCTGCTTAGATAACTGGAATATGGCACCACACACATGTGCTTAGCCAACCACAGGCCTCTTGCTGCTCTAGCCACAGGCTTTGTGTTGAGTCACTAGAGACAGTGCTCAGCCTTTATTTTAGCATGAGTGACAATACCTACAGAGTGAGCTTTGTCATCTGGAGTTCACAAGGCTGTCCTGTCCCAAGTGAAGTTTGCCTAAGTCAGAGCAGGTTATCTGGAAGAGCCAACACTGGAGCAAGGTCCTGTAAAACAGGAATTGCAGCCCCAGCACCCCAGCCTGTGATGCTCCCAGCAGGTCCTGGAGATGCTCACGGAATGTTCAAAGCAGCCGGGCTACCATGATAACAGTCCAGTTGGTTGCCAAGAATGGGGCTGGTAGTTTGTCGGGTCTCTGCTCAAGGCAGCCAGGCACAATGGAAGAGTGACTACTAGGGAAATCAAGTCTCCCAACCCCTAACAGCCAATCTGGTTTGAAGGAGATCATGACAGAGAGCTTACAACAAAGACTCCATCATCGACATTGGCACTCATAACGTTGGAAGGGGCTTCTTCCCAGTCAGATCCCCTCAGGAACAGCCAGGTCCCTCTGATCTGTCTCACCAGGTCCCCAGGAGTTTCATGCTCACTTTGGGTCTATGTGGTTTTCTCTCCTGACAGCTCACTAGCTCAGGACCCACCAGGAAAGCGCACCACTCTGGGGTAGCCTGAGGGAGACACCTCAGACCTGCTCACAGAACCTAGCCTGCCTCTGATGACCTATGTCATCTTGGGCCTGTCTTGCCCCTCAGGGCCCAACACAACTCTTACAATGGCTGGCCTCTAAGAACAGGGGGTAGATTCACTCCTTTTTACACAGAGATTCTGTATTCCTCCTCAGGCCTGTGATCACTGGGTGGGGTTTGGGAGCCTCCCCATCTCCACTGTGCAGATGAGCCTAACTGCTCCAGGTGGGGCTGTGTGTCTTTCTGTGGGCCTGCATCCCAGGGAGGCTAACATGAAGAGCTGGGATTCAGCCCAGCCTGCTTAGAGTCAGAAAGGGCTAGGAGGTGAGCTGGGATGACCTTGGAGTCCTCAGATAGCTATTTTCTTGATCTCCTCATTTCTGCCAGGGACTGGCACAATCCCACTCCACAAGTGGGAAAACTAAGGCATGTGGTTTGAGTGAGCAGCCTGGCCCCACTCTGCCATCTCCAAGACTCTCTGCTATGTTGAAGTGACTATACAGTGGCTCTGAGCATCGACAACAATGGCTTTGTGTGAGGTGCCTGCAAGCTGTTCGGGGCCTGCATGAACCAGGGCTCTCGGATGGTTTTGTTGTTGTTTTGTTTTGTTTTTCCAGAAATTGGAAGACACCATCCTGAGCCCCATGGCCAGCAGGGAGGACCGGGCACTGACTGTGCGTGGAGAAGGCCAGCAGGCCTTGCCCACCCCTGTGCCAGCCCGTATCCGAGAGATTGTGTCAGGCAGCCTGGCTGAGGAGCCACTCTCAGGTGAGGTGGCTGAGGCTGTTCAGGTACCCAGTGTCCCTCACACATGCTTTACTTGGTAGGGGATTGTCCTGGCCATGAGTAGAGGGGGCTGAAGATGTTTACCAAAGACAATAAGGGTAATGGGGTGCTCAGTAAAAGGAGAGGGAGTGAAGTTTTTCCTGGAAGCCCTCTCTCAGTTGTTTGGGTAGGGCCATGGCCTGATCCTAATGCTCTGCCCACAGGGCTGCAGGAGCTGCCAGCTGCTACAACCCATGTGCAGGAGGAGAGTGAGCTCCTGCAAGAGGAGCTGGCCCGGTTGGAGGAGCTGTTGGCCCAGGCAGAGGCCGAGCGGGAGGAGCTGGCCAGCAGGTGTCACATGGTCAGCCAGAGGGTAAGTGTGCCCCTGGTGCCTGCCAGTCAGTGTGCATGGCCATGTTAGCAGTCACCTTCCAGGACTGGTGACCATAATCACGCCCCCAGTCTCTTAGGACACTGGGCAGCAGATGGAGAAACTGAGGCTAGAGGTGAGCAGGTGGAGCAGGAGATGCCACCCTCAGATGTATGGCCCTCATCATGTATGGCCCTAAGCGCCATGTGGAGAGGCCCAGTCAGGGACGACTGTAGTAGAAAGCCACCTGTAACGGTCTTTTAAAAAAACTACTTTATTGGGGGTGTTTAGGCTTCTACTTCACTTCCACCACCACCCCTAACCTTAAGTAGGAGAGAGAAAAGGTTAGTGGGGAGATGGGGCCCAGACCCCTTTACTTCTCCCTGCTAGTTAGGGCCACAGGGTTCTTTCAGGGCTCTGTACCAATCTCTGTCGACCGAAGACTCAGCCAGCAGCCTCCTCCACATCACTGCACCCCAAGTGTTTCTCTCCATCTGCCTGGTCTAAACCACCACACTGTCTCTAGTCTCTGGTCTCTCCAGACTGCTACATGCCACACGCCAACACCAAATGCCACCACACACACACACCCCTTTTCTTTCTTGGCTCTCATACTTATACTCACAGAGTCTTAGAACATGGCCTTTTCCTTGCTGCACATGGAAGGCCATTACCAGCTGGCAAAGATCACGCCCCATACATGACAACTAACAGGTGTTAATAAACTATAGCCCAACTAAAATCCCACACCTGGGATTAAAACAAAAACATACTTACATAACAAAACTGAGTTTACAAAGAACCCAAAACTTCTGTTACAGATGACCCACTGGTCCAGGGCTTTGCCAGTTATAATCACAAAGCCAGCTTCCAAACAGAGGGCAAAACCAGGCAGGACTGGCCCCAGACCCCAGGCAGAGCCTGTGGTGCCAGCCCCTCCCCCACCCCTTCTCACATGCGATACTGCCTCTGGTCACCAGCCAGGCTGCGGGATGGGAGAATGGAAGGGTGACCTCCAAGGTCTTCAGCCAGAAGTTACTCGGGATGTCTGTGGGCTAGGGAATGCCTTCTCAATGAAGCTAGAGAAACTCAGGCAGAAATTTGAAGGTGTTTTCCAGGCCAGAGCACTTTTCATGCATTATCCTCTCCAAGTCATGAGAGCTTCAGAGGCAGAACTGGACACAACTGGTATAAGATAAGGGAGAACAGTTCATGCAGTGGGGACCTCTGATCCCCCAGGTTCAACCCCCAGGCCATCTATGGACCCAGTCTGAGCTCTGTGGAGTGGCACAGATGAGGAAACTAAGGCTCAGCTGTGGCCAGTGTTCCCCTAAGGAAGTGGTTCTCAACCTGTGCACGTCCCAAACCCCTCAGGGTCACAGATAGTCTGTATATCATATTTATATTATGGTTCATAACAGTGGCAAAATTACAGTTATGAAGGAGCAACAAAATAATTTTATGGTGGGAGTCACCACAACATGAGGAACTGAACTAAAGGGTCACAGCATTGGGAAGGTTGAGAACCACTGCTCTAAGGTCATACAACCACATCCTGGCCCACATCTGCTCTTCCTATGGCACCCTGGCCTTGCTTTGCCTATATGAGGGTCTTAGAAGACTTCCTCGTACGATCATACTATCCCTAAGGTGCCCACAACCTGGCTCTCTGATGCTCTTTCTGCCATTCTACCCTATGTGGGAAATGCTGTTTTCTTTAGCCGCCTCCCAAAGACCTGAGGAACCCTTACAATGGCTGAGGAGCTCCACAAGCCTGCTCTTCTGAGATCCTCTTCCATGGGGCATTCTGGGGCTAGGGATCTTCCTAGCACAGGGCGGGAGATGCTGGGAATGGACTACAGGGAATAGAAGCCGCAGAAGGCCTTCCAAAGATTAATAGACTAATAAGCTGTGAGTCAGAGCCCAGCTCACAGCCAGCTGGATGAGAGGGCCCAGAGACCCTGGCCCGACTTACTCCCCAGCACACAGGTGGGACAGGGTGAGGATCTTGGTGCCCAAGATCACCTCCCCAGGTAGCACTGCAATCCTTTATCATTGGAGCTGTCTGACCCCAACTGTCACATTGCTGGTGGCTGAGAAGCAGGTCTTCGGCCAATCAGACACTCCTGTATCCCATTCCCATTCCCCCTGTTCTTTGTGCCTTCCTTATAAGATTTCCTCCTTCCCATGACTTCCTAGGCTCTGGGTTCACATCCCCCACTGTAGTAATGGCTTAGTGGCTCTGAGCAGTAGGCCTTGGGTATGTCTTCCTGAATTCCACGTTGGCCCCAGCCTTCTTTCCTAACCCCTTGGGAATATGCTCTGTGTTGGTAACAAGGGGACTTGGCACCCATGGTATTATGCTCCTATCTGCTAAGGATGAGGGGTGAGAGGGGAGGTGCAGCTTGGGAAATAGGCCAGGCCAGAGGGGTCCAGATTCATGCCCCATGGAGACATGAAAGAGCCTGCTTTTCAGCTGTCTACCTTGCCTGGTTGTGACTGACTTCTGGACGGCCCCAGCCACTGGGGCCACCAGGACCTCAGTTTACTAACCTGTAAATGAAGCATCTCCAGGGACCTCCAGATCCCTGCCTCCTGCTGGGATCACCACTCCCTTAACATTCCCAGACCCAACAGAATCCAATCATTCACTCATCCAACATGCTTCCCCTCGGTCTCTTCTGTGGGCCACAGGAACTGGACAGAGAGGCGGGTGTGAACAGGATCCTGGGAGGCCCTGTATCCTACCTCTGCCCAGAGTGGGCTTTATGTCAAAGATGTCCCACCTGGCTGAGCAGGCTGAGGTGGACCCGGTGGGCTCACACTCCTTCCTAGCTGCAGGCCCGCCTGGATACCGCTGAGGCCCGGCTTCGGAAGTCAGAGATGGAGCATAGCATGGACTTGGAGGAGGCTCTCAGCCGGCTGGAGGCCTCACAGCAGAGGTGAGGCCCAATGCGCAGGCTGTCGGGGTGCAGGGAGCGCAGTCATCATCCCAGAGAGGGCAGACCCCACTACGCCTCACAGCCTTTGCCAACTAACCAATTCTGAGTTACCAGTGAAAACTGGTCGAGGGAGAGGACCCTGGGAAGGAAGGGCCAGTAGCAAGCAGAACTGGCTGCCATTCAACTCTCCCTTATTTTCCATTGGAGACCGCTCCCATTCCTCATATATAATTTCTCAGGGTGAGTGAGAAGGGAGAGAAAGGGCAGACTGCAGAGTGTCCCTGTGTCACAAGCCAGGGGACAATACAGACTTGAGAGCTCTCTCATCACTGCAGGGTGAGTGGGGCTCTTCCTAGTCTCCTCAGTAGTGATTCCCCTGCATGCAGGAAGCAAAGATATCAGACAGGCTTGAAGCTGCAATGTCCCAGAGTTGGGGTCAGGACACTCAGAGCCCATCTGCAAGTGAGAGCTGGCATCAGAGATAGCGTTGTCCTCTGCCCATACTCCTCAGCATATATTTCCATACCTTGGAAATGGGAGCATCCATGTCATGCCTGGAGCATCTGAGGGGGAATCTACTCACTGCCCCCAGGGATAAGTTTGGGCCTATGGGCAGCCTCCCAAGGCACAGCCATTGCCAAGGGCTTCCTGACCCCACCCCCTGAGTCTGATGCCAGGATGTCTGGTCAGGGTGCTGCCTAGCCACCGCTGTTGGTGGGTTACCACAGTCAACCCTGTGCCATTGGCACATACAATACTGGGTGCCCTTCTCTGGCTCTCCTTAACCACCCTGACCACAACCCCAGAACTTTTGGCTTCTAGCCTCTCTGATGTCAACAGGCCTTTTTGTTCATACTTGGCAAGAGTGCACCACACCCCAGTCCCAGAAACAGCCCTAGAGCCTCACTTGAACTGACCTCGCCATCACTAACATCCTGTGGTTGGCTTATCCTCTGGGAATCTGACAGAGGAAGAAAATGCTGAAAAGCATTTTTGAAAACCCATTTTGAGGAGAAGAGCCCCAGGGAAGCTTGATGCCTACAAAGCTCATCAGGATGGCTGGCATCTCCCACCTAGCTTTCAGAGGTGCTCAGCTCCTGCCGGCCTGCCGCTCCAAGGCTCCCTTTGAGCCTCCTGTACCCTGCAAATTTCTTTTTCCTCTTGAAGGTAGAGGAGTGGCTAGTGGTGGGAAGAGTTTGGGAGAAGAGGATTCTCAGGAGGGAAGGATGATGCTGAGCTGGTCCTGGATGAGTCCTCCTGATGTTGGCTCCACATGGGGTTCATTGCAGGCTGCTCAATGCTGCTTGGGAGCAGAGCTGGGGCTGTGCACTGGAGTGGAGGTCAGGGGCCTTGGGCACCATTTAGACCCCTTGGTTTAGGTCCCTGGACTCTCTGTGCCTCTAAGAAGTCAGCACACATGAAGCTGTGGCTTTTGTCCATCTAGGAGCAAGGGCCTTTCCCAAGTGAACACTCTCCTGCGGGGACAACTGGAGCACATGCAAAAGGCCAATGACACACTGGCCAGGGAGCTGGCCATGACAACACACAACTTGCTCCGCCTACAGAGCAAGCTGGTGCTGCGGGAGGTATGTCACTAGTCTGAGAAAGAGGTGTCCACACCCTGTCCCTACTTCTACCTGTCTAATTTGGTGTCTGCAGCTGCTGGTGGTGGTAGGTGGGCTGCAGGGATCAGGAAGGGGGAAGCTGGCTTCATGCAATCCCTCCTGGTAGAGGCCTCACCATCCATTTTCCTTGGTTACAGCAGCCTGTGACATGAGGGATACCTCCAACCCCTCTCCCTTTGAGGAAAGGAGAACAAAGCTAGAGGGTTCTTGGGCCTTTGCTGGCTCCGATGTGTGACACTGTTGGCCACACTGAGAGGCTGATCAAGGGATCTGGGTTGCACAGCTGCTCTTAAGCTCTTGGCCAGAGACCGCCAGTGACCCACAGACTTGCCCACTCAAGCATCATGGAATGATGTTACAAACCTTAGGAGAGGTCCAGGTCTGGTCTGCTGATATGTTGATGGATGTGGGAACTCACGAGAAGGATGTAGCCTCAGAGAGGTGACACTATACAACTGAAGCTAAAGGAAGTTCTTTGACAGCCCTGCTTCAAAGGGGTCTGAATGCACACTCAAGTGTCCTTGCACACTGCAGTGGCAAGATTTGCCCCTCTGAAGCCACCTGAGGAATATGCTCTCCCCATATGAAGGCAGGAGCTAAGGGAGACCCCTGGGTCTGGGGCCACACATGTCCCTTCAAACAAATCCATCCCAGAGAGCTCACTGATGCTCTCTGAAAGGGCAGCCACAGCGGCCCCCTGCCATCTGCCCCACACCTTCATGCTTATCCTGCTTAAGGCTTAGCCATCCTCTGTCCTTCCTCATGACTGGAAAGGACCATGTAACCTTTCAGTATTAGCTATGCCCATCTCTCCCTAATGCCAACAAGGTGTCTGTGCCAATCTCGCACCATCTCTAGAGCCCAGAATCATTCTGAGTTGTTGCCCTTCTTTACGCAGAGCTAGGCTACCTTCTTCAGAGTCTCATCCTTGCTCATCACTATTCCTTCTGACATCTACCTAATCACCCTGGACCCTTCCTCCTTGACTTAAATTACAAACATCAGAGTTTTCATCTTTAGGAGAATGGACTGAGTCTTTTCTACATATCCGACTCTCTGGTTGGCGTGTATCCCAAGCAGCTATTCTGTGCTTGGTGCCTCACATCCCACTACCTGCCACTGTCCAAAATCTGACCCCATTATTTCTGCTGACTCCTGATCTCGGTGCATTGTCTCCTTGTGTGGTTGGTGGTTTTTTAATTCTTTAATAGGCAGCTGGTTATTTTCCTTTGAACTTTGTGAGAATTCTCTAAAACCTGAGTGAATATAGGATTTTTCCAGAAAGCATTTCAACTGCTTTTGATGGGCGACTGGAGGCTCTACACTGCAGTAGGCTTTCAGTGTGAAAACTCAGACTGTGTACATTTAGATTACAAACTGCAAGACGTTTTATCAAGGTTCCAGGCAAAGGGAAGAGTTGTTTCTTTTTGTTCATCTCTAATATTCTAGACAGGCACTTTATCTCCAAGATCGTGTGTGTGTGTCTGTGTGTGTGTGTCTGTGTGTCTGTGTGTGTGTGTCTGTGTGTGTGTCTGTGTGTGTGTGTCTGTGTCTGTGTGTGTGTCTGTGTGTGTGTGTCTGTGTGTGTGTGTCTGTGTGTGTGTCTGTGTGTGTGTCTGTGTCCGTGTCCGTTTGTGTGTGTCTGTGTGTGTGTGTGTGTGTAATGTAGTGTACTGTACATGCCTGTATTATGATGTGAGTGGTTTGTGTGTGAGCCTGTATGTATGGTATGGTGTGTGGTCTGTGTAAGACTTGTGTATGTGAAGGTATAAACGTACAGTGTGTATGTGCATGTGTGGGGGTGGGGTATATGTGCATGTGGGAGTCTATTGTGGGTGATGGCCAGCTCAGGAGGAGCTGGGGGACCCTCTTCCCCCATGCC
>NW_026593286.1:671998-733046 GCF_907164565.1 Psammomys obesus | reverse complement strand
AGAG
Source organism: Psammomys obesus (assembly GCF_907164565.1). Classification (NCBI taxonomy): domain Eukaryota; kingdom Metazoa; phylum Chordata; class Mammalia; order Rodentia; family Muridae; genus Psammomys; species Psammomys obesus. Next base: position 733,042 of record NW_026593286.1, on the reverse strand, counting down.
GGCATCCTAGAACTAGAGTTACAGTTGTCGGCTGCCCAGAGGGTGCTGGGAATTGAACCAGGGTCCTCGGGAAGAACAGCCAGTGCTCTTAACCGCTGAGCCATCTCTCCAGCCCCCACCTACCTTGTGTATAAGACACAGTTTCTCACTGGTCTGGAGCCCACTGAGTAAGCTAGGCTGGCTGATCAGTAAACACAGGATTCTCCAGTCTCTGCCTAGTGCTGGGACTACTGGAGCCCATCACCATGCCCAGATTTTTTTTTTTTTTTAACATGGGTTCTGGGATTGAGCTCGGAGCCTCATGCCTGCTTGGCAATCACTTTACCCACTGAGCTATCCTCTTCCTCCCCCCACACGCCAACTCCTCTGCCTTCTGGTGAAGAAGGATCACCCAGTGTGGACTGAATTGAAACAGTTTGAGTCTTTTACAATGTGTCTTGTGTGGAAATGCCATACCTCCATTGATATTCATGCATCCTTGTCTCATGTAGGATAGCATGACCTTTCTCCTTTCTCAGGCCTTTGTTCTTATCGTCATTTTCCCCATTTTTGCGGAAGTATAATTACTGTGCAGTGTTGGCGAAGGGAAGGCCAATGAGTTTGATCATGCTGTGACTCTATGGATGACCGGTTAAAATAAAGAACGTTTGCCAGCCCAAAAGCCTCCCTCACACCCCATCCCAGTCTTGTCCAAATGCCTAAGGCCCCAGCAGCCTCTGGAGCACTGCTCTGGCTGTGTGGATCTCTTGTACCAAGTTGCTCCTCCCCTCTCCCCACCAGTCTCTTAGACTCATCCACGTAGTTACATGTGCCCTAGCACTTTGCTTTCACACGTAAGTACATGCCACAGTAAAGATAAACGCAGCCACTTCCTCACTCATGTGTCACCCGTGCTACGCAAGGCTCCTGTAATACACAAGGCTCGTAAAAACCTTTGTATAACACTTGTCACTATCTCAAGCAAAAACTCACAAGTGAAGTTGTGGGGGTCCTTGTGAAGGAATGTGGTGAATTCCACCATGGCCCTGGCATTTTGCCAGCTGTTCCTTGACCTTCTCAGCACTTAATACTATGTTTTAATTTTTAAGCTGCTCTCTGTGCAATATTCTATGTGCTGAGGTTTTAAGTCATGTTTCCAAGGTAGTGATGTCGGCATATTTTCACGCATCTGTTGAATTCATTCGTGTCTCTCTCTCTTTTTTTTTTAGGTTTTTGTGTGTTTTGCAAATGTGGATTTTGTGTTTTGATTGTGTCTGTGCAGGAATTTTTCATATGTCTGATACAAGGACTTTGTCAGATGGATGCACTGTGAATGCCTTTTCCCAACTGGTGTCTTGTCTCCATTTTCTTCATAGCATTTTTGCAGAACATAAAACTTTAACTTTGGTGAATTTCTTTTACACTTAATCATTGCTTTGTTTTGTTGTGGTGGACTCCTTGTTTTTGTTTGTGAGACAGTAGCCTGAAACTCACTAATTAGCCCTGGCTGACCTCAAACTTGTAGCAATCCTCCTGCCTTGACCTCCCCAACTGCTGGGATTATATGACAAACCACCACGCCAGGCTTTTCTAAAGTCTTATTATCAGCATTTCCTAGATCCTGCAGTTTCCCCAGCCCTAGGACAAAAAGTTAGCCTTCTGTGTTTTCAAGTGGCTTAATTAAGGCCTCCAATCCATTTCATAGCAGTTTCACATGGATCTCTACGTTACAATGCAAATTTTTGTGCACACCGAAGATCCGCTGAGTCAGACACTCCCTCAGAAAGACTTTGAAATATAGAGTTCACTTCGCCTCCAGGTGACTCTGATACCCACCAGTGTGAGAACCACGGTGTGCAGGATGGAGTGGAGATTAGCGCTCGCTGTCTTTCACGCTAATCTTCACTTGTCCGGGCCCTGTTTCATAGGGACACTCACATTTGGGTTGACTTGCCGTGTGAGTTACTTTCCTGTCACTGTGGCAAAACATCTGGCAGAGATTAATTGTGCTGGTTTGAATGAGAATATCCCCCCAGGCCCATATATTTGAATTAGTTGTCAGGGAGTGGATCTGTTTGAAAGGATTAGGATTAGGATGTGTGGCCTGGTTGGAGGACATTCGTCTTGGAGGTGGGCTTTGAGGTTTCAAAAGCCCACACTAGGCCCAGTCTCTCTCTCTCTCTCTCTCTCTCTCTCTCTCTCTCTCTCTCTGCCTGTGGATGAGAATGTATCCCTCAGGTACTTCTCTAGTGCCATGAGTGCCACATGCTTCTGTCATGATGATAACAGACTAAGCCTCTGAAACTGTAAGCAAGCTCCCTGTCAAATTATTTTATAACAGGTGCCATGGTTATAATGTCTCTTGGTCATAATGAAGACATTTAGGAAGACTGTTCATTTGAGCTCATGGTTTCAAGGGGGTTCATGTCATGGTCGTTTGGCCCCATGTTTCTAGGCCAGCTTTGAGACAGAATTCCGTGGTGACATAAAACTGTGGAGGAGAAGGAGGAGGGGTGCTGGCAGTTCCCCTCACAGAAGATTAGAAGCAGGGAAAGAATGACAAGAAAGGGACAAGATACCACCAAGAGCCTGTTCCTAGTGACACTTCCTCTGGCTAGGTTCTGCCTCCTAATCTGTCATTCCTGAGTTTCGGTCTGCAGTCTTCAGTCCATTGATGACTCAGCTATGACTAGACCAAGCCATCTGTGGACAATGGAACAAAAGAAGACTTGGGGTGTTCTTGGTAACTGTGAACCCCTTAGTATCTTCCCAGCCCAAACTACAAAAAGTAAATGTGGTGAGAACAAGAGGCATCAAATGGCTGTTCCCTGCTCCAGGAGGTCAACTGCTCTAGACCCTTCGGCTTCTGCAACTCCCGCAGGCTCCCGGAGGCCTTGTCTAGACCCTGGTGAGGTTACTGGTCAAAGCACTAGACTTCATTCATCCTGTGCTGGATCTGTACCTCCTCACCACATGTCCAGCTCCCTGAACACTCACAGTATGGCAAGAGTTGCTCCTGAGATTGACAGTTGGCTCCTACCTAGAAACACCCATTTCCATCACACGTCCACCAAGATTTCAGAGTGGCCATCTCCTCTGGAAAGCGCACGCATGAACTTCATTATGTTGATGCCGCCTGTGTCTACCCACCTTTTCTGCTTCCACCTCCATGCCATTCTGTGTGACTCTCATCCTTCCCTGCCTCCCTTGTCCTCAGCAGCCTCACCCCATTTGCTCACTCTCTTTTCTTTGTCACATGGTCCCTCTTTCTTCCCCTAGGTCACATGCAAGAAACAGGCCCTAGAGAAACAGCTGGCACAGAGCCTGCAGGATCAGGAAACCCAGATGGACATTCTGCAAGACGCTCTCCAAGAGAAGAACTCATTGTCTGAGGAGCGGGCTCAACTACTGGCTAAGCAGGAAGCCCTGGAGAGACATAGCAAGCTTGTGACTAAGGAAGCAGCTGATCTGAGGTACCAGAGCGCCCACTAGTCAGGGCACACCTCTCTTGATCCTGCCTTCAGACAGCCCACGGTGTTATGACTCCAGAGGTGCTGTATAGACACAGTGGCCCCTGCCATGGCTGTTGCACGTGGTATGGACTGTGTAGAGAGGAAACACCGTGCCTTTGACATGGTTCAGTATTAGATGAGGTGCCGTGGGATCACTTTCCTGAAGACAGTGGTTGGGGTGGAGGGGCAACCCTGTCAGACCAGTAAAAAGAAGATATACAATTTCTCCCTGAAAAATAGAAGTTCGGTGTGGAGCTCCAGGTGGGCTGTGACTGGAGATGCTACAACTCCAGGGATCCTTTTCCCTCCCTTCAGCTGCCTGGCTCTAAGATTTTATTCCCAGGAAGACACCCACAGGTAGCAAGAGAGCGCATCTGACACTTCTGTCCAGTGGCTGTTCCCTACCGGAGGCAAGAACAATGGTTAGCTTAGGCTGGTCCCATAGCCTTTGCAGAGGCCCAGGCTGGTGCTTTCTCTCCCCAGAGTCCTCTCAGTCATGGAGGGTTTCCTGGAGGATTTCCTCCTGGAACTCCAGAAACTAGGCCCATGAGGAACTAGAAGGACCCAGATTTTCAACTTCTCGGAACTGACCTTTCTGAATAAAAACTGGTGCAAATACCCAAATGGCAAGTTTGGGGGAGCCTTCCCATGTGGACAAGAGCAGAGGGAGTCCTGAGCCCTGGAAACATATGCTTCCCTGAATATGAGCCTGGTCAGAGCTCTCTACAGGTGGGATCCTGCCCCTACTCTACCCTGGCTCCAGTCTTCACTTCTGGACCCAGAACCACTGCACATGGCAGCCCTGAAGACCCACCAGACAGCGTACCACGATGGCCTGCTGAAGCCTTGGTGGCAGGGCTGCTGGAGCTTGCCTAAACCATGTCTCTCCATTCACGGAGGGCTGGCTGCCCACAGACAGTGAGATGGGCTAGTCTCCACCCACACACCACACTGCCGCTGACCCACTCCTCCACACACCCATGTACGTTCACCTCAGAACACCAGCTTCCACTCCTGAGCTCAGTCAAAGTGGAATGCTCTCGGGCCTCCATGGAAAAAGACACTGAACATACCCTAGGGTTCCCAGGCTGTGAGCAGACACCAGAGTGTCAGAGCCCATGGCCCCCAGGCAAAAGCAGGCCTGCTTCTAGGAGGAGGCTTCAAGCATCTCAAAGGAAGGGTGTTCTCCACACACAGCTGAGAACACCTTGGCAGAGGGCATGTTCACCCGTGGGACGGGAAATTTGCAGTGTTAACAAGAGGATGGGGTATGGTGTAGCGGACAGCGAGGTTTCTAGAGCTTGTAGCCTGGGTCTGTTCCCTCACACATCAGGGGGTCCTGCCAGGTCTGTGGTGCTCTTCAAGGCAACACAGGAGCTGTGGTAAAACCTTCAGACTGGCCGAGGGCCATGGCCTCCCCAGGGGTGAGCTGATTGGCAGCAAGCCAGGTGTTTTCAGTCACATGCATCCCCTTGGAAGTGGGCACTGTTGCAGGCTGCTGCACCTCGCTCCACATGCTTTCCGAATGGTGAGCTGTGCACGAAAATCCGCCCAGGCCATCTTCCCACACCACCCGAAGCACTCCAGCTCCACTGGTGGTTCTGTGGTGACTCCTCCCTCGCCGAGGGCATGATCCCGCATAGGTCAGATGCACCACAATGTCTATGTTTCCCCTTTTCTTGGCATTCCAGTCAAGTTCAGCTAGCACTGTGCAAAGCTGTGGTGAGCACCCTCTCCTGTCTGTCAGCTGTCTCCAGAATCGGCACCTGGGTGAGGTCTTGCCAGGTCAAACTCAGCATGCTTATTTCCCCCACCCAACCTCTCCCACTCCCTTGTGAACTCTAGGCATGGTTGTCTTTAAGTCTTTGTTAATCTGGTGTGTGATTACTGACACTGCCTGGCTGTAGTTCAAATCTCCCTGGCCCAGATCTCTCCTGGTAAGGTAAAGTACATTTCATGTGCTTTTGTCTATTTGATATTTTCTTTGTAACACTTATTTTTCTCATTGTTCTAACTTTGTTAATGATTGGCAGGAACTCTTTGCATATGATGGGTACTTACCCCTATATACTAAAAGCAGATTTTTTTCTTCCAATTCTACCCCTTGTCATCATCTTCTTCTTCTTCTTCTTTTTTTTTTTTTTTTTTTAGCTTTTAAAGATCAGTTTCTTAAGTTAGCAGAGTGATGGGTTTCATTATCTGCTCTTTTGTTCCAAGTTGATTTATGGAATTTCTTCTGTGGAAAACTGCCCCTCCCTCCTTTAAGTGTATCCAGATCTGTTGGCCTCTTTATTATTATTATTTTTCCTTCTGGCTTTCATGTCAGGCTAAAGAAGATTAAAATATCCTCTGTGCTTGTTCTATTTTTGCAACTCTGAGTTATTATGCTATGACTTGTTTACTCTGTTTTGTTTCTGGTTTTTGTTTTTTGTTTTTTTTTTTAATTTGGCCGGAAATGTGTTTTGTGTAGGGTATGATTGATTCTTACATGTTCGAGCTAATGAGACACCTCAGGACCGTGTGGATGATGAGCCTGCTCTCTGATGCTTCTCCACAGGGCTGAGAGGAACTCTCTGGAGAACAGCCTTTTGGAGGCCCAACAGCTGGTGACACAGCTGCAGACCCAGCAGGAACAGCTAGAAGGAGAGGCCCATGCCACTCAGCTCGCTCGCCAGGCCTTGCAAGGTGCTGCAGAGGGTGGACTTTCTGGGCCAAGTCACTGTTGGGAGGAACTCAGCCCCTACTGGTGTTGTTCTTGCTTCCTGCATCCTTAGAGGAAGACCCAAGGGCTCTGAACTTATGTGCTTGTGAGTGATGTGCAGGGAGTTCCCTGCCCATCCTGCTTTGTTGCCAGCTGAGAGCTCAGACCTGAGGTGCAGCCACAGGCTCTGTACGGAGGCCCTGGCCCTGTACCCACCCATTCCTGGTAGCCATGCCCCCCACTCTTCCCACCCTGTACTAGCAGAGCAAGCAGCTACCTCTTAAGTGGGTGATTTCAAGAGACAGAGGGCACTATGGTGACACACCTGAAACTTCACAGTGGAGATGGAGCGGCTGAAAAGTGACTGGGAGGTCCGAGAGACAAAGCTGCTGTGGGAGCTGGGCCAGCTGCAGCAGCAGGCTGCACAGCAGGAGCAGAAGGCACAGCTGGCCTTGGAGCACCAGGCGCTGGCCCACAGAGAGGACCTGGCGCGGCTGCAGAGGGAAAAGGTCTGTCTCCCAAGGGTCCACTCGGTCACTTCCCAGTGGTCTGCCATGTCCTCCCAACAAGCAGAGGTAGCAGAGCAGGGAGAGGGACCTGGCTGCTCTTCATAGTTTAGGAGGTCAGGGAAATCTTGTGCAGTGTAGGGGGGGCAGCTGATGTGCAGGGCAGGCTCCTCTTCACAGAAGGACCAGAGCCTGAGGATCCAGTGCCCTGGCTTCAGGGCTAGATAGAGACCAAACAGAGTTTGATGCCTTTCAGAGCTGTACCAGTAGTTATAGGCCCCTAGAGGCTTTGTGTCTTACATCTTTTCTTCCACCATCCATCCACCTGTTCATCTAGCCACACATCACCCATCCATATAGACATACCTCTATCTATCCATCCAGCCATCCAAACACACATCTATCCATTCATCCCTTAGCTATATGTATATTCATCTACCTGTTCATCCATCCATTTATCTATATACTCATCCATCCATCTGCCCATGCCTCTGGACCAGTGCCACATGGTGGAGATTCAGGAGCAGCTATATTAGTCTGGGATGGTAGATGCTGAGACCCAGAGAGGCCCGTCCCAGCCTCTGCTTGGCAGATCTTGTAGAGAAGAAGGAAGGAGAACTGAGGGCTAGGCCACCAACCCCTAGCTCTTTGGGGGTTAGGAGGCTTCACTCAGAGCCTCAAGTGCCTGTCAGTCTCTCATTCCCGACCTCACACCCTGTCCTTTGCCTTGGCCAGGACACTCTCAGTTTATCCCTGGCAGAGGAGAAAGAGGTGGCTGTCCAGTGGATGGAACAACAGAAGGATCTGGTGACAAAAAGCACAGCTGAAAGGGAGGCTCTGAAGGGAGAAATTCAGAGCCTGAAGCAGGAGCGGGATGAGAGCCTCCTCCAGCTGGAGCATGAGATGCAGCAGGTGATGATGGCATTGGAACTGGGATGCTTAGCCAGCGCTCTCTCTTCTTTGTCCCAGCACTGAAGCCTCCTCCAAACAACTGTATCCTTTCCAGATTGATACAGCTTTGCAAATGACAGGAATCCTGGGGAACAGACATCCACCCACCTACTCATCCGTCTATCTACATACCCATCCATTTATCCACATGCCACCCACCCACCTACATCTTCATATATCATCTAACCAGAAACCCCTCTGCACACACATACACTTATCTACACATTTATGTGTTTTCTCACACATCCAGCCACCCGCTCATCCATACACATGAATGACCTCCCATTTACTTATCCATCTTCTACTTGACTATACATCTCTCTATCCATGCTCACAGTTCTCTGCTCACACACATGGCCATCCAGAAAGAAACCCAGGTATCCATCCACACAGCTGACCATCCACCCATTAACCTTCCAGCCATCATTGCTCAGCTTACCTGTCTACCCACTGAGTCCTTCCAACTAGCCAAACATTCAGCTATCTACCCATGTGCCCAACTATTCATCCATATGTCTGTCTGCTCACTCACCTGATCAGCTAAACACCCCACCATCTGCAGGGTCCAGCCACCTAACTCTCACCTAACTTGATAACTGTTCCATCCCACAGGTCCAGGCACTCGATCTAAAAGGTCACCCTTGAGCCCAGGCTTCTTCAAGGAACTGGGCCATACTAAAGAATCCATTGTTGAATGAACTGAGCAAAAAAGTTCACACATGCATGCCTGTCATCACAGTGAACAAGGACAATGGCCTCTTCGCACCAATTACAGATTGCAAGGACAGGACATGGGTGGATGAAAGAGGCAGGGTTTATCGTCAGAATGTGTTTCTGATTGACTGTCAACATTCTAGGGTACAAGCTCTTACGAGCCTATTTGACTGGTAGGAAATTGAGATGTACACATGTTGATCTCCTGCCCAAAGCTTCACAGTGTACCCTCTGGGCATGGGAGCCATGATTTTTAACTGCACACCTCTCTGTGTCCTGTAATGGAGGAAGCTGAGGCCTTGCAAGAGGAGCATGGTGTCAGGAAGGAGGCAAGAGCCTGGGATAAGAGCATTCAGGAGGATTTGGGATGCATGTATCTGTGTGTCCACCAGAATCTGTGTGAGCAGAGGAGTCCTGAAGGTCCTACACACTTGGTTCAATTAATGGAAAGCAAGGGCTATTCCAACGCAGGAGTAAAATGAGGCAGTAGTGAGGCTGGCGTCAGGGAGGTCAAGTGAAAGGGGACGGTCTAATAATGTTTACTATAGCTTGTAACTAAAACAGTGGCATATCTAACCTGCTGTCACAACCAATAAAAGACACAGACACCTGAGAGATTTTGGAATAGCCTTATCTTGCCTGGGGCAAGGCAGATATTAACCCTCTAAGCTATTCTCATCACTTCCCAGCCCCTTCCAGAGCTACCTGTTTTAATCATTTCTATTGGGCTGCTTCCCATTCACAGTTCCACAAACACTTGTTTCTTGTTCATCTGGGCCACTTTCCTCCATCCACACCAGCCATGCATGTGCTTCTCTCTCCACCTGACCTGTGGTGGCATCTTGTTCCTTCCCCCTCTTCTTCCTGTCTCCTTTCTTCCCATGATCCTCCTCCCCTGAAAACCCTCCAACTTCAGCCACACCTACCCTATTAGGCCTTTTAATCAGCCAATCAGCACAGAGAATCAGAAAGGACAGAAGCTGAAGCTGCAACTGTGGAGGATCTAGAGGCACTTGGGACACAGTGGCATCACTCCCATGGGTACATGAGAAGAGGCTCAGGGAATCAACATGTATGGGCATGGGCAGTGGTCAAGGCCCACACAGACCCTCACTGCCAGTGAGACCATCCACCAGGCCACACTATCTGCTCTCATCAGACTGCAGCTTCCTGGTTTCACAAACAGCGCTGAGAAAGGAGATTCAGTGAGAGACGAGAAAAGGCTAAGAAGAAAGCTTCTGATGGTTTCCCTGGACCCGCAACATGACCACAATAATATTGTGCTTCAAGGCTACGAAACAGAAAGCCAGGCATGTGGGCAGTGGTCACCACAGCAGCCAGAGGACTTTCCTGGCCCTCTGCCTGCACTGTGTGCTGCCCCTTGTGTTAGGCTGTCAACTTGAAGAAGCGTGCTGGGTGGGGAAGATTGTTCATGCCGTTCCTCCTGTAGGAAACTGACTTCAGTCGTCTTCGGGAGACCCCAGGCCAGAAGAGAGAGTCTTCATGAACGGAGCCTCAAAGGCACAAGACAGCTGGCTACGAAGGGCCATTTCCCCTTCCTTCTCCATTTTTGTGGTCTGCGGGGCCTCAACTGTGACCTGCTACCTCACTGCAGTGAAAGCTGCTCTTTGTCCTTCATGAAGATTTGCCTAAAATTTCAACAAGTATTTTCCTGCTGTGCCCATCAGTGAGAACTTCAAGAAGCCTATGGGTGGTTGGAAGGTCCCAAGCCTCAAAGGTCTCATAGGCCAGGGGTGGCCAGGTTCCCAGCATGAGGCAAAACAAAGCAGGCATGGGTTCTGAGAGGAAAAGGATATGTGAGGAGCACAGTTTTGTTTTGTTTTGTTTTGTTTTGTTTTGTTTTTAATCGTTCAAAATATCGAGAGTGGGGGAAGGGGGCTTCCTGACTCACCACCTCTCTTCCTCAGGGACTATTGTCATTCTTAAAGTCCTCAACAAGGCAACCCATCCTAGCTGCCATGGGTTAGTGCAAACCCCAAAGGTTAGAGGTACAATGACTGGAAGCTAAGGGGGGTGCTCCTCAGCTGCCCCTACTCATGACCAGAGTGGATACAAGGGTAGGAGGCGTTACAACCCTCAACTAGGAATTTGGTAGAAGGTCTGGAACACCAAGGAAGGTGTTGTGCTTGCTGCCATAGTTTTGTCTCAGACATTACAACCAGAATGAGCCAGAAAACCAATTTGATTTCAGCTTCCAGTTCTCCCAGAGAACCAGTTTGGCTCATCACTCTCCTAGCCTGTCTGTTCACCAACCAAGGCTCTCCCTGAGCTGGTATCCAGGGCTCTTGGGGCTTCCCTGCCTGGCATGATCAATGATACTGTTGGGACGTGGGCTCCGCCCTGCCCCTCTGGGAGCTGGGCCTCCCTGAGTCACACCCTTAAAGAGACAGGCACCCTTGGGGTTTAGCGCTGTTGGTGGCTTCTTCTGATCACTGTGGAAAGCAATGCCAAGAATGATAGGGAATTGTGCCACACTGGTCTGCCCGGTGAAGACCAGGACTCTGACCCGGGAAAGGTGGGAGCGACAGGAAGCGACAGGCTGTGCACCTGAAGGGACGGTGTAGGATGAAGGGAGGAGGTTGCCCAGTGAGAACTCAGGGTCACCCCCTGCCCAGTGGCAGGGGATGCCAATAAAAGTTGGCGAACCTGGCAGGAAACAACAGAAGCATTTTGTTGTGCCTCAGAGGGAGCCTGGCACCTCCGCCCAGCTCCCTTGCTCCCAAGTTCCTTCATGAGCACCCTGTCTTCTCATGTCCAGGCCCTGTCTCTGAAGGATGCTGAGAAAAGCCTGCTGAGCAAGGAGCTCTCTGGAGCTAACAGGGAGCTGGAACGGGCCCGGCAGGAGGCCCAGAGCCAGCAAGCACAAGCTGAGGTGAGCCCAATTGACAGTTCCTAGCCAAGGACCAGACCACTGCCTGAGCATGTATGGCCAAGCAAGTCCTGGCAGAGCCCCCAGAATAGCCCCTTTCTGTCTGGCCCTGGAAGTAGTGGCCATCTTTGTCTTTTCATGAGTTTGGGGTCCCCCTGGTGACTCCCAAGTTTCCTGCTAGAAGAAGCTGCTGTCTCAACAGCAGGAGTATCCAAGTGATTATGGCTGTCTATGCCTTTCTCTGCCTGTGGTGGCTACAGGCACTGAGACTCTTCTGGCCTGGTGCTCTAGGGAATCAGAGTTGATGAAGACTGACAGGTGGGCCAAGCTGGGCCATACACTGGATAGCAAAAGCCAGGGGAGGTAGTCCCAGGGTAGACCCACCTTCTGATCCACATTGCATGAGCCTTGCCAGCCTGTGCTCAAGCTGGTTCTACTAAAGCCCAGTTTCGGGCAGTCATAGAACTATTCCTGTTTGCTGTTGGAACAAGAAGCTGAGACTGTCCCTCTGGCCAGCCTTTGGCCCTTGGAGAGCTGTTCTTGCTGTGCATGTGGTCAGTGAGAGCAGAACACCCAGCTGGAGTAGGAGGCCGGTGTGTGGAGGTGGCAAGCTCTCGGGGAGGGTGTCCTGGGGATGCCGATGCTGATGCAAGTAGGCAAGGGCTGATCCCCAGTGCTGTACAATAGGAAATAGTGTGTTAACTCGGTGTGACATTCCCCAACTCCACACATACTCTGACTGCTCCCATCACAACCTAAAGGAGTGTCCAGTCCCCGGGAGCTTCCCCTTGCTCCTACCTGCCCTGCTCTGTCTCCTCTCACCCTTAGTCCCTCACAATGGCTGGACAGCACTTCGCTGACACAGGCCTGGAGGGGTCCTCAGTCTCTGACTATGCTCTTCTCTGTAAGCTGCACCCTTAACCAGTCTCCACCCTCTAGGCAGGAAAGCATCCTGATACGCTGGCAGCTGCCATCTCCTCACAGACCAGCCTCTGCAGGAGACAACCCTGGCTTCTAGAGCCCTTTCTCATGCTGGCCAAGTCTCCCCCTGGGCTAGGGACCAGGCCTTCCAGCCAGCACAGCTCCTCGGGGAGCTCATTAAGGGTTCTTTTGCCACCTCAGCTTAGAAAATGGAAATTAAAACCCGCTGAGAGAGGGGAAGTTTGGCCAAGGAACCCCAGCTGTGGGGTGACATGGCACTGAGCCACTGATGGGGGGGGGCTCCCTGGCCTGCATCATCGCTGCCTCCAGGAGCTGGTCCCCAAGATTCACAGGGAGCTGCAGCCTCACTGAGCAAGCAATTTTGGGCCATGTGGGCACAGAGCCACCAACTGGCCATCTTAGGTGACTCCTACCAATTGAGGTAGAGAACAGGGCCCAAAGGCCAGAGCAAGAGGTGGGGCTGATGGGAGTCTGTAGATCAGTCTCAGGATGAGCAGAGTAACATCTCTGTCTATGGACGAGGAACCCAGGAGCTGGTGCCTAAGAACCTCCATCTCCCTTGGGTGCTCAGCAGACCCTGGGGGGAGAGAGATAGGCTGCGTCATAGCACAGCAGCAGACCTTGGCTGTGCTGAGCCCACAGCACTGTTGCAACTGCAAAGCTCTGTGGTGGCAGCATTCTGCAGATGTGACTGGGAGGGAGATGTCCCATATTGCCACCCACCCACCAGAAAGGCCAGGAAACAGAGTGCCAGGTGGACAGGACAGATATGGTCAGCAGTGCCCAGCCTCCTTCACCTCATCTCTCCACTGGGATTTCAGCCGCCTCACCCCACACCGACCCAACACTGACCATAGTGGATGCTGCAGGACTCAGAGCTGGGACTTAGGATGCTCCACCTCCAGCAAGACCTGGGTGACCCAAGTGACCACAAACCTGCACTGGGTGGAGGCCCAGCTCCAGAGCCATTGCTTGGCCAGGCCAGCCCCACATGCTAGTGCCTCTGAGGGCAGGGCCTGCTCATTTGCTAAGCAGCTGTTCCTGCCCCACCGCCACATAAACATTCCTGGCTGAACAGGAATGTTAGGCAGAAAAGGACACACGAGCTCCCCAACCAGGCCCATTCACTTGCCATAGCCTTCTTGCTTGGGAATCCCAGAAGAACAAAGAGATATGTGCATGGGCTGCACAGCCTGAGCTCTCTTTCATGTGGAAAGCTTCTTGGGGCATCCTTCCCACATGCTTCATCTCTGGGGCTGGTAGTCAGACCAGCCTCCCAGAAACCCAGTGTTCTCCACATCCCCAGGCTACCATCACCACCATGACCACAGAGCTGAGAAGCCTCCAGGCCCAGTTTGAGGAGGCCATCTCCACCCACCAGAGAGAAGCTGAAACTCTGAGGGAGAAGCTCCGGGAAATAGTGGCTGAGCGGAGCAGCGTGAGGAGAGAGGTGAAATGGGATCTAGAGGGCAGCGGGGGTGGGTACTGAGGGGATGAGAGAGCAAGAGACTACTCCAGGACCAGGAAGACTCAAACGACTGCCCCATTTGATTTGGCATCTCTCAGAGGAGTGAAATGGCACCTGGCTGCTGGGGAAAGCTGGCCATGTCCTAACAGAAGAAGGTATTGTTTCTGGACCAAAGGGATAGGTTTGGTTGGCTTTAAGAGAACTAGACCCAAAGGAGCAAAGCCACTACTGAGAGAAAACCGGGCTGCTGTAGTTTGCCACAGGTAGATGTTTGAGTCCCAGTCATGGCTACCACTGGTCCTGCCTCAACCCAGGAAGACCACAGAGCACCTCACTTGTGCTTCTGTTGGGGCAGTCAGAGGCTGGCTACCCAGGGAGACTAGCCATGGATGATTGGTCAGAACCACACGGCCTAGGCTCCAGGGCCTCCTTCACTTCTACACAGTTCAGAGACTGAGAATCAGATATAGGGAGCTGTCATTGTACAGGGCTATAGCCTCCTCCCAATGCCTGCCTTCGAGGCCACTGTGACACAGGAGTGGGAGTTCTACCTATGAGACCTGTCTACCTAACGAGCCTCTGGAGAGCCCTCAGGGAAGCTAAGTTTACAGTGCCCAGAGCAGAAAAGCAGGAGAAGTGGGATGGTGGTGGGATTTTCAGGGACAATCATGGACCCTGATACTCACACAGAGGCTCCAGGAGCCATATGATCACAACAAGGTCAGGGACAGCCTTGGGCGGGACCAGGAGAGGCCACAGCTAGGCCAGGCAGGGGCCCAGCAGGCCCAGCAGATGGGAAGGTGTTTCTGAGGAGTTCTGACAGGACTTGGGGGTGCCTGGGAGAGGGAAGGGCAGGAGGGTATGTGGATGCAGGATGGAGGGGGGTCAGCCAGAACCCAGGTGGGGCCTGTGGGGACAAAGCGGCCTCACAGCTCCTGGGCTGTGTGCCAAGGCTGGCAGGCAGGGCAGCTGGCCTGGTGTGGTGAGGAGAGGGGCTGGCTCTCCCTCCCCAAGCACACCCTGAGGGCCCAGCCAAGAGCCCGGGAGAGGAAGAGAGCATGACTGAACATGACGGGTTGTTTATATTGGCCCCAAAAAGAAAGAGTTCCTTCCAACAGATTTCAAAGTCAGGCCTGGTCAGTGGCCACACGGAGAAGCAAAGTGTGATTTCAAAACTGGGGGCAGAAAGGGAAAAATCTAGGAAGATGAAGGGTGTGAGCCTCACAGCAAGGTCAAATTTCCAGTAAGGAATCCCTCCCCCAGAAAGCGATAAGGGGTGACAGGAGTCTGAAAATGTGGGGGGATAAAGTGGAGAAGAGAAATGATTGCAGAGAGAAGTGAGCAGAAGAGAGCCCCAGGTTGAGTCAGAATTTCCCCACTTTAGGCTGGAGGAATTTGCAGGTTCTCACAGAGCTTCTTGGGGTTCATACATGTGTACATACGCACACTTGTAAACCTACATGTGATGCCTCCCACTTGTGTGCACATGTAAGATGGCACAGATCTATGAACACAGACACACACTAGGTGATATGTGCATATGTACACCCATGCATTCACAGGTATACACATGTACAGGGCTCACATAGGAAAGGACATACAGACACTGAAAAAGATAGACATGTATGAGAGTAACAAACACGTGTACTTAGAAGCACACCTATCATACATGTGTAAGCAGACATTTGGGTATGCACCAAAGCACGTGTGGACACCCTCACATATGCATGCATGCATATATGCACACAGGCCACCCCTCCCCTGCTTGCCTTGCTGCCCTCCTCCCTGCAGAGCTCTGGAGTTGCCTCCCTGCAGGAAATTTCAAAAGAGACTGTTTATACAACTTCTAGTAAAGAAATAATTATTATAATCACATTACGCGATTTGGCTGTAAAATTCCTGCAAAGGGAATGGATGTCCTGAAGAGGAGGTGGGAGGCGATGCTGGGCAGTGGGGGAGGAGGTGGCCTGGCAGCAGGGGGGCCCTTCCCCCATTTGTTTTGCTTATTTTCATCTCCCCTACTCCGGGAAATGAGTGCAGCTCCTTTTATGATGGACAGGCCCTTTCTCTGGTCCTTGACCTTCTGGGTGGATTCTGCTGAGCTCAGCGGAAAATGCTCTGCACGGTTGTGGCTCCCACATGTGGGGGGTGGGCGGGGAGCGGTGGGGAGGCCCTGGCCCTTCCCAAAAACAGAACAACAATAACAGCGGGCGGACTCTGGAGCCAGGCCGGCCGGGGGCCTGGACAATGTCCCGTGAAAACAGCCAGCAAAGAGGGGTTTGCTTTTGGCAAACCAGCCACTCAACATCACTGAGTTCTTGTGGCTTCCTCTCTCAGCATGTCCCTGCTGGCTTCCTCCACCTCCTCCCCAGGGACACTTGAGAGCCAGGATGGAGCCTTCAATGAGGCTCCTAGTCAGAGTTGTAGGTTGGGATTTGGAGGCCTAGGAGTCGAGAGTGACTGCCCCTTCCCCACCCCCTTCCAGAGATGCCTCATGTTCTAGGGAAGGAATCCAGAGCTGTCCCCCTGGCAGTATGCAGGCAACACCCCTGTCTGTAGCATGGCGGGGTCCACCTTTGAGCCATGGGCCAGCCAGCAGGAGATGAGAGCTTACACCCATGGCCGCTTGCTCTCCCTGGTCAGCCCACAGAGGTACTAAGTGCCCTCCCTCGTGTTTGAGAAACCCATGCTCCTGTGGGTTGACCTTCCTTAAAGACTCCTTCGATGTTTATAGCCTCTTGCTTCCACAGCAGAACAGCCTGCCTGAGAGGCCCTGAGTCTGCTGGAGAATCTGGAGGGCACGGGTGCTTGAGATCTGCCTCCCTACATCTCCCACACTGTTAGAAGAGGAGGCCGGAGGGGGTGGTTGAAGTCAGGACTGTATAGTCGCCACCAGTTACATACATAGTTATCCAAACTGAGTCCTGGCCTAGTGGATAGGAGGGGCTGTCAACAGTGGAAGCTGATTGGAAGTGTGGACAAAGCTATGCCCCAGCTGTTGACACCACCTCCCTACTCCTGCCACCCCAATCCTCATCTCAGAGTTCTATAGAGTGATTATGCGACATAGCTAAGCCAAGGGGTGGGGGGTCGGGATAAAGGCTATACGGGCTTCATTCCTCAGGGATTTGCTTTCTCTTTCACCCAGCCAAAGTCAGAATCTTCTGGTTCCTGGAGCAGCTGCCTGAACACCCGTAGTCCACAGTCCCCAACTGGTCACTAGAGCATATTTCTCCCTTAGGCTGAGGGACTGCAGGCTCAGTTGAACATGGCTCATGAAAGGCTGGCTGAGCTGCATCAAGAGCTTCGGGACAGTGAGGAGAGCTGTGAGGGGCTACGCAGGGAGGCTTTGGAGGCTCGCCGGGCACTGGACGATGAGGCTCAAGAGAAGGATATACTGCAACACTCCAACACCAAACTGAGGGCCACCATCCACAGGGCTGAGCACGAGAAAGCCAGGTGTGACTTTAGAGTAATATGGAGGAATTAGCCTATAGAGTAGCTATGGGGAAGCCTGCAGCCCTGCTATTCAACCAGGCCATAGTGAGAGGCAGGGCAGGGAGCTAGCCTATGAACTGGGACAGAGACAGTAAAGGTAACCTTTAACTGTCCAGATTTAAATGCCTACAAATGAGTGCTAGCCTATGCAGGGAGACCACCTGTTCCTGTCAAGCAGTTCCCACCCAGCAGGCCATACAAGCTAGGGAACCGAAGTCCCCATGGGTGGCTCCTAGGCTAGGCTGGGCATGGGGTCTCTGAGAGTGGGACAGAGAGTTAAGGGGGGGGGGCGCTGAAGAGGATCTGAGAGGTGAAAGTGGACAGGGTCTCACTTCTGGCCACTGAGACTCAGACTGTGAGCCAAAGGTCACAGGAGCCCCTCCCCCAGAGGTTAGGCCTTAGGGCAGCATGTAGCATGTACACAGAGAAGAGCAGGTTCCCAGGGTGGGTGCAGGGAGCTCCGGGCCCAGGGTGCAGCCAGCCTGTGGCCTGCTCAGTTTTAAGAGGTCCAAGGAGGAGCAGGAGCAGAAGCTGCTGTTGCTTCAGGAGGCTCAAGTGACAGCTCAGAAGGAAACCCAGGAGCTGAGGACCAGGCTGCAGGAGCTAGAACGGGCACAGGGGGATGCCTGCCGGAAACTCCAGGAGTGCCACAGGCAGGTGAGGGAGCCTCCGCCCACCCAGGCTGGCCCTGCCTGGTCCTCCTTCCCTGTTCCCACATCACAGCCATCCTGGGTACCAGTTTCTTACTCCTGCTCTTTCTGTGGCATGACACCGGCCAAAGCCACTCCCTTAGTGAGAGCCATAACTAGCTCACAACTGCCTCCCATACTCCTCATCAGTGCCCTCATGCAAAGTGGAGCCCCGGTGTATGTCTGTGCAGTAGGAGAGGTTGGACCCCAAGCCCTCTGCCCAGAATTGAGGTCCCTTGAATATGGACAACTCCTAAAGGAAGGACGTGTGAGAAGAGGCAAGAATAATCAAAGCTGCTGGGTCCCTTAGCACCGCCTCCATGATCCCAGGTAAGAACACTGGAAGCTGAGAACCAGAGGAAGAGGCAGGAAGTAAGTGAGCTGCAGGCCCAGGTCTCTAGGGATGCACAGAAGCAACGGAGGAACTTGCAGGAGACACTGGAGCTGCAGAGACAGGTAGCTGAGGCCCAGACTTCCCGTGATGGTGTCCAGAAAGAGGTAGGAAAGCTTTTTGTCCCTCTTAGTGGGATCCACTGAGTTCTGGTCCAAACAGGGTCCAAGACAAAATCTGTGGGAACACCAATGTGGGAACACCAATGTGGGAGGCAGGAGGCAGTGAATAGGGACATGGAAAGAGGCCAGAAGGCCCATTTTCTCCTTTTACCCACTGTGCCTGTGATAACCTCACCATGAGTAGCAAGGAGCAGGTGAAAAGGATCTGAGGGCAAGGGGATTGGTTACAGCTGTAAACTCGTAATTTCCCCAGATTTGTTTTAGAAAAGAGCCAAATCTTACCCAGGTGTTGGGCAGAATTCTGGGCAGGAGCCAGGTAGGGAAGCCTTAGGACACTGAGTTAATGCCTACTTGCCTGCCCACATCACACATGCCCAGCCCCCCTCCCCCACAAATGTCCCCATGTCCTTCACTCACATAGCCCCTATGCTGACACTGTTCAGACACAACCAGGACTGTAGTTCAGTGTACTAAAGGTATTGCTTGCCACTGGGGACAGAGGGGCCTTTCTGAGCTCAGCAGTCCTTGGCTTTCAGGCCCAAACTGCACGCCTAGCTGTCTTCAACACCAGTCATGCCTAGCATGTGGGGGCTTAGCTCCCAAGCCCATGTGACCCGGAATGACCTCAGCCCCACACCTCCTTCTGTGAATAAGGTTATTGTTATGCTGCAGCCACCCAGAAAGGGAGATGAGGCCAGGGCCCCTGCTCTGGCCCAAGGGAAGGAAGCAGTCTGCCCTTCCCTCTCCCCCACAGCCAGTACCTTCCCTGCTCATGCATGCACAAATATGTAGGGTACAGAGATTGTCCCATGGCAAGAAACATAACAAAGCAAACTTTGCTCATGAGCAGGCTCTGCAGCGGCAGATGACGGGGAGTAGCTGAGGTGGTCCCTAGCAGGAGAGGATAGCCAGTCTGTGGCCCTAACGAGCTGAGGTACACTAACATGCTGAGGGGCAGTCCCCGCCTGACTTATACCTACCTGCCAAACACGCTAGGAGGCAGATCTAGGGTCCCTTCCATCCATAACCTGTCTTGGGATGATCCTGAGAGTGTTCAAAGGATATACTGAATAGGGTTTTCCCCAACGGCCTGGCTGTACTTTTGGTCAGCCAGCCTAGATGTCAGAAACCTACCCTGGAGCCCCAACACCCTTCCTCCAGGTTGAAGAGCTACAGCATAAGTTGGCCATAGTAGAGGCAGCGGGGGAGGCGCGAGCAAAGCAGCTGGAGGGGCATCTCTGTGAGAGTCAGAGGGCTGAGCAGACCCTGCGGGCAGAGCTACGCAGAATCACCAGGAAGTTACAACAGGCCAGCAGCCGGGCTGACAGCCTTCAGACCAGCCTGGACAGTGCCTGTAGCCGAGTCCGAACCCTGGAGCAGGAGCTGGCCCAGGCTGAGAGCGCTAGGCGCAATGCGGAGGCACAGCTGGGCCGGCTGTGCTCCATACTCCGCAGCGGCCTGGGGCTCTGGCATGTGGCCTCTCCAGAGCGGCCCCACTCTCCCATGACAGGTCAGTGTTTTCTGCTCTCTTCTGTCCCCAACCTGAGTATCCCCACCTCTCCCTAGGCCTCACAGCCCACATAATGAGGCTGGACCAGTCCTAACACCTCTGGCAGGAGCCGCAGAAAGAGAAGCTAGGGGTTACCTATGTGTCTGTCCCTACCCACGGTCCCTCAGCTCTCTCCTCTGCAGGCAGCCCCCAGACTTGCCCTGGATGGCAAAGGGCCAGTTCACCTACTAGATCCTATTCTCCAGCCCGATGGCCCTCACCTGTACAGGGAGACTCTGACTCAGCAATCATAGACACGGCCTCTGTAAGGGATGCCCTGAGGGACTTGGTGCAAAAGCTTCAGGAAGCCCAGCAGGAGCGGGTAAGACGGGACTGGGGTCTTCCACACCCACATGGGCATATACCTCCAGGGAGTCTGAGAGGCAGGGAGGGACTTCATCACTCACTCCATTGCCGTTCACCTGTCTGGCCTTTCCCAGGCCTGCTGAGACCCTGGAAAGCACCTTGTGGTCAGTTTTCAGACTGCCCTGTGGTGATAAACACCAGGAGTGCCATCACCTCTCAAACCCAGTTGCCTCGCATGATGCAAGGCCACCCTGGTCTTCAGAGTAGGCAGCAAATGGCCTGGAGCTCATCCTGCTGAGGCAATCCAGAGTCTGAGAGCACTGCAGTAGACACCTGGGCAGGACAGCTGAGTGCTCCCCACAATCTCTCATGTGGGGACACTCTCCCCTATGGCTACTCACTGAAGCCCCTGGTCCTAGGACTCCACCAGGGACACATTGGCTGTCCCCTTATGATTCCCTGGGTAACAGGTGAGCTTGGAACAGGCAGATAATCACAGAGTCCACAGGGGTCGTCCACCTCTCCTCTTTGAGCTCCCTCTTCCCCCCACTGCTAGACCTGGGGGCAGGTTTCTCAGTTCTAATCCTTAGCTGGTGTTCCAGCCTCCTATGGCACCCCTGGATGCTCCCCACTCTATGCCCATGCCCCAAATCTAGGTTCTTCGGACCCTGCCCTTTCTCAAGCATGTCCTCCCAAGCTAGTGTATAAGCTCAGCCACCCACCCTAGCTGGCCTTCCCTGTAGCTTGTGGTCCATCTCATCTCACTATCCTGCCCCATATGCTATGGGCTAGAGCAGGAGCTGCCTGCCTGGTCTCCCAGCTCACCAGTAAATGTCTTGCCCCCTCCCTCTTGTCTGCCAGACCACCCTGCTGAGTTCCTTCTTTCTGCCTAGGATAACTCTCGCATCCAGGTGGACAGTTTGAGCAGCCGGCTGAGCGAGGCAAAGAGTGAGCATGTCTGCCTCCAGAGCCTCATAGTGCAGCTACGGAAGGACGTAGCTGAGGCAGAAGAAGGTGAACCTTCCTATGAGGGAGCCCTTCCATGTCCCTTCCCTGACCACTTTTAGTGTATGGCCTTGGGAGGGCTCTGGGGTTGGCCTGGGGCTGTGCCCAATCCCCAGGATGGCTTGGTGCCACCTTTCTTAGTCTTCCCATTAGAGGGGTGGACTGCAGAGACCTCTGGGGCCTGCTGCACCTGGCCATCCCCACTTCCTGCAGCTCTGCCTTGGGCCAGCTGCAGCTGTTCCCTCTACGGGGCACCCCCCCTTCCAGAAAGGCGCATGACTCCCCTTGGCACCTCCTCAGAGAGGCCCTCTGCTTGGTTCTTCCCCAGTAGTTTAAACTTACTCCCTCCACCCACCCACTAAAAAGGCAGTGTGGTGGGGGGAGGGCAGAGCCTCGAAAAGAAGGGAAAGATGATGGGCAGAGGAAACAGGGCAGATACAGGAAGCAGTGACCCAGGTCAGAGGTCAATGCCGGGACCACTCCCCCACTTCTACTGAGATGGGGAGCCTCTCCCATTCCTGTACCCAGGTGACACTGGTCTCTGCTCACTGAGTCTACTTGCAGCCTGTGAACTGGGAAGGGGCAGTTGCCAAGTGACAGTTACCCCATAGATCTGCCAAGCTTGGGAGCCTCAAGCAACACTGCTTGCCCTGCAGGCCAGCGCAGGGCAGAGAGTGCAATGCACAGTGCCCTGGCAGCTCGGGTGCTGCAGAAGGAGGCACTCCAGCGGCTGGAGGCAGAGCACCTGGCGAGCACACGAGCCGCAGGCCAGGAGAGGCGGAGGCTGCAGGTAGGACTCCTGGAAGGTCGCTACAGACAAACTAGATAGTCATCAGAACTGGGGCCTTGGGCCCATCCCCCAAAGGGTTATCTTTGAGGTGGTCCTCGACCTTATTTTACAGATTGGTGAAACTGAGAGCTGGCAAGGGGCAGAGCTAGGGCTGGATTCCAGCCCTCCAGGTCCACCCACCCATCTGAGGCCCCACCGGCAGGCACAGAGAGGCCATGCCTACCTCTGAGATCCTCACAAGACACTTCGCTGTTGCTTCTGGCCAGCTTTTCATTCGGTGTCACTCAGACATGAGAGGCTTTGCAGGGGACCCGTGTATATGTTCCTATGTTGGGTACTGTGGATAGCTGCTGGAGACTCAATTTTAGGTGAGGACACGGGGCCTAGAAGCCCTAGAGAGGGTGCAGCCAGGCTGTAGGACAGGACCTGGGTCCGGCCTCCCTCGGCCTTCTCAATAAGGAACTCTACCACAGGCCACAGGTGAAGTAATTCAGGGGGTGATGAGTTTCCCTTTGGCAGAGGCAGGACTCCAGAGGACAGCTGAGGCCTTCCCAAATGTTCCAGGCAGACCCAGAAGTGCAGGGAAGAGCATGCCCAGCTGGAAGTCCTCCCCTAAACATCAGGAAGACAGGGTCCCTTGTGCCTATTACTGGAAGGATAAGGTTTGCAGCCATGGGTGGGGATGGTGTGATGGGCTAGAAACTACAGGTCACTTGGCTCCCAAGTGTCCTCCAAGGAGGAAGCTGCATCCTGGGTACCACAGCTTCAACTGAAGAGGCAAATACCAAGTCAAACTGGTCATCAACCCCACCCAGACCTTTTCTCTCTCTCTCCCTCTCTCCCTCTCTCTCCCTCTATCTCCATGCTGGATCATCAGGGGAGTCTAGCTACCCACAGAGGCCTTCTGTACACAGCAGTCACGTGGGCAGGTGCCTCCTGCAGGGAATGGAAGGCAGAAGAGGCTATACTGCCTCCAGAAGCAGCTTCCCCACCTTCCTGGGAGGTCTGTGAGAAGAAAAGAGCTTCAGACAGACCCCTGTGAGCACAGCTGCTGTGGTGGTACAAAAGGACTCAAGTGGCTTTGATGGACAGTGACAGGATTGGTGGTGTACTCCGGAGGTGGGGAGATCTGAGAAGCCAGGGGTGTCCTGCTGGCCTAGATCAGTTGTATTTTACATGTATGTTCACTAGCGTGTGCTTTCTGTGAACAAGCCAAGCACAGCTAAAAACAGCTTATCACTTTTGGGTTATTCATTTAGAAGTGGACTTTCTAAACCTTTACAAAGATATGATTGATACGCCGTCAATGTGATGGCTTTCCTGGACTTCCTCAGCCAGGAGCTGTTGACTTCTACTGTGATTCTTTTTGTCAATATTTATTTATTTATTTATTTATTTATTTATTTATTTATTTAATGTATATGAGTGTTTTGTCTGCATGTATATCTATAGACCAGAAGAAGAATCAGATCCCATAAAGTTATAGATAGTTGTGTGCCTCCGTGTGGTTGCTGGGAACTGAACCCATGACCTCTGGAACAGCAGGTAGTGCTCTTAACTGCTGAGCCATCTTTCCAGCCCCTCTTTTTGTCACTATCAACTGTTTCTATGGATCTTCAGCGCAGGTTCAATGACACACTCCTCCGAATGTAGCGTTCCCACACTACTGTACACTGGAGAACTGCCTTAGTTCCAGCCAAATGCTTTGTCCTCAATCCTACCAGACCCAAGGCTGACAGTGGCCCCCGCTGCACCTCATTTGCCCAGCTGAGCTTCTGCATTCTTGACCTTTATGTTCATTTCCAGTTGGTTCAGCCACCTAGCTTTGGTTTCTACCCATCTTTCCTTTTCAGGGTGTTAGGCGCCATGGTGATGAGGTGCATCCCCTCAGACTGCATCCATGCTTATGTCTCTGAGCTTCCTTGAACTCATGCTGTCTTGTCCACGAGAAGACAGTTTGTTCTTTGTTTTCCTCCAGTCACAGTTCTCATGTGTTTCAGCTCAAGGGTGATCTTGAGGTCCTCCCACTGCTGGGCTAGGTCTACTTTTTAGGTCCTGGGGATCTTTGCCTCTCTCCTTCCTGAACACTTGTGCCTATGTCTTTGTACAGAGGATATGTCTGTTCCCAAATCTCCTCTAGATTAACCTCAGGGAGGCCACCCCCACTTGTGCACTGAGCTTCCATATGCATTCCTGCTGTAGACCCGGGCTTTCTGCCCTCTACCCTACAGAGCCCGTACTTGGCCAATAGCTTCCCAGGATTTTGCCACTTGGGACCATGAGCTGATGATCTAAACTCCCTCTACTGTGTAGAAAGCTCATTCTCAGAGGCAGCACTGCCACAGAGGGCCTCTCCTGGGGAGCACTGGCAGTGTCCCCACAAAACACCCTGTGGAAGGCCCTCCAGGGTTGCTAGGGGTTTTCAGAGTCCAGTTCCTTGCCATTCTAAGACTGAGCTTCTGGTTGTGAGCCAAGTATCTCTTAGCTTCTAGGGCTCAGGATCCCAACTATGGGTCCTCTTGGGCTGACCCACAGGAGAGGGGTGGCTAGACAACCTGGTACAGCTCCTACTCCTCCTCTGATCCCAGCTCAAAGCTCTTGTGTGACTAGATGGGACTGCACAGCGAGCTTCCCGTGTGGCTAACCCAGTGACAGATTTGTAGCCTTCACATCCCCTACATAGTGCCTTGCTGTGACTTCACATGATCTTAGCACAGCAGGGTGATGCAAGGGCCCCTCAAAACCTGAGTGATATGTGGTTTCAACAGTATGGAGGCATTCCAGATGACTTCATAGCACTGGTGAGGAAGACACCATGTGGCCCTCTTCCCCTGAAGGGAACCTGCTTTTTCTTAGATGTCAGGCTTCCTGTTGCCTGTCTCAGATGCTCTGTGCAGATGTGACTGCCCTGCAGCTTTTCCTAGGGCTCTCTCCAAGGTGGATGACAGAAGGCTCACTTGTCTTTAAAATTCAAAGCTCTTTCCAAGTCTGAGTGTGGTGGTGAGCCCAGCATTCAAAAGGTAGAGACAGGAGAATTGCCACAAGTCCAAAGCTAGCCTGCTTCAGATAACAAGAGAGCTCTAGGCCAGCCAGGGCTATGCCAATTACCAAAATGCTACCTTGCCACAGTTCCTTTTACCACCCTCGCCTGCCCCTGTGAGCCCGCCTGCCTGCTGACCATGGCTCTTCCCACTTTAGAAACATCTCAGCCAGGGCTGGAATCCCGGCTACTCCAGAGGCTGATGCGGGGAGACTGAAAGGTCAAGGAAAATAAAAATGGCTGAAAATGTGGCTCAGTAGTAGAGCTTTTGCCTAGCATATGCAATTGCCTAGGCTCAACCTCCAGTACAAATATAAACAACAACAAAATTTTTCTTCACCATTCTCATCTTAGTGCTTTGTCCTAAACTCAAGTCTCGTGATCCTGGGTCCTAAGCCCCTGTCTCAATTTGTTCCCCAAAATCGAGACCTCAGTCTCCCCTGCATCCTGGGCTGTGATCATTGGAACTCTGGCCCCTGCCCTATCTCACCTTGAAAACAAAACTCTCTTTAATTAGAGGGCCTCAAACTTGATCCCCCTGAATGCCATTCTTTCATGATTTTTTTTTTTACTTTGCATATCTTTGAAGAGGGGAACTCTGGTATTGCTAGAAGTTAGAGTCAGAGAAGGGCCAGTAAAACTTTATGTGCCCTATGCTGACATCTTAGGCCCAGGGGAAAGGCAGAAAGTGGTTCCAGTGTCCCCGTGGTATGGGGAGCTATGAGGCTCAGCATCAGGGAAGCATCTCCCCCTTCCAAGGACCCTCTCTCTCCTGGGGACAAAGAGACAAAGGCCTGGTTTCCTAATGACACTGCTGTGGGGTGCCCTCTTCTCTGAGCTTGCCAGTGTGGGTGCAGAGGGGCACCGTGGGATACCTCATCTGTCTGAGCCAGGATTGATGGGCTTTGATGAGTTCCCCTTGGCTTCCCCTCCCAAGACGGCTCTTGGCTCTTCAGTCTCTGCTCTCCTCCAATCACTTCTCAGCTCAATGAAGACTTCACTTTGTTTTTACAGAAGTCTCCTAAAACCTATCAATATTATGCCATCTTTACCTCATAGTCCTAGCAAAATGCCATGTGTTCCTGGCCAATGGAGGCCCGGGGACATGGCTACTCTTACTGACTTCCCGATGCCTCCTTGCTACAGCTGGGTCGTTGCCAGCCCCCACAGGGCTGGCCTGCTGCCCCTCCTGGTTCTGCCAAACCTAGGGCATATTCCAAAGCAAGCCTTGCATTTTATACAACTTCTTTCACTTTCAGGGGCTGACCCACCCCCAACCCCTTTGGTTCACATAAGCCAATGTGTTTGTCAAGAAAAAAGTTAATTAAAAACATATTTTTCTAATTAAATGGTAGGCTGTGCTATGCAAACAGTACAACTCTTGTTTGAGAGCAACTCCCTCCCGTTGCCAGGGCTACCCCAGGACCCAGCAGAACAACGGGGCACACAGGGCTGCCCTGAGAATCTAGAACAACAACAAGGCACACAGGGCTATCCTGGGACCCAACCGGAAGACAGGACACAAAGGTTATTCAGGGAACCCGGCAGAATGATGGACTATGCTGGGGGCCCAGCCGTAGGTACAGCCATGTCCATAGCATGAGGACATGTCAGCCACCCATGGCCAGTACACATGCATCTGCACAGGTTTCCAAGCAGAGGAACCAAGAGCTGTCCCCATGCACACGCTCCTCACACCCCAGCAGAGGGTTACTAATGTTCCCTGTGGACTGGCACCAAGTCACAGCTGCAGAGTCCCAGCGGCGCCTGAAGAGTCCCTGGACTCCTGCCCAGCCCTCCCCTGGAGCGAGCCTACCCTGAACAGCTCCGCTGGCTTTACACAGCCCCTGCTCTCTCTCCTGCTGGCATAAAGAAGCCTCAGGACCAATCTCTAGGATCAAAGTCTGGGTGCACCTGGCCTGCCTTGGAGGCACACATCTGCAGGGCCTCACTTCGTGGACATGAGGCCACGGTTGCAGCTGCACTTTCTTAACGATGTCATATTTGTTTGGATTTATTTTCGCTAAGGGTATTCCATGCTATAAAAAGAGTTGCTGGGCTTCCTGTTCTTGTCTATCACTGAACGATGGAAACTGCCCAGGAATTAGCCTCTCTGGAAAGGTTATCTACTCCACTCTACAGCTCCTGCCATGCCCGCCAAATCCTCCAACCCTGGCCAGCTTCATCTTTGGCCATTTCTCAGGTCATGTTTATTTTGGGAGTTAGGGCTGCCAAGAACCTGCATGTACATATGTCTCCTCAGCCCCTTGAGCCTCCGTTGACTTGCACGTGGAGGTAGATGAGTTACATGAATGCGCGTGCACCGCGGGCTTCTGCGTGAGGGTACGTCTGGAGCCCACTCTCCCACCCTTTAACCACTGGTGGCTGTTGTTGTTGTCACTGCTCATGCTCCACTTAATGTCTGTTTTCAAATAGTCAGCTTTAGCTCTTCTTGAATGTTCATCTCATTTGTTCATTTCAGCTCTTGGTCTTTAATAATAGTTTCTTCTTGTTGTCTTTTTGTTGTAGTTTCCATATTTTTTTTAAAGTGGAAAAACTGAACTGTTGGTGTTTGGACTTTCCTTTTCAGTTTTCCTTAGATGTGATTTGGTATGTATCCTGCAGTAGTTTTTGTTTGTTTGGATGGCTGGTTGGTTGGGTTTTGTTTTTTTCAGAGTCATGTAGCACAGGCTAGCCTCGAACTCAGTACATAACTAAGGGCAACTTTGAACTTCTAATTTTCCTGCCTGCACCTTCTAAGTATGTCATTTACAGGAAGACACCATCATGCCTAGTTTATGCAGTGCTGGGGATCAAACCCAGGACTTCATGCATTCTAGGCACACTACCAACTGAGCTACATCCCAGATCTCCTGAGGTTTTGAGTATCTGTTCTTACCCTTTCTTCCTTTTCCCTGGACTTCTTTTGTCACTTTTTGTTGCTGTGTGTCCCTTGCGCACATGCTTCCTGGAGAGGTTGGGCTCTAGCACAGAGGACAGCTTTATTTCCTATGTCAGTTGCACATGGACCTTTATTTCCATGTGAGCTTGCTAGTTGCTTATTGGCTGGCTGATTTTTGTTTGGTTTTATCTGTAGATGTTTGAGATGGGCTGACAACATTTTGAAGGAGAATATTGAAACCACGGTGGTTGGTATGACCAGCTAGGAGGACTAGCACAAAGTACACAGCAGTGTGTGCAAACTTGACATTGAGTAGGGTCAGGTGGGCCCCTGGGGCTCATTGACTGGCCAGCTTAGCGGGATAAATGAGCTCTAGGTTCAGGAAGACAACCATGTCTCAACACATGTGGAGGAGTTGGAGAGATGGCTCAGGCAGTAAAGCACTTGCTTTTTTTCTTCAGAGAACCCAGGTATGGATGACATACCCACAGTACCCACAAGCTGGCTCACAACACTCCGAGACTCCAGTTCCAGGGGACCCGATCAAGGCCTTTGTGGCCTCCACAGGCACCAGGCATACATGTGGTGCACGCATATACATGCAGGCAAATAATCTTGCACATAAAATAAAAGTAAGTTTGAAAAACCAAGGGGAGAATGATCATGGACAACATCCAGCATCAACCTTTAGGCTCGAGTATGGGCACATGCCCTACGTACACATGAGCACAAGCCCTCGTGAACACGCCCATACACACTCCTTAACACCCCGTCATCAATTAAGGCCCCAGGAGCAGGGTTAGGTGCTGGTAGCTCGTTCTGCCCTTCTTAATGAAGCCAAAGAGCCTTCCACGAGCCTTCAAAGAACCTTCAAAGAGCCTTCAACGAGCCTTCCACGAGCCCTCAAAGAGCCTTCCACGAGCCTTCCACGAGCCTTCCACGAGCCTTCCACGAGCCCTCAAAGAGCCTTCCACGAGCCTTCAAAGAACCTTCAAAGAGCCTTCCATGAGCCTTCCACGAGCCCTCAAAGAGCCTTCCACGAGCCTTCCACGAGCCTTCCATCCCTCTGCTGTTGCATCAACCACCACCCAGTACACAGCACACTATCCTTGACCGTGTTCTTGCCTATTACATCCACGCAGACATGCATGGACATCTCTCCTGGAGATGCCTTGACTCCCATACTTCCACGTTCTCTCTCTTCTCCTTTCCACTTCTCCACCCTCCATCCCCAGAACCAAATAGACACCCTAAGTCAGGCCCTGGAGGAGAGCAACAGGCACAGACAGAGCCCTGCATAGAAGGGCACAGAAGGGAAGGCTGCTAGAACCCCTGCAGCAGGAGAAGGTCCCCAGGAAGACAGGGTGTACCTGTCACCAGGAAGCAGTGAATGTGCTGGCCATGGCACAGCTCTGCATCTAAATACCTAATAAGTTCTCAGGCATAAAAAGGAGACCTAGGTAGATGCCAGAGGCAGGTGTAAAATCATGCAGTGACCCAGACAGTATCCAATTCCTAGTGACAGGCAGGAAAACTGAGGTCGGAGGGGCACCACAGAGAGTCAGAGGGCTGACTTTCTTGCTGCACAGCGGGCACCTCTGGAAGGAGGGGTCATTAGCAGGTTCATAGTTTGGGGGAGAAAATAAGCTGAGCCCAAGACCATCTCCAGCAGACTACCTGGCTCCAAGAGGCCAAGGAGCCCCCACCCCTGGCCCATGTCCATGTAGCTTCTCCCCTAACCAGGTTCTTCTACGGAGTCGTGGAGAGCAGGAAGCTGCAGCCACACTGCAGGCAGAGAGGCACGCCTTAAGGGAGCAAGCAACTTCACTGCGCACCGAGCGGACCCGCCTACAGGGAGAGCTGGCGGCACTGCGCACACGCCTTCTACAGGTATTTGTTTCGAGGCAGGAAAGATTCCTGGAGGTGTACAGGAGGGCTGCAAGAAGTGGGGAAGTCCCATTGGTGGCTAGAGAGCGGATGCTGGGAAAAGAAGTGATCCAGCCGGCTTCATTGTCTACACTTGGCCTGGCGATGGTGTTAGTTCAGAGCCAGCCCCATAGCTTCCAAGCACCTTGTAGAGACTTGACAAGGCACCCTACCTTGACTGTCTTTGAGGGAGGTGAAGCACCACCCCTGGCCAGCTCTTCTTGGGGCCCCTGGGACCTGTTCACAGTGGAAACAGCACCCGACTTTGAGGATGTCATGGCTGTGTCAGGGGCAGCAGGTGAGGTGGCCAGCGTGTTCATAGCTCCTCCCCCATCTTTTCTCATGGAGGAGTACCCACTGAGCTCGTGTAGGGCAGAGCAGACAGGCCATGCAATGAGACCAGGCAGTGTTGCCATTGCTATGGAGTGTCACTGCTCAGCGTAGGTCAGGGTACAAGACAGAATCCATATAGCCTGGTGTCCAGTATGCTACAAAGAAACAGGAAAGGGCAGGACACAGCCTGTCTAAACTAGCTTAGCAGAGTACTGGGCTGCGACCACAGAGTTCTGATACCCTCACTGCCCCCTCCAAGATAGAAGATGCCAGAGCAGTGAGTCCAAAAAAGCAGTCAGGAGGGAGATGGCATGTGGAAGAGAGGAAGGGAGGATAGAATCTGCCAGGCTGGCTGACTGATAGCAGCAACCTGATCCCTCGGGATTTGGTCTCCCTATTTGCAAAGCAAGGCAGCAGGAACATTAGCATTGAGCATCAGGCATGAGATCCAAGACAGGCCGCCCCTCTCAAGGCCTCTTCACTCCCCACCCCAAGCCTGCCCAGGGCACAGGACCCAGCGGGTCAGGGCAGTTACAAAAGCCACCAACCCACTTGTCTGTAAAAGGCTGCCCTCCCACCAAGGGAAAGCAGTCTCAGCAGGATGTAGTCACCAGAGTCTTGCTGCAGTTGCTGGAGGAGAGATGTACTGGCCCCGCCCTGAGCAGGGTGGGGAGTAGGATCGTGCCTTCCTGGATGGTGCTGGGGCAAGGGAGGTGGCCCTGCCTAGGGGCAACAGAGCAAGCTGTGGGCACAATGCCAGCCTTGGGTCCTGGGGCCCGAGAGGGGGAGGGCAGGAACAGCTAATTAGTTCCAGGAGGTCAGCTGTTAGGGGCCCCCAAACCCATAAACCCTTTATTAGTGTCTCAGGAGGGGAAACCCGGATGTGGACATTTATTTATTTTGGATTTCACTTTTCTCTTTATAACACGCATTTCTAGCAGCGTAACTAAATTTTTAAAGAAACAGGGTTCCCTTTTCAGTGGAGAGGTCTCTTTTTTTCTCAGTCCTATGGAAGAAGGCTTTACAATTTATTTTTTTAAGACTCAGATCCTTACCCTATAACTTTGCCCATGCAAACAACTCACTATATCCCAAGGTCCCTGGGAATCCTATGTGGGCTCCAGACCCCAGGTGGCAAAGGTAATCTGCCCAATACTGAAAAGGGAACCACATGGCATTGGACCCCAGCAGGCCAGCAGGCCAGCAGGCAGGCAGGCACAGCACTGAGCAGAGAGGCAGTCTGGCTTAAGAGCAAGGCCTGGCTCTAGTCCTGCCTTGGTGATGGCCAGCCTGATGAGGCTGTGAAGCCAGGATCCCATAAGTTTTCGAGAGCACCTATATGGATAGGCAGGCTTCTGCTGTTCTCCAGAAGAGAGGATTCCTCATCAGTTGTGTCTTTCCAGAGGTTTCATATGCAGGGCGTAAGGACCCCTGACCTTCTCATGGAAAATGGTTACATCTCATATCCAACTTACAGGGCACAGGTGAGGGCTGTGTTCCAGGATGGATGCAAAGACAGCTATGCCACTTGGACACGGGCTTGTTGGCCTGTGACAGTGGCTAC
This sequence comes from Psammomys obesus, assembly GCF_907164565.1. Classification (NCBI taxonomy): domain Eukaryota; kingdom Metazoa; phylum Chordata; class Mammalia; order Rodentia; family Muridae; genus Psammomys; species Psammomys obesus. The sequence goes on along the minus strand of NW_026593286.1, from coordinate 701,264 downwards.
AGCCAGATCCATGGCTTTGTAGAGGGAGAAGGTCCTGTTCTTTTCGAAAGGCCATGGGAGTGTCTGGGGCTCAAGGGGCCTGAGGAACATTGGCAAAGGGTAGAGGTATTGGTCTTCAAATGCCCCTCCCTTCCCAAGGATCGCTACAGGGACTTCTGCTGGTGCAAAAGACACAGGCCCCACTCCTACTGTGGCTGCAGATGCCAATAGACCTGAACAGGGGCCAGTACCCCTGACAGCTGCACCAGCTCTCAGGAGCCTTGGCATCCAGGGCACAAATGCCCTTTATTCTCCAGCGGGAAGTCTGGCCTGAGATTGCACCTCTGCCAGAAAGACCCTAAATCCCACTGAAGTTCCACTTCCCCGTCCCCTGCAGACAGAGCAGGAAACTCTGAGGAAGGAGGAGGACACAGCAATGCTGGGGGCCAAGAAGGAGTGGCTGCTCCAGGTTCTGAGCAGCCTGCACCAGGAAGTAGATGGGGCCCTGCGGCAGAGGCAGCAGCTGCAGGTGAACTGAGCCAGTGCAGTCTCATGTTGTGGACTGAAAAGGCAGCTGGACAGGTCACTGTCCATGAGGGGTGCCAAGCTGATATGGAAGCAACAGCGCAGTCCACCGGAGAGTCCACTCAGAGTTCCAGTGTGACGTGGAGCCGGGACTGAGGGCAGTCTTTCAGGAGTGGTAGGGCTGCTGAGGTCCTGTGAGCCAGGCATGGCTCCGCAAAATGGCACAGGAAACAAGATAGAGGGGCTGGCAGGACAGGGCCATGCATGTCTCCTTGGCCCAGGCCTTGAAAGCAACCTGTGCTCCTTTGAGGCTTTAGTCTCCCCTTTCACCATGGGACACCGCTCCCTCCCCCCCATTCCAGCTGGCTACCTTTAGGGAGGGTGGATAATCATCAATATTCAGTGACCTCAAAGGGAACCTGTGATTCTGTTCACACAGATTTAAGGCCCACTCCAGGGGCTGTGGCTTGGGCTCCAGCCCAGCAAAACCCTTAGCAGGTGGCCTGGACCCAAAACCTGTGGGCTGAACATGTATGCCAGTTCCAGGTCCACTGCTGGCTCTGGGCCAGGGCCAGCACCCCAGCAGAAAGCAGTGGGGCCAAGACAGGAAGTGCAGCCCCAACGATAGGGTGGGGCATCCCACTGGACCTGACCCCAGGATCCCAGCAGCCCTCAATGCTTGTGTTCTCATTCCAGGCCCAGATGGCGGAACTGGAACAGGCCCACACCCAGAGACTCCAAGAGCTGGCTACCCAGCACCAGCAGGACCTGGCAGCTGAGGCTGATGGGCTCCATGAGTCCCAGCTGCAGGCCACACAAGCTCTGGAGTCCCATGAGCAGATTCAACAGCAGAGGGTGAAGGTCCTGGAAAGGCAGGTAGGCCCAGGAGCCCAGGTACTCTGAGCAGGACTGCATAAGGAGAAAGAAGGGCCCTGTTCCCATGGCACCCATGCAGAGACAACCACATGAACTTTACTGGGGGCCTTGGCTTTTGGCATGCTCTATATGTGTGCCTTTTTGCAGGAGCAGCTCCTTGGCTCACCTACAGCTCAGTGAGTGGTAGAACATGGGTGCTGGGCCTCTACTACCCTGTCCTGAGAGGATGATTAGGATAGTTCCTGTCAGAGGTAGCCACGAGACTGGCTGGTCACTGGGTGACATGCAGTCTGCCTGCCATGTGCAACTAACAGTGGTGGCCCCACACTTATTCTTTGGGGTCACAGGGCAAACATCAGCTCGTGCAAGCTCAGGGGGTTAGGAAGTGCATCTGAACTCGGAGCCCTGTGCATGTGCAGAGTGCACTCAAGAAAGTACTCGCTCATGAGCTGAGCCTGCCACAGCTCAACTGCTGAGTCTAGAGAGCCTAGAGCCACTTCGGGTGACGGTGCACACCTTTCCTCAGGGAGGGAGAGGCAGGCAGATCTTTGACTTTGAGGCCAGCCTGGTATACAGAGAGAGAGTTCCAGGACAGCCAGGGGTACACAGAGAAACCCTGTCTCAACAAACAAACAAAAACACCTTAGAAATGTTGATGCTCAAGATCCTTATTTCATGGGAAGGAGACACAGAGGCAGGTGAGGAGGCCACCCAGTGTTACCCTCACTTTACTTTCCCTAACCCACTAGCAATGCTTACTTTTAACCCAGGCACTCGCGTTTTTGCCCTCACCAGAAAAGGATCCGTTTGCTATTGGTAGTATGCTCACAGATGTTCAGAATGGCAGGCTTAAGCTGTTAATCCGTCTGTCTGTCTACCTGCTGTTTCTGTCTCATGCATGCTCCCTTGGGAGCCATAGATTGCAGCCTCTCTGAGCCCCTCCTGATACAACTCTCCACAACTCTGTTCTTGGGGGTTCCTCCCCACCTGCCTGAATCCCTACTCTGTCTCCAGGTGGCTAGCCCGAAGAAGCAGCTGGACCAGGAAGTGTGTCAGCAGCAGCAACAGGCCCATAGTGACTAGATCTTTTGAGCCAAGCAATGACCTCCACTGCAGTTCCCTCCCTATGCCCCTGTGCTGGGTGGCCTGCACTGACCATCCAGGACAGCAGGCTCTGGGGGAAACGTTAGAGCCCTCCGCTACTGGAGAAACTGGTGCTGTGCACACTAGAGGGGCCAAATTCAACAAACATCAGTGTGTAGTGAGAAGGTGTACCATCAGCCACCAACCAAAGCACACTACTCCCTCCACAACTCTTCCCCAGACTTTACAAGTCCCAACTCTTCGGACATCAGCTTCCAGCTGGGCTGGACCACATTGCTCTTTAATCCTCCTTCCTGCTGCAGGGAGCACGGGTGTTGACCACCCCTCAGCCTGAACTGGGCCTGGGGCTCCATTTCCAGATTGGACCTGCCATTGGGCCAGGCTGGTGGCTGGGTCCTGTCAGACCAGCTTCCTTGCCACAGGCTGCATTCCGTACCCTCAGCTCTGTAAACACAGGGAAACACATGGAAAACATTTCCACCAGCAAGCGCCAAAAACACAATGTCCTGCAAGGCCAACCACCACACCCCACATCCAGAGGCCACAGAATCTTCCGCATCCAGGAACTGCAGTCCCGGCATGGTGGCAGGTGGCTGGAAATGACTCAGAGGTGAGTCCCGTGACTCGCTGGCCACAGGGGTGTTGTAGATCTGAAGCTGTTCCAGAATCTCCCATTTCCACACCAGAAAATGCTGAAAAATGCCAGGGGAATCCTGCTCTGGTTGTTATAGAGACCAAGGCCACCATCTTACCAGAGCCTGTTCCTGCCTCACCTGTTGGCATCTATGCACCCTTCTCCTGTTAAGTGCTGGTCAGAGTGAGCTTTGTTTCTTCTCCAACCAGTCTCTTTGGGATTGGAAATGGCACTTTCCAGTGCCTCTTCAGCTGCCAGCCAGTCTGGTAAATTCTTGTCTGCACCACTAGGTGCACATTGCCCCATGGCTTGTGCTTCTGCCAGGACCTCCTGAAGCATCTTCAAGGACTCTGGCATGGGGCAGGAACGGCCAGAAGCTGCTGGAGCCTGTCCAATCGCAGTCATGTAGCTATGGCCAAGATATGTGACAGCCTGTCAGTTTACTTCAAGATCACCAGGGACTTAAAATCAGCCATCCTGGCAGACCTTTGGTTGAACTTGGTAACCGGATCCTGCACAATCAAGGTGGGCAGATAGGCTAGATCGAAGATGACGATACAGTCAGGCTCTGAAAGGAAGAGCACACAGACCCACTGGCAACAGCTTCCCTGCACAGAGGACCTGTTGGTGGTGGCATGGGTACCGTGATGCGTGCTCACCTACAGTTTCCAGGCCCCACAAACACTGAGCCTCGCAGAGGAGAGCCAGGACCTGCCCCACTGAGGACTGGGAAACTGGGATTTTGTAGTTGGCCCTTACCTTCTTCCTTCCCTGGTCTGCAGTTCCCCTGTGGTGGTGGTGTACTTCCCCTCAAGGACCTGAGCATGACACAGAAACTGGAGCTTTCCACAGGAGGCCAGGGAGTTCCTCCGTGGCTCATTCAAGGAGCCTTCCTCTTTCTGATATTTCAGGGCTCACTGGAGTCCCGGGGACATCAAGGGGATTGAAGCTGCCAGCTGAGGTGGTGTCCTGTAAACAGAGCACAGAGGACACACTTCATCAGTGAGAGGTCGGATACTTCTCAGCACCAAAATGAAAGACACTGTGATCTGACCAAGGTGCTTCCTGGTGACCTGGGGCCTTTTACACTAACTGCTCAGGAGAGCATTCAGAGTACAGAGAGGGCTTCTGAGATTACCATGCTTTGAGTATTTTTACATCAGTGCAGGAGGTATTGTTTTTACTTATTCAACATAAAGGAATATATTTGTGTTGAAAAGGGATGTTTTCTAAAGAATATATTGCATTTCTCTAAACATTTTCTAAGGTGTGTGTACATTGGTATGTGTTATCTGGTGGTTTCTGCCCTGGGCAAAGTGGTGCTGGTTATGAAAGACCTTCCCAGCAGTTCTCTGAGACCACTGTTTGTGGGTGCAGAAACCTCACAGCTGGGCCAAGATTAGATAGGTAACTATTGGCAGGCAGTGAACCAAATCCAGGACCCCACAGCTCACCCCATGCTGGCCTCGCCCCACTCCACCTGCCCAGTGGAGCTTCAGGTACAGACATGCAAAGAGAAGAGGACAGAAGGGCATCCCACAGCAGAGGTAAGGCTAAGGAAGGAGGCAGCTGGATGAACAGTTCAGTCCATGCAGATGGTGGGGGACCTGGCTTTCTGTCTCTTACCTTCCCCAGAGTTTGAGAGGAAAGGCTCTGATACCTCCCTGATAGAACAGCCTGGTCCTACTTCCAGGGGGAAGGTAGGCAATTTCTTCTTTTGGAGTGCCCCACATTTGGTTCTTGGACTGTATAAAGTCTGATGGGTCCCAACACCTGTTGGGGAGATGCTAGCCTCAGATGGGAATCTCCGCTCTGCTCCCTAGCTGGGTATTCTGAACAGGCTCTCTGGAGCCTGTGAGAATGTGAAAGTGGCCCTGAGGCCTGGTCCTGCAACGATGGAGTCCCAGAGTTCCTCCTGGAGCCTGGAGCTGCACATACATTGTTAGACCACCCTGGACCCCATGTGTAGCCCCTCAGCTGGCACTCCACAGATGAGCCTCTCCATGCCCATTCCCTCCAGAGGTTGGGGAGCACACAATACACTAGGCGACAGACACACACATATTCACACATAGAACTCAGAATCAGGCATTGGCCAAGTTCTTTTTAGAGACAGAGCACAAAATCTGACAGACACATGCCACTGTGCAACTTCCAGTGAGGCCTATGGGACATGCTGAGGGTAGTAACAGCCCTACTCCCTCTGACTAAGGGAGCTCTGGCCGAAACTCTTGGGTGCCCAGTCTGCAGCCACCAGCCTTGCCAGCCTTTCAGGTTACTGTTGCAAGAAGACAAATAGACTAGAAGGGCCTGGGCCCAGGGAGAGCTTGGAGAAAAGGCCAGACTAAGAGTTCAGATGTCACATTTAGAGACTGGCCAAAGCAGGAGGCAAGGGCTCCTCTGTCTTGACTGTTGCTGGAGCGGGACACAACCAATGTGCACTGCTTATTCGAGATGTCTGAAACATTAACATTTAAAAAATACATCCTGTGTCGTTTAACAATGGAGATACATCTGAGAAACATCACTGGGCAACTTTGTCACCACAGAACACCACGGAATTTGCTATTCAAACTGTGATTGCTGCAGTACCCTGGGTGATCCGCTCTTTGAAGACCATCTGGTATATGTGATCCGTGCCTGACCGAAAGATTGTTATACAAGAAAATAAAACCTCACAGGAGACATGTAAAGATGACACCACCACATGTGATCCAAACCCCGCTGCCACACAGGGGAAACCTGAGCAGCTCCTTTCTCCAGAACACACACTGAGGATGGTTGTAGTGGGCACGCCACTCCAAATACTGTCTCCCAAATGTTTTACTTGGCATGACGTCATCAGTTTTCCCAATGCCTTTAAAACACCCCAGAAGTAGGACTGTGGTTTCTCAGATCTGCATGCCCACCCATGCCAGCAGCCTCAGTCTTCCGGAGACAGGAAAGAGCGGTCCCTGTGGAAGAGGACCCCCAAGGCACCTGGGAAGCCCCACTCCACATATGTATGTGTTCCCGGTCACCTCAGGTGGACTCAGAATTTTCCGTGGAACGATTTCTGCACCACACACTACCCTCTCAAGTGGGTGGGAAAGTTCTGCCTGAGCCCGCACCTGCGTGGGCCTTTTCTTGTTCAAAACAAAGCAAGTGGTAGGCATTTGGGGAGGACATGTTGAGCTAATTGTCACCCCAAGGTCAATGGCAAAGGTCAGGGCATGGGTGCTGAGGTCAGCCAGCCTCATGTGTAGGTGCTGTGCAGGTATGGACTGTCCAGTCTCACCTACAGGTGGGCTATGTGCTTCTCCTCGGGAGCTGGGGCCCACCTGCCCAGCACTCTCAGGCCTCTCCCAGCCCATCCTGGAACAGTAGAGGGTGACTGGTGGTGGGGGCTTCTGTTTGTTCTGCGTGATGCAGAGTTGTTTGAGGAGAGCACGAGCTACTCTAGCTGCCTCCAATGAATGTGAAGGAGAAAAAGCAGGGGTGGGCTGCAGCCTCGGGCCTGCTGTGTGGGGCGGGCTGACTAGGCCAGTCCCCCTACCAGGCAGAACAAGGGTAGTGTTCCCCATCTTGACCTTCATGGACCCCCTAAGGCCTGAACATCTGGTGGGTGGCTCTCTGGGGTTTCCCCATCTAAACAGGCACACACAGTCAGGCCCTAAATTAAAGTGTCACAGGTCTCTTGGGGAGCTCAAGTTTCCTGCTGCAGAACATGAGCCTGCTTGATAAAAAACGATTTTGGTTGTGATAAATGTGGATTTTCTGTGGTAGAGACAAAGGCGCCCTTGAGTCCAGGGGGGAACCTAAAACAGCACACTGCTGAAAAGTATTTCCTGATAATATTTTTAGCACCTGAAAAAAAAAAAAAGCTATTTTCCCTCTCTTTTTGCCTGTGAGTCTTTGTGTGTGTGTGTGTGTGTGTGTGTGTGTGTGTGTGTGTGTGTGTATGAAATGCATTACCCAGCAACAACAATAAGATTTGTTAGCCCCCCACCCCCAATCCTGTCTCCCAGGCTTCTCTGAAAATCTGCACAGGGCACCCAGTTGGAGATAGAGGTCAGCGCCACTACTCTTGATGGAAATCAGAAGACCCAGCCTGCTCCTGGACCTGCACACAGAGGCCAGCTCGGAGGTGAGCCTCTGTCCTGGTACCCCACAGCTGAGCAGGGGATTCTGATGGAAAACGGTCAAGACCCCATGTCTCACCCACTACTTCGCCCTACCTGGAGGGATAGTCTTCAATCAATGAATCTACTGAGCACTGCTTTGTACCTGACAGTGTGCCCAGTCCTGCGGCAACCCCGGAGTCCCCAGGAAGACATAAACCCAAATCCAGGCATGGGCCTTTACTAGGACCCTCTAAGGCATGTGTCTGGGAGAAGGGTGGTAGTGATGAGGTGGAAACTGTGGCCAGGTAGAGCAAGGGTGTTGCTGGAGACAACAGGATTGCGTAGTAATAGGCTACTCTTGTTGTCCGTGGGCAGAAAGGCAAATCTGTATTCCCTCTAAGCTTCTGTCCTTAGAGCTGGAGCTGCCACCTGCACTTCCATGTGGGAAAGCCAATGAGAGAGGAGAGTTTCTTAGCAGGCCCTGTGCCCAACACAGGAGGCTAGAGGCTCCTGGCTCCCCAGCGTGGTGACCAGGCCTGCTGGCAGCTGTCCTGGAGGTTGTGCGTAGGATGCCTTGTGAGGCCTGGTCCTGACCCCAGCCTGGTCTGCTCAATGAGGAGCGAACTTATCACAGAACATTCTTAAATCCCAGAGCCTGGCCATAGGGCTGATCTGTTTTGTTTTGTTTTGTCTTTGTTTTCTGCTGTTTCCTGACTGTCCTGGAACTCACTCTGGCCCCAAACTCAGAGATCCACCTGCCTTTGCCTCCTGAGTGCCGGGGTTAAGGGCATTCAATACCACGCCCACCACCAAGGGCTGCTCTTCTATAGCTAACTATGGAGCAGAAACTTTCACATCTCCAGCTGGTTTGCCCCTCTGCAAAGCAGTATCACTACACAGACCTAGAGGAGTGGGCCAGGACAAGGCCAGCTAGGCACCAGGCATAGGGTGGAGGGAAGTGCTCACTCTCAGGATTAGTACAAACGCAGATGACCGGCAGGGCCACCTCCTTAAATCTGGTGCCTGACCCTGACACCAAGGCAACAGGGTTGGGAACATCACGGTGGTAAGGCTGCTGAGAATAGGATCTGTGTAAGCTAGGAACCCATGACTGGAACACAGAGAACTCTCTGCTGTACCTTAAAAATAACATGCAATGTCCCTCCCTGTAACTGAAACACAACATGTGCTTGTTAGAGATTTGAAGAGATACAGAAAAACGAAAAGCCAGTGGTAGCTGCTGTTACTTCGGCAGCTTTTTCCCCCTTCTCTTTGAGAGGTATCATCTTGTTTTGGGGGATCCCAGATTTGTCTTATGGTCACATGTCACCCAACAGCAGGATGGGGGGGAAGCAAGGTGGTGGGGACTGAGGTCCCAAGAGTCCAACCCCTGTAATGAACCAGAGGACATAGAAATGGACCAGATTGCACTCCCAAGGCAGGACGGCCACTTACAAAGCAATTCTCAGGCCCAGCAAGAAGGGTTAGGGAACCCAGCAACTGGTTTGGCCCCTCCTGCCATGCCCAGCGGCATCTATCAACTTGCCCCAGGGTCTGGGTGACCAGCCTGCCCCACAGGTTTCCCTGACATTATCCAGCTGTGATGGGTGTCTGATGCTTTCAGAAAAAAACCCTTACATGGAGAGAAAGCTGTGTATAGTCTTCAAGTCTCCCAGGCCCAAGGGTCACCCTCAATGAAGCCAGAGAAGGAACAGACCTGGGACAGGCTTCAGGGGGCACTGAAAATTGGTGCACTAGGCTAGGGCTGGGATGTGGCCACATGAGGTTCATCTAAGCATTGCAGGCAAAGTAGCCTCCACTGACATTCTATCAGAAAAAGCCAGATGCTCTGGCCTGACAGGAACCCCCGAGGGGACACACAGGAAGCCTGTCCAAAATCAGGCCTTAGGGCAACAAGTCAGCCTGGGAACTGCTGGGTTAGCCCAGGCGCCTCCTGTGGGCAGTTCCTAAACTGGTGACTGGAGAATGCAAGTCCTCACCTCATGAATGCCCAAACGCAAAGGAGCTGTAGGGGCAATAATAGGGCCTTGAGGCTGGAGAAGAAGTCAACACAGTACCAGTTCGGCTTTAAGCGCCTGGGACAGATGGGAATGGGAGATGCGCTCTTGCTCCCTCCCACCCGGAGGACCAGTAAGTTAAAAATGCCACTATTTGCATGACCCCGCCCCTCCCCGCCTCTCCCGGGTGGCCACTCCAGCTGGCTATTTAAACCCGGGTCCCGGAGGTGGGACTGCGGTCCCGATCCTGCCTCGCGCCTTCCCAAGCGGAGCTGGAGCCCAAGAGTGGGAGCCCAAGACTGGGACTCTAGCTAGCGAGAGGGGTCGGTGCGGCCAGTCGGCCGTGCGGTGACTACAGCCACCTGCCAGAGCCCGGTGGTCCGCCCTCAGACCCGGCGATGCGCCGCGGAGTCGCCTGGGCGCTGCTGCTGGCCGCGGCCCTGGAGCTCGGGGCACGCGGGGTGCGCGCTGCGGTGGCCCTCGCCGACTTCTACCCGTTCGGCACGAAGCGCGGCGACGCCGTCACCCCGAAGCAGGACGACGGCGGCTCAGGGCTGCAGCCCCTCTCGGTGCCCTTCCCGTTCTTCGGCGCCGAGCACTCCGGACTCTACGTGAGTAACCCCGAGCTCGAGGGGGCTCTGGGGAGGGCGCCTCTGCCCTCCGCCCCAACTCCCGCAGCCGCCACCGCCGGCAACTTGGCACCGCGGCAGCCAGAGGTGGAATGAGGACAGCCCTTCCTCCCTCCCGCGGCCAAGGCCGGACAGCCGCTGGCGGGAGAGGCGTGGGCAGGGCGGGGCGAGCAGCCGCCAGGGCACCTAGGCGACAGCCAGGCCAGCGGAGCGCGGCGCGCCCCTGAGACTCATGGCTGGACCTGTTCGGGACGTTGGCAGAGTTCACCAGGCTACTGGTCCCCAGTGCCGAGTGGGCACCCTAGCTCCTGTTCCTTCACAGAGAGCGGTGTTGCAGTGGGCACGTGGCCTCTGGCCAGTTTCCCCAGTGGGGCATCTGGCTTGTGATGGTCTCAACCCTCTCTAGGCCACTTCAGCCTCACCCTCAGTTAACACCCAAGGCCCAGGGCCAGAAGGAATTCTGGCCGTGACTTGCTTCCTTGCAGAAGACCTGCGCTGGGCAGGCTGGCAGCTAGGGGCAGTGTCGAGGGGTGTGCTCCTCTCCCCAGATCTTAGTCTGGAGGTTGGCCACCCAGACTCAAACCCTCTAAACAGGGCACCCCAAGGTAATTTTCCTCCACCCCAGACATGAGTACAGGTCTCAGTGGATGAATGGTCTGAGGGCCAGTCTTCATGTTCCCAGGGTCTGACGCTGAGCCAATTGCTTGTGCACAGCCAACGGCATGGTGAAGTGTTGCGCCAACCCGCCGCCTCCTGACCCACCCAAACCTGCTTCGAAAAGTCTGAGCCATTTTGGTCTACAGTTGAAACAGCATCTTCTTAACCACAGCCTCCACAACATCCAATGCCAATCACCACCATGCTCTATTTTGTCATTAGCGTCACCACCTCAGCCATCAATGCCACTGGCACAACCACCGTTGCCTTAAGCACTGCTTCTTTCCTCCCTCCCCTCTTGAGCAGAGCCTCCGTAGCGAGCCCCGTGGTCTGCACTGTCATTCGCCCGAACAGGTCCATGGGACCTGTCCACCACCAGCACCACCTCCAAAACCCTGCACCCCACAGCTAGCTACAGCATCATCCACACGGTCCACCACTGCGGTGCTCCACAGCCTAGCAGCTGACTTCCCTGGACCCATTCAGAATGGCCTCCTCACCTTGGTGGCAGTGCCTGGTGCCATTACCATGTACAGCAGGGAGAGGAGAGGCAGCCATCCCTGAAAATCCCTCTGTCCTGGCACTTGGCAAAGGGAAGACTTCTGGAAGTAAGTGGTAGACAGGAAGAGCTGTGCTCTGGGTCTGCCCAGCAGGAAGAGGCCTACACATCTCAGGAGTGTGAAGGCTCATCCTAACAAGCTCTGTCAAAATGTTCTTTAAGCAGTCTGGCTGGGCTTGGATTTTCCACTCCCAGTCCCAGGTGAAAATATTATTAAAATGGTTGACTTTCTTAAGATGAGAAGCCAACCTCTGGCTCCTGGGAAAATATACACCCTACCTGCCTCTCCCCGTGTTTTCTAAGAAAACACGGGCTGATGCGGACATGGTGCCACCTTGCCTTTCCCTTTGCTCGGTGGGAAAGGAACTGGCATTCTCAGGAAACTGTGCCCGTCCATCTGGCCTGAAACAGCACTTGGGGCTGTGGATAGGTGACTGTCGAGGCTAGATGGAGAAAAGGAGGCATTGGCTTCAGAGCAGGGCTGTCTGCCGAGTGTCCCCTGAACACCCAGGCTGAAAAGACCCTGAACACCCCTGCTCTGGCCCTCAGCCAGCTCCACATAGTAAGGTGTGGTGTCAGTGGCTCTCCCTGCGCCCACAGCTTGGGTAAGAGTGGGCTTGTTGAAGTACTAAGTGAAAGAATGAATGTCCCATTTTTCTGTGTCACCCCACATCCCAGTGACAGTCACAAGTACCCTGCATGAGACTGGTCCTCTTGAGTCTTCCTTAGGGAAGCACAGACATGTTCCCAGCATGACAGGGCCAGGAGTCTGTTAGGGTGGCACAGTGCCTGAGGTGTAAGCATGGATCTTCAGCTGGGTACACAACCTGAGTTGGGCGAACAGGTGAGCAGTGTGGAAAGCCAGTCCACCCTTTCCTAGTAGCTTCGCCAGCTATGCTGAGCCTCATGCACTCTGACCTCCCCTGACCATCGTACCTGAGAAACTACTCACTTACTATTCTGGTCTTTAGAAAAACTTAGAGGCCAGAATGTAGAGCCTGGGGTGAGAAAACAGCAAGGATTTAGGGGTCAGCAAGTAGAACCCATAGGCAGGGAGGACAGTTAATAGTCAGCTTGACTTGAACTTTTGCTGACCAGAACACCAGTTCCCACACCGTCAAGGCAAGGCTTGATTGCACACCATCAAATGAGCCTGAGCTGGCCTCCCTAACCTTAGGGAACAGTCCTGGCTCTGCCTTCAGACACTGGGCCCAGAGCACCTTCTTTTGTGTTTTCCCTCAGCATTCAGCTTGTCACTTTTGCCTGTTATTCCCCTCCTGAGCCTCAGGTTAGCTCAGGCAGAGTAGACAGTGATTTTTTCCTCTGTCTGATGTCAGGTTCTACTCATACTCGGACCCGGGTCTCAACAGGTCTGTGGCAGCCAGACATCCGGTATGGTGAGGGCTAGACTTTGAGAAGTAGAACCAGGCTGCAGTGAAAAGTGCAGGTGAGGAGACCAAACTTGGGATTCAGACTAGTAACCTGCAGACTTGAGAATCCAGCTTTGTCTTATCACTGTGCCCTCAGAGCAGGCCCCAAACTGAAGTCCTGTTACCTCCCTAGATTCTCAGAATCTGCAGTCAGTCACCATGGTCCAGTGGGATTCTGTGTCTCCTCCCCTTCCCACACTTGCCTAGATCTCTAAGAGGCCTTTCCTGGACGGGTCCCTCGCTGCCAAGTCCTGCCTCTTTACTTCTCTGAATGTGGCTCTGACGCTTGTCCTATGACTAAGATGTGAACCCCCTAAAGGCCCAGGACCACAGGAGAGGGTGTTGTGTCAGGATGGACAGCACAGACATCTCTAGCCTGGCTCGGGCAGGCATGACTCCTTGTTCTGATTTCCAAAAGCTCTCACAGCACTGTGATGATTGGAGCCTTTATTCTCCCTCTACTAAGAGCATAAGGGTGTGAGGTTGAACTTTCTCTATCTGGCCTGGCAGTGTCTTCTTCTTGACTGAAGCACTTATACTATTTACATTTAATATGGTTACTTGTATGACTGGTTTATCCTCCTGATTTACTATTTACACGTGAAATTGATTGCTTTTCTCCTCCAGTAGCATTTAAAGTAACTTCCAGTACTAGTCAGTAGGGTACAGAGCTTCTAATTGAGCACCAGCTTGATATCTCCATGTTCAATAAGGTAGATAAGTTTTGTATTCAACAATAGGGCCTTCCCTTCAGGTTATGAGAAGTAATCAACAGCCTTGGCTTTACCTGTAATGTTTGGGGGAGCATATGGGACTGCTTTAGCCAATATTATCTCTTCAAATAGAGCTGTACTCTTTCAAATACAGTGCCAGAACCTTATCTATTTCTCCATGCCGCTTCATGATGTTGACATAGTTTCATATGTAATAAGCCCAAATTATACACTGTTCAGATTTTGCTGTAAACAGCCAATTATCATTTATGGAGATTTTAAAATTAGATGGCCTTTTCTGTTTACCCAAGTTTGCCATTTCCAGACTTCATTCCTTGTGTAGAAGTGGCTTCCCATTTCGCACTCTTCCAGCAAGACTTCCTGTGACATTTTTTTTTTTTTGTATATTCACTTACTTCACTTACATTATCTTATCTGAGAAATACACTGATTCACCTACAATTTGAAAACTATTTCTGCAGTGTGGATGTAGAATTCTAGCCTGAACGCTCCATTTTTAAAGAAGGTGTTCCACAGGTTTTTGCGTTTGGACAGTTCCTAGCAGGAAGTCTCCTGCCATTCTCATGGCCCCACTGGGTCTAATAAGTCTTCTTCCCTCTGACTGCTTCCAAGACTTCTCCTTTACCCCTGCTTTCCAGCGGTTTGATTCTCAGGTGTGTTATTGTAGCATTTTAAAAGTATTTCTTCCGCTCAAGGTCATAAAGACTTACAGCCTGTGGTTATATAAGTTTTCATGATATTTGAGAAATTTCTCAGCCCTCTACAAGCAATTCTTCTGTCTCTGTTGCTCTCACTTTGAGAGTCATTGTGCACACATCACACTGTGTGTGACTTGCCCCAGAGCTCACGAAATGCTCTTCTGCCGCTGCTGTTAGTCCCTTTTCCCGGGAGCTCACGAAATGTTCTTCTGCCGCTGCTGTTAGTCCCTTTTCCCGGGACGCTTATTTTCAGTATATTTTTATTACATTTTTATTGATTCTGGGAGAAGGCACGTATCACAGCACCCATATGAAGGCCAAAAGATAATTTGCAGGAGTTGTTTCTCTCCTTCCACTGTGTGGGTTCCGGGAAGAGAATTCAGGTTATCAGGTTTGGGGGTAAACAACCTTACCTGATACCCCATTTCACTGTCCTGGTTTGGAATAGTTCTTTTTCTTTCTTTCTTTTTTAGTTTTTCTGTTTTATTTTTTCTTCCTTTTATTTAAAATAGATTCCTTTTCACAGAATAATATATTATATTGTCGTTACAGATTCTCCTCTCTCTACTTCTCCCAGTTCCTTCCCATCTCCCCTCCCATCCAGATCTACTCCCTTTCTGTCTCTCATTAGAAAACACACTTCTAAGAGATAATAGTAAAATATAACAAAGTAAAATATAATAGGATAAATAAAAAACTATCACATTGAAGTTGGACAAGACAAAGAAAAGAAAAAGAGCCCAAGAGAAGGCACAAGAACCAGAGACCCACTTCCTCACCCACACTCACCCATAAAAACACTAAAGTAGAAGACATACTATATACACAGAGGACAGATGGAGACCGGTGCAGGCCCTGTGCATGCTCTAGTCTCTTGAGCTCATGCGAGCTTTGATCATGCTGATTTAGAACATGCTGTTTCTTTGGCTGTTTCTCCTAAGGCTCTTACACTCTTTCTGCCTATATTTCCATGGGGTTCCCTGAACTCTGAGGAGAGGGATTTGATGAAGACATCCCATTTAGCATGAGTGTTCCAAGGTTTTTGTTTTTTTTTTTTCTCTCTCTCTGTCTGTGCAATGTCTGGCTCTGGGTCTCTGTGTTTGTTCCCATCTGCTACAGGAGGAGGCTTCTCTGGTGCTGGCTGAGCACCAGAGTCATTTTATCACTATAATTTTAGGAGTCATTTTATCACTATAATTCTTTAGAACAATAGGATCTGGCTTTTACCCCAGGTCCCTGAGCTATCTAGTCTCTGGCTCTGAGTCACCCAAGCAGCAGGAGTAGGCCTTAAATCAAATTAAATATTTGTTGGTTACTCCTACAAAGTTTGTGCTACCATTGCCCTAGCGTGTCTTGCAGGCAGCCACTGTATAGCAAAGGGTTTGTGGCTGGCATGCTGTTCATGTTTCTCTTTTGGTAGCATGCAAAGTACTTTCCTGTACCAAAGACACTGGAATGTAGGAATGAAAGCTCTATGTAGTCATCAGCTCGACTTCAATGAGTTGTGTAGGCATTGTCTTCAGCAATGGGAACTTGATGTCAGTTTGTGAAAGCAACCTACAGTCTTGGCAACAGCCTGGGTTGTTTGGGGATTCCCCTGGGACCCTTTGGCCAACAACTCAATTAGATGTAACCCAATCCCAGTGTTGGAGGCTTCATTTTGTAACAGAGATGGCCTGTTGGGACTCTGTTCCCCATTATTTGGAAATTTCATTTAGATCACCTTCTTATATGTATATATTTTAGGAAGCATCTATCGTATTAGGTTTCCATACTGCCCCTCAAATGTCTGTTGCTTGTAGCTCTCTCACACCTATATTCTTTTTTCCATCCCCTGTCTTCCTTCTCCCCTTTCCCACCTGATCTTCCTGTTCCAGCACCCCCACCCAAAGCCATCCACAATTATCTACTCTATTTCCCTTTTCTAAGGAGATCTATCTGTTCCCTCTAGTCTCTTACTCTCTGTATAGACTTTAGCTTGGTAATCATTGCCTTAAAAGCTAATATCCACATATAAGCAAATGCAGACCATATTTGTCTTTCTGGGTGTATAATACCTCATTCAGTATATTTTTTTTCTAGTTTTATCCATTTGCCTACAAATTTCATGTTGTTGTTGTGTTTTTTTTTTAATGTCTGAGTAGTACTCCATTGTGTAAATGTGCCACAATTTCTTCATCTATTCATTTACCAAGGAACATCTAGGTTGTTCCTAATTTCTGACTATTATGAACAGAGCATCAGTGAACATGGTTGAGCAAGCAGTAGGATAAAGCATCCTTTGGGTGCCCAAGAGTGGTACAGCAAGCTCTTGAGGTAGATTTATTTGTTTGGGGTGTTTCTAATTACCGTGTTTTCAAATTCCCTGGCGGTCTGATCTGCTGTGGCCCAGCCTCCTATAATCCCATTCAGCATTGTAGTTTTGTTTTTGTTTTTAGTTCTTCGGGTTTAAGCATGCTAGGGAAGTGTTCTATCACTTGGCTACATCCTAGCCCTTGGTGTTTTTCTCTCTCTCTTTTTTTTAAAGATTTATTTATTTATTTATATGAGTGGTCTGTCTTCCTGTATGTCTGTATACTAGAAGAGGACATCAGATCCCATTATAAATGATTGTGAGCCACCATGTGGTTTCTGGGAATTGAACTCAGGACCTTTGGAAGAACAACTAGTGCTATTCACCACTGAGCCATCTCTCCAGACCAGCTCTTGATTTTTCAAGACAGGATCTCACTATACATCTCAGGCTACCTTTGAACTTGTAATCCTCCTGTGTCAGCTGCCCCAGTGCTAACATCACCAGCATGTGTCAATATGCCTGACTCAATGTATTTTTATTTTCGCTTTTTTGCTTATTTGTATGTACACATTCACATGTGTGAGGGAGCATGCACACATACACACACACAGCATGTTGTGTGTAGACCAGAGTGAACCTTGGGTGTCTGTCTCAGTCCTTCTTTCCTTTGGTTTTTGAGACAAGGGCTCTCACTAGCCTGGAGCCCACAAGTTCAGCTACATCGGCTGGCTAGGGAGCCCTAGCACTGGGACCAGGAGTGTAAGCCACTGCACTCTGCCCTGTTATGGGTTCTAGGGTCACATCGTCATGCTGGGGCAGCAAGCACTTTGCTAGCTGAGACATCTAGCCCTCAGCTGTTTTAATCTTTTTAACTAATACAAGTTTTACTTTAATTGTTCCTGCATCTTTTATTACTCTTTTCCTTCCACTGATGTTTTATATTTATAATAGTTGCTTTAGTATTAATTTTAGAAAATAATTTTAATGAAGTCCTTTGACTATATGCTTGCAAAAGAAACTAAAAAGAATGGTAGACAAATACTGAATTACGAATGTAGTTTTGTTTTTCACAGTTGTGTACATTTGAACTCTGAAACTAATGAATGAATGAATGAGTAAACACACAGAATGATGAATGATGTGAGTGTCCTGGTTTCTTTCTGTTGCTGATGGAACACTGACAAAAGAACAACTTAGAAGAAAGGATTTATTTGGCTTACGCTTCCAAGACACAATCCATCATTAAGGCACATGAGGGCAAGAACCGTGGAGAAATGCTGTTTGCTGGCCCCCACACTCTCCAGCTTACGTGACTGCAGGCTTATGCTAACCAGCTTTCTTATACAACCCCGGACCGCCTGCCTTGGTATGGTGCTGCCCACAGTGAGCTGGGCCCTCCTGCATCAATTAGAAATCAAGACCGTTATCCACACAGATGGCCACAGACCTTTTGACCTAGGTAATTCCTCAGTAAAAGCTCTCCTCCTTGACTCTGTGCTGTGTCAAGTTGACAATTAGAGCTAACCAGGACCATGAGTATCATTGTTAGAGATGACAACTGCAGATTTAGAGAGGAGGAGACACAAAATAAATATGGCTTTGTGTTGGGTTTGAATTGGATGGATCGTTTTTAACTTACAGAACCTACATCTCTGTGTGTGTTGTGATAATGGATTCAGATGCGGGTATGTATGACATCATATGTACTGCATTCACAGTCATGTCTGAAATAGTCCCCTTGCGGTGATAATAGAGCTGAAAATTCCCATCACTTTACTGGGAGTACTGTGATGACTCAGTGCAACACATTACTGGTGTGCTTATGGTGGTGAAAACGGTCTACACTGCTGTTCAAGCAAGTTAGGCTGCCTGGGCAGCAAGCCCCAGGCGTCTGGCCTCTACCTCCCCAGTGCCACCACACCCGGCTTTTTAAATGTGGCATCTGAGGATAGAACTCGTGTCCCTATGCTTTTGAGGCAAGTCTGAGCCATCTTCCCTGCCTGATCTGTGTGTGTGTGTGTGTGTGTGTGTGTGTGTGTGTGTGTGTGTGTTTGCACTTCTTTACAAAGCAGGGCAAGCTATTTGCTCACCCAGCCTTCCATTGTTAAGTACACAGTGTATACAGCTACTACCCTCCCCCCTTGCCCCCTTGCACGTGTGACTCAGAATATGCTCAGGTCTCCTAAGGGCTCTGCCAGCCTGTCTGGGAGTATAAAGAGAAAGAAGGGGGCAGCTTCTAGGCAGAGCCCTGACCCTAAACTTCCACACCATGATCAGCCCAGCCTATATGTCCTCTGAGCTTGAAGGGAGCTTTTCAAGGGTCAGACATAGCCCCCCAGGCCCCTGAGACTGACCTTGGGCAAACACTATCTACTACCTGAACTGGACAGCAGGATAGGAAGTGGAGCAGGCAAAGGAGCCTTAGAGGCACACCGGGGATAAGAACTGGAATGAGATCTCAGAGGAAGGACCACTGTACCCAGGAGTCCAGCTGGTAGGATGAGGGTCCCAGTTCTGTGTGCGGAGGAGAGGCCACAAGCCTGACCTGGAAAGTCTACTTCTGACATGGCAGCTGCAGCACTGTTGAGAGGCCATAAAGAGGCTCCTCTACCTGCAGGCCAAAGGCCCAAGGTCTTAAGAGAGTCCAGGAGGCAGCGCCCTAGCCAGTAATGGACACAAAATGGGGTTTGGACATAAGGCAAGGTACAGTCACTACCCACAAGCTGGGTATGTCCAGGCAGTTGGGTTCTGGCCCTGCTGAACATGACACTGAAGAAGCATCTGGCCAGGTGTGCTGGAGGTAAAGCAATTGCTCCATTTACACAGGACAGTTCAGAGACATCTGGAGACAGAACCTAAGACAGCAGCATTGTCACAGGCTTAGACCAAAGACAGGTTCTACACAATACTGGAAAGGGGCCTAGAGAAGACTCTGCAGACAGAGGGCGAGAGTGAGGGTGCAGCCCTTCCAACCTGAGCACAGAGCACAGCCCAAGTGGCTCCTCCTCCTGGAATTTATCCTAATTGTTCCTAGTGACTCTCTCGTCCCTCCCACAACCACTTCTACAGTTCCATGATGCCAGCCCCTATACCAAGGTGCTTTGCAGGGAGAGCCCTTCCCTCCAAGGCTAAGAATAAAGGATGCTCACACAACAGCCCTGCCACCCACTGCCCAGGACATCAGCCCCCACGGTGCCTGTAGCAGGAATCTTAACTGCCCAGAAAGCTGCCAGGAAATGAGAGACATGCCTACAGTCGTCAAAACAAGTGTAAAAAGCCTGGGGTCAGGAGAGCTTTGTTATTTGGGTTAGGATAGAGAAGTCCAAGAGAGGAAAGAAGTCCAAGCTGGGAATCCAGGTGATACCCTCTTTGATCTGATGTTTGCATAACTGGAGTGATGTCTCCTGCAGGCCAGAGCCTCTACCCAGAGGAGCCTCTGGCCTCAGACTCCAGGATGATTGGCTCAGGCTCAGGTCACATTGCACTAGATCTTCAGGCCATTTCCATGTTCCTGACTTCAAACAAGTCGGAAATGCCAACAGCCCTGCCTCTCTGCTTCCTCCAGCCAGGGCTGCCTTCCTGCAGGGGCAGGAAGGGGGAAATGGTGTGGTGGGGGTGGAGTGACAGGAGAGTGTGAGCAGACAGGCATGTAGGCAGCTCACTCCATCCAGGATGTTCCAGCCTCCTCCACCTCCTGCTGTGTTCATAGTCACTGCTGCTTCCTGAGACCTCCCAACCTCCCAAGGCCTCCCAAGCAGGCGGGGGACCAGGAACCTTCCCAGGAATCTCTGCCTGCTCCTCCACAGCCTGGCCCTGGCAAGGCTAGCTACAGTCAAGGAGGGGAGGGCATCCTTGCAAAGCAGGGACCATCTATACTTTCCTGTCCACTGCAGACTTTACCAGCAGTCATCCCGAAAAGACCTCATGGTACCCCTATCACCCACCCTAGACTGTGACATCCAGGTGGCAGCCTTGTTTATCTCAACAACAGGTGCTCAGCCTGAAGAGAAGACAGTGTTCCTGAACTGGCCCAAGAACTGCAGGTCCCAAAGGAGACCTGGGAGTGGCCACAGGAAGGCCCTCATACCTAACTTTCATGGAAGGGCTGGGGGAAAGCTGTAGCTACCGAGCCGAGGCCAGGCATGTGGCATCTTCAGCCTGCAGCCCCTTAAAGAACTGCTGTGCCTTTCCTCTTTGCCCAGGGTTGCAGGCTTCCAGGGAATCCAGCATCTCTGCAGGTTTCTAGCTGAGCATCAGCATGGCCCCTCTTGGGACAACATCTGGGCTCATGACTGGATTTCTGAGAAGCCAGTGGCTGAGCAGCTGACTGGAGGCCACCTCTGAAGCCAGGACAAGGATTAAACAGTTATTCATCTAGGAATGCCCGGCATCCACGGTTCCCAGGAGCATCAGTCAGGGACTCGGGTTTCATTCCTTCTCCTTGTTTTCCATGCTGTACTGCATGTTTCGCAAAGTAGAATTGCAAATACAGAAGAACAATGATAAACTTGACGTCTGGGGAGATGCAGCATCTGGCAGGGCCTAAAGGAGAGGGCAACTGATTACTCCCTAAACCTCTAGCCTGGGCCTTGCTGCTGCCCACCTCCGAAGAGACTCATGGGTCCCATCTAGAGAAAGGAAGTCTGTGAAGTTCTGCCCAGGAAAGGGAGCGTGCCAGCCTAGCATCTGGGCCCCAGTACCTGCTTTGCTGCGGTCCTGGCACTGCCCTGCCCTGGCAATGGGAACAGGGCTGGCTTGTTCTGCCTCCTTCCTGGACCCCCCAGTTCCGGCCCACAACTACCCAATCCTGAGAAGAAGAGCAGTAGTCTGGGGTGGAGCAGGCCAGAGGCCTCTTCTGTACACACGGCACACCTCAAACTCTAAGGCAGGAAGGAAAACTCAGGGCCTTGAGTGGCCAAGTGAGTGGGTGGCTGTGGAGGGGGGCAATGCCAGGACCCCATCCTGTAGGTGGCCCATCTCCATCTATAGTCCAAGTGCAGTCCCAAAGACACTGTCCCCCTCTCAGCCAGAGTCACCTTTGTCACCTGAGACTTCTAAGCCTCACACCTTCTCTCTAAAATACGCAAAGGGATTCTTGACATGTGTACCGAGAACAAGCAAATGTAATGCAGATCCTGGTGCTCTTTCCACCCAGAAGGGGCCCAGGGATGCCCACTCTACCTTGCATACCCCTCCCCTCTCTGGGAAGCCCTCCCTGCCCAGGCCCTGCATGTCCCTTTAGTGCTAGCAGCATATCCCTGAGGCCTCTCCACAGTCTCCATCCACAAAGGGGCAGCACTTTGGTTCATCCCTGCTCATGATGGCCCTGTCTGCTCCGTGTCATTGCTGTGTGATTGTCAGAACAGATTAGGAGATGTTTATGTGTTTTACAGTGGTAGACACTGGTTGGTCTTGGTTTTGTCCTAAATCTTCCAGCTTTATTGAAGTAAAATTGACAAAATTACATGATATAAACACACACACACACACACACACACAAATTCAAGTTTTATGCAGTGCACACTGGGAATGGCCACCATAGTAAAATAATGTGCATTCCTTCACAGGTGCTTGCTGCAGGTGGGAGATGATCTATATCAAGCAAATGATACTGTATTTCTAATGCAACCAACACCATTGGACTAGAGCACTTACATAACTAATGCCTAAGGACTAAAACACCATGCCAGCTGCCTCTTGCCACAGCTCACCTCAGTCTCCAAGTCTTATAGCCATAAGGCCACTCTCTGTCCTGTGAGTTTAATGTTTTCAGATTCCCTATGTGAGATCTTATGGTATTTTTCTTTTTGCACCTGGCTTGTTTCACTTATCATGGTGTCATCCAGGCTCAGCCATGTTGTTTCAAATTATTTCTCTCTTTTATAGCTGAGAAGTATTCCACTGGGAGGGGACACAGTGCATACATACATACATATGTGTTCGTGGGTATGCATTCATGGGTGTGTGTGAGCACATACGGTGGGTATATACTGTGTGGATGTGTGTGGATATAATCGGGTAGTAAAGGCATGTGCTGATTAGCCTGATGACTTTGAGTTCAATCCCAGATCACAGAAGAAGAGAACTGACTCCCACAAGTTGTCCACTGACCTCTACACATAGGCCATACATATATAGCCTCCCCCATCATACCCATAAATAACTAAATAAATGTTAAAAAGAAATAAGGTAGAGGACAAGAGAGGGAGAAACCCAGTGTTCTGCTCTGGCCTCTGCAGGTATATACGCACGCATACATACATATGTACATGCACAAAGGAAAAACCAAAACCATTTTGAAAACATAAACTAAAAGGACATCCTCTAACAGACACTAAAACTCACCATGGCAGGCAAAGCTCAGGAGACCTCAACCCAGCACAAAAAAGCTGTAGTCAACTAAGGAATGCTGAAAGCAAGAGAAATGGTCTTCCCCAGGGAAGAGCATACCAGTTAGTTATTCAATACCAAAAGTCAGCCTGAAATCACATAGACATAACATTACACAGACTGAGCAGGCTGGATTTGAGTACCTAGGAATATTTATGTATGTACATATACATACATGTATGTAATAACAATGAGAAAGCGAGGCCATTAATTTGAAAGGGAGCAAGGAGAGGTATATGGGAGGGCTTGGAAAGAGGAAAAGGAGGGGAGAAATGATAATAATTATGTTATGATCTCAAAAAAATTAAAGAAATAACTGAAAAACAAACTTCTCATGAGGCCTCCATGCCCAGAAGTACCAGCGCAGAGTCCAAAAGCTGAAAGAGCCTAAAACGGGAGCTCGCCGTTTCTGCTAGGCTGCTGCCCGTGAACTCTGGAGCTCTGCCTGTCTCTGGGATTACAGATGCTCAGGGCCATACCCAACTATTATGTATGTGTACTAGGAATTTCCTCCATCAATTTTTCAAACCTGTAATTTAAGGTGATGAAAGTTGGCTTAACATTAAATTAATTGGTTTCTAATAAGTCATGCCTCATATTCCTAACAAAACCACAAGTTGATGACAATGAGTAATTTATCCCATTTACATATCGCCAAATTCAAGACAATTACATACATGATGCTGGCAAGCAACTGTCCATCCTGGTCATCATGTGAGAGTTCTTCTGTCTACACTTCTTTACTGAGTATTTGGGGAGAACATGGCCCAAGTTGATGCCATACACATCGTGGGTTTGCTCTCTTAGCTTAGGAGCCTGGCTTTTACAGTAAGGCTGTTCTTCATCCTCTAGAGGACAATATTTCATCTCTCAAGGCTGAGCTCTGCAAACACAATCCAAGGAAATGGCCTTGCCGATAGCCAACAGGGACTGGCTCCAGGCCATAGTGAATGCCCCCCCCTATCATACTACCTCATCGACCCACATATTCTTGGCCAAACATTTGACCAGAGGATGTTCTGACATGTCCCACCATGGACATGAAGTGACCTATGTCCATTTGCCGCTCTCTCATCTGCTGAGGCCCCATTAGGAATGCTGAGGTGAGAAGCCATTACATCTGCCTGATCACTGTGAAGTGATGTTTACCTCTAGCAATCCTTAAGGCATGTTTTATCTGATGATAACACAGCAGGCCAGCTTTTCTTTGGTTGGCATTTAGATGGTTTATCTTCGAACTGGAACCTTTAGTTCATTTTAACCCACTGTGTAGCTGACACAGACATCTGCATCGTGCTGTTTGTTTCATCTGACTGACAGTTGGTGCCAGCCATCTCCACTCCTTGCTATTTTTTCTATCTGTTCCATCCTTACTATTTTTCACCATGTTTTGAGTATTTTAACTACTCCAGCTCACCTCTCTCAGTCAAGGATGTGCTGTTCTGTGGTCTCAAAGATTCTGCAGATGATACAATGCAACCTTCAACACATCAGAGGTCATGAACAGGACCCCTGGTACCTATACTCCCTCTGTGACCTGAGGAGACCTCCGTTTGATGCCTTTCCAAATCTGTATGCTTTTATTGTCTTGAGTTTTGTGTAGTCTTGTGTAGATTTTCCACACTGTTCCATTAGCTGTAAGGTGCCTTTGGGTCTTTGTCCACTTAGATTTATACTCTAACCTCTCCTTTCTTCTTGTATCTCTGACTTTATGTTTCCTGTCAACTTGAAGTTGGCCCAATGTCTTTAAGTATGAGTCTGTATTTCTATGTACCCATTTATTACTGCTTGTGTAAATTAGCTTCACTTGGCTTCAGTGTTTCATCTGAGTTGAGTGTGTCTTTTGGCACACTGAAGACATAAAACAGCTCCAGGAATCCTGTGGAAGAGGGGAAGTAAGGATTGTAGAAGCCAGAAGGGTCAAGGACACCCACAAGAAAAGTCACAGACTAAACTAACCTGGGCTCATAAGGCCTACAGACAACCAGGAGTCTGCATGGGACTGTCCTAGGCCCTCCACACATATGTTACAGTAGATTTTAAAGATTTATTATTTATACAATATTCTGTCTGCATGTGTGCCTGCAGGCCAGAAGAGGGCATCTCATTATAAATAGTTATGAGCCACCATGTGGTTGCTGGGAATTGAACTCAGGACCTTTGGAAGAACAGCCAGTACTCTTAACCTCTGAGCCATCTCTCCAGCCCCATGTAGCTTTGTCTTCTTGTGGGAGCAGGGGCTGTCTCTGACTCTTTTACCAGCTTGTGTGGCCCTTTCCCTCATAATGACAAGAGGGGTGGTGCCTAGTCTTACTGCAACTTGATATGCCATATTTGGTTGGTATCCATGGGAGGTCTGCCTTTTCTGAAAAGAAGGAGTAGATGGGGCAGGGCAGATGGGAGGTAGGGGAAGGGACTGGGAGGAGAGGAGGAAGAGGGAACTGCAGTCAGGATGTAAAATAAGCAAACAAACAAATAAAATTATATTAAGCTTTAAAAAAAAGTCAGCTGTGGGGGCCTGAGCTGCTCCTAACTGTTGTCTGTAACTTTCAGTTTTGTCTAGCACAGGTTCAGTATGGCTGTATTCTGTTTTCCAGCTAGTTAGTCCCTGAGCTTACTGCAGGCTCAGCTCTATGTCCTTCATCTATCTTAGAAGTCTGTCGCACTGCCTGTCTCTTTTCTGCCTCTCCAGTTCTTTGCTCACTTTCTTGTGTCTCTCACCTTTATTCTAATCCCTCCATCTAGTCATCCCTGTTCTCAATTCCAGACAGTTTCTTAACCGACCTGCCTTTTGGTTCCAGCTCACCACTTTTCTGTAATTGCATCAAATCCATTTTTAAATCTATCTTGTTAGTTTGTTATATGTACTTGATTCCTCTTTTTTTTTTTTTTTGCCTTTGAGAAAACTTTTATAACTACCATCAAGATTTTTATACCTTTTCCTCCCAATTTTTTGTTGTAATAAATTTCAAGTCTTCAATTTTAGATATAAATTTTAGATAGTTCAGTAATACTAAAGTGCATTTAATTGCTGTGTTAATCATCGCCATTTGCCATGTCTTGCATGGCATGGGTCCTTTACAATCCTGACCAGGGACAGACAAGGGACTGAAGGAAGGACAGACCCACAGACACACAGACAGAGATCTGGGGTCATGTGGCTTGGGTTATCTGATGGAGACTCTGCGGCACGTGGAAGCTCAGCATGTCTATTGTATACAGTTGAACAGGAAGCTGAGGTTATTGTTCACCACCAAACGAGGAGGCAGGCTTAGCTAACCTTGGTAGGAACAGTCTCTGTAGGGGGGCAATCTTCAGGCTATAAATAGCTAGAGGGAGAATGCTATGTGGACATTTTCTGCAAAAACACTCAACATTGTACTCAGACCCCAGGAAGGCTTTGCCTTGACATGCCCATGCCATCTCTACACACTCACTGGGGGCCTTAGTTCCTCCCTGTAGCCATCATCCATCCAAATGCCTCTTTTTATCTTCCCAAACTGAAACCCTACTGATGAAGTAACAACTCACTATTGCCCCCTTCCCTTATCCCTGAAAACTACCAATCTTCCTTCCACCTCTGTGGGTTTAATGATCCAGCAGCTTCATATAAATGGAGTCATTGAGTTTTTTTGTCTTTTTGTGACTGTTTTATTTCATTCTTCAGGATGCCATTAAGCGTCACCCACACTATCCCATGCCAAAATATTTTCCCTTTAATAATACCCCATTCTTTGTATGATGTGCTACATCATCTTGTTTACACATTCATTCATCAGTAGACTTGGGTTGTTCCCAATGTTTAGACAGTGCTAGTAATGCTGTATTACAAATTATGCATACAGTGCTAGTACAGACCTCCTCAGAATGAAGCCCAGAGCATGACCATCAACTCACGCACCATCACCTAACACCCGATGAACTTCGGTTCTCAAGATGTGGGTCGTAACCCCCTTGCGAGTCACATATCAGATATCCTGCAAATCATATATTTACATTATGATTCATAACAGTAGCAAAATAACAGTTACGAAGTATCAACAAAATAATTTTATGACTGGGGATCACCACAATATGAGAAAAGATATTAAAAAGACACAGCATTAGGAAGATTCCGAACCACTGCCCTATGAGATCAGAGCTAGAGACAGTTTACCTGTCTGCTGTTTAAAAACAAAACAAAACACCCTTCACTGTGCATAAGCAACAGGAACTAATTAATAGTCCTGGAGGCTGAGAAGTCCAAGGCACCACTAGACTCCGTAACCGGTGAGGCCTGCCTTTCGGTTCATAAACAGGAGTCTTCTTGCTGTCTCCCCACGCTGTGGAAGGCAGCCCTCGGGTCTCTTCCATCAGAGCATTGATTCCATTCATGAGAGCTCTACCCCCAACACTGCACTGTCTCCCAAAGACCCACCTTTGACTTAAAGACGTTAACACATGGCAGGCAGTATTAGCCAAGTCTCATAGGTAAGAAAACCAGAACACAGAGAGGTAGGGCTAAATTGTCTCAGATTGCACACCTATTGACTTGCGGAGTCGGGGCCAGAGCGTCCTGACTGCCTGGAGGCCCAAGCACACACTCCTCGACTTGGCCATCACAACCTTTCCAAGCCATGCTGGGCCCTGAGCTTCCTGTTTACTATTCCCAGACTTGGCTCAGTGCAGGAATGCTGACCCACCCTCTCAAGGCTCCACGCTAGCCTGTGCCCTCAGTAGCACCAAGCCAGTGGTACAGTGCACAGGTCAGAACCTGGCCTTGAGTGCCCGACCTGCGTGAGGGGATAGAACAGGACCACATGGTCCCATTTCAGGGGCCGGGGGCTGTCAGCCAGCCTGGGCTGCCTGCCTAAGCGGGATAACTCTTAGAAGATGCTGGGGGCGGGGCATCTCAGATGCCCCTAGGATGACCATCTTCTGCCGTGCCTAGTCCATCACCTTCCTGGCTTTCTGCCTCACAGGTGAACAATAACGGGATCATCTCCTTCCTGAAGGAGGTTTCTCAGTTCACCCCCGTGGCCTTCCCCATCGCCAAAGACCGTTGTGTGGTAGCAGCCTTCTGGGCAGATGTGGACAACCGCCGTGCAGGTGATGTCTACTACCGGGAGGCCACTGACCCAGCCATGCTGCATAGAGCCACAGAGGACATCAGACGGTACTTTCCTGAGCTCCCGGACTTCTCTGCCACCTGGGTTTTTGTTGCCACCTGGTACCGTGTGACCTTCTTTGGAGGCAGCTCCTCTTCCCCTGTGAGTCCAGGTGGCTGTGTGGCCTGGGAGGGAGGCTGTGTGGTTGAGACCCTGCCAAGGCAGGCCAGGTATAGATGGTCTGTACTCAAGAAGAACTCTGGGCTTGAGATGATGTCGCCTTTCTGAAATCACAGGGACAGTATGGAGGAGGACAGAGCCTCACACTTCCTAGGCCTCAATAAATCGGGGAAGCCCAGCACAGCCTTTCTCATGTGGGAGAGCTGCACAGGAACCATGGTGCTAAGAGGATTCCTGTTGGAATGGCCTTGTTCTCTAACAGTCCCAGGGTGGGGCGGGGTGGGGAGGGTCTGCTCTAGGTGGGATGTTTGGTCGGTTTTTATAGGTTTGTTGTGCGTGTGCATTTTCCATGTATGTATGCATGTGTGCATGCCTGTGTGTAGTATATGTGTTTATGTGTGTGATGTATGTGAGTGTGGTGTATTCCTGTGGGGGGTGTATATGTGCATGGTGGACACACACGTGTATCTGCACGCTTGCATGCCTATATAAAGGCCAGAGGAAGATGTTGGGTGTCCTATTCTGTGTCACTTTCTTCCTTAGAGCATCTAGACAGGGTCTTTGAGCTTTGAGTTGGCTAGCAGCCAGCAAAACCAGAGCGATCCTCCTGCCTCCACCTCCCCAGCACCGGAGCAGCAGGCTCCGTGCAGCCATGGCCCAGTTTGTACTAATGCTGGATGTTCAAATCAGGTCCTCACACTTGTGTGGCAAGTGCTCATGCGGCTGGACCACCAGCCCAGCCCTGGTTGTTGTTTTCTGGAGTAAGGAATCCTGTGACCCAGGTCGGCGTCAGACTCGCTATGCAGCTGTGGGTGACCTTCAGTTCCTGACACTCTTGCCTTAGCCTCCAGAGGGCTGGCTCTATAGGTATGCACTGCCATACCTGGCTGTTCTGGCTCATGCCCTGATGGTGGATCAACCAGATGGAGTGGCTGAGCCCTTTGTGTCTTTGGTGAGTGTGATTGGCTGAAGCTGCCCACCCGCCTGGACAGGTGTTTTCTAGCACTTACCATAGATGGGCCTATTCTACGCCACACAGAAAGAGGCCCAGGAATGCAAGTGGCCCTTGAGAGCTATTTATTCATACAATAGGGGCTTTTTGAAGGGCACCTTCTCAGTGGCAGGCGTTCTCCCAAGTGCTGGATGACAACCCTGGACAGGACCAACAAGACAAGCCCACACTGTGGGGCTCATCCAAGCCCTGAGAAAGACAGCAGGCCTAGATAGGGGCGTGATCAGCAGTGCAGCCCAGCCGGTCAGCACCCGCTGGAGCAGCTCGTTAGCATCATGTGGACAGAGGTGCTTTGTGCATCTCACCAACCACAGCCCCACCCCTGGCCTTTGCTGACCATCTCCCTTCCAGGAGC
>NW_026593286.1:612158-671988 GCF_907164565.1 Psammomys obesus | reverse complement strand
CCCCACCCCTGGCCTTTGCTGACCATCTCCCTTCCAGGAGCCCACACAAGGCATCAGCATTTGTCTGCTTACTGTCTCTCCTGCCAAGCTTTAAATAAGACAATGATTTCCATTCAGCTTTTCATCATTCCCAATGACTGAAACAAGCTTGGACTCTGAGATAGGCCCATGTACTACCAGGCCCTGAGGGCATGGACATTCAAGAGCCTACTGTGACACACATATCCCCAGAGTGGTCCCCTGACCTCTCAGAATATCCCACAGTGTCCATTTGGAGGCGCCTGTTCCCTGCACCTCAGATAAGTACACTGACATCTTCCTACTCTGCTAACCCTGCAGGCAAAACAAGGAATGCTACTTTTAAACTGAGATGTCTTTAGCTTCTATACATGTTGCATTTTTTTCCTAGTATCATTGCTACAGCATTATGTGGTAATTTACACCTTAAAACAATATTTCTTAATACTTTTGGTGATTTTTTTTATTGTTCTAAATTCTTCTAGATATAAAGATTATCAGCAGTCTTGTCTGCCAAATGTTACACCTTTTTTTTTCTACTGTCTGCCATTCATTTTGATATTATAGCACTTTTCCTACTCAGAAGCTTTTTGTCTGTAAATGTATCGATCTCTCTTTTGGTCTTTGCTGTTAATAAACATCACAGAAGTCCTTCTCTGAGATGCAATGTGTATTGCCCTGTTTTCTTCTAGGATTTCCATGATTTTTGCTTTAAAACCACACTTGGTTTGGGTGTGAAGTTGGGCATGATGCTAGCTTTGCTCTCTCAGTTTTCTATTTGACCCCTAATCATTTCTTCATTCCAATCTGAAACACTCTGTCATGGAGTAAAAGTCCACGAAAACCATAAAACCTAATACTAAAAGCTGCTTTTTCTCTTTGTGTCGGTTCTTACCACACAGACTTTGTGGCTTTGGCTAGTAAGAGCTAGCGCACTATCTGTGTGTACCCCAGCCTCTACAGGAGTCTAAGCCCCTTGATGCTGGGGACAGTATCTGCTTCAGGTTCTGTCCCTTAACAGTGGGGTAGATGAGCATCAGGCTGTAAGGATAGACAAAACCATCATGGCCCTGCTTTGCTTTGCTGTCTGTTGGGGGGGGGGGGGCTTTGATGTGGGGCTGGAAGTGCTGCCAGTTACAGCTAGCCCCCTCCTCTGGCAGGTCAACACATTCCAAACAGTGCTCATCACCGACGGCCGGTTCTCCTTCACCATCTTCAACTATGAGTCCATTTTGTGGACCACAGGCACACATGCCAGCAGCGGGGGTGATGTCAACGGCTTGGGAGGCATTGCAGCCCAGGTAGGCCAGGATAGAATTTGTGCCCAGTGCTAAGGGGGCCCTGCTCCTCCTGCCAAGGTGACATGGGCAGGAGAGATAGGCAGACTGTCACTGTAACAGGTACCTGCTCTCTTCCATACCTATGCACAGACCAGTGTGTGGCAGCCACAGTGACTCTGTCCCTCAGGACTTTCAGCACCCAAAACCACAAAATAGCCTTTGGTACTTTTGCCCCTTTCTTCTCCATAAAGGTCTCAGTTCCAAATGTGGCAGGAAGGCTCTGTCAGGCTGCACCCATCCCCTTCACTGTGTTTTTACACTCACCTCCTGACCCTAACTTTCTCCTTGGGTGGACCTTCTCTTTGGCCCCAGGTGAGGCCTAGGTGCTATGTGGTGAGTGCTGGAAGGTAGGAAGCCCAGCACCATGCTTGACTGAAGAGACTGCTCAGGTCAGAAGACCCCTAACATTTGCAGTGTCCTCTGCGTGCAAGACCATCTCTCCACCATCCTTGACTCGGGCTGTCCTGAGAGAGGACTCGGTGACTGTAAGGGGACCTGCCTCCCTCTCTGCCCCACCCCCAGGCAGGTTTCAACGCAGGTGATGGGCGCCGATACTTCAACATCCCTGGGTCGCGCACAGCAGACATGGCTGAGGTGGAGACCACCACCAACGTGGGCGTGCCCGGGCGCTGGGCGTTTAGAATCGATGATGCCCAGGTGCGCGTGGGGGGCTGCGGCCATACAAGTAAGAGGCTCAGGGAGGGGAGGGTTGAGGAGCCCTGTGGCAGTAGGGGCGGGGCACAGGGCCTAAAACATCCCCCTCCTCACTAAATCCCCACCTGCCCTCCCTGTCCCACAGCTCATCCTGTCCCATGCCTCGGGTGACCCTCTTGGGAAAGGGGCAGAAAGCAGGGTTTCCCCTTCCCACATTCTACCCCTGCCTTCATCTCTAGGGTGAAGGGGGAACAGGAACCTCCATAGGCCTGGTGGTGGTGACAAGCCCACACCATCTTATAGTCCTTCTGGTCTAGTAGCACAAGCAGGCAAGATAGCCCCAGTAGCACAAGCTGGCCAGGCACCCACTCAGGAACCCCATCTCAGGAACCCATGTGGCCTCTAGAGGGTCCCACACCCTGAAACACCCTCCACCATGCAGAGGTGTCAAAGCACTGGCTGGCTAACTTGCCAATCAGATCACTTCATTACAAACCCTCCCAAACTTGGGTTAAAGATAGGTCCCTGCAAACTTGTTGCTCGTGTGGATGAGGCCACAGAAAAGTGTGCTTTTCCCCGGCACTGAGTCCCCTAAAGAGAACTCCTTTGGGAGGCCTCACAGAGCAGCTGCACGTTGGAAGACATCAGGCGAAGGGGAGAAGAGACTGGGTGTACTCGGGATGTGCAAGGCTGGGGAGGAAGAAGCTGGAACACACCTGGCAGCTGCATGCTGAGACCTACCTGACTGTACAGAGCAGGCCAGCCTGGGAAGCCAAAGCTGAACCTGACGCCAGCCCCAGAGCAGCAAGTGGAGCAGTTAAGAGGGCAGAGTCCCGGGGCAGCCCCAACCCGGGCCAGTAGTCAGCTCTGATACCAGGGCTCTGGACAGTTGCATCTGAGTGGTCCAGCAGGAGCTGCTTTGCAGTAGGGGCTGGGAGGTTAGGTCCCTTGCCAAAGGCCAGAGTGTTAGGTTCTGGTGAGAAGCAAGGTCCACATATGGGCAAATCATGCTTTTCAAACTACTGCAGCTCAGAAGAGGACCAGCCAGTCCCTGTCAGGTGCCACCCTATTGTGAAGCGCCTTTTCCCAGGCCTCTGAGAAAAGACAGCACAGGAAACAGCTGTAGAGATGCCTTGTGCTCATGGTACTTCTAGGAACCGGGGACACAGCTACACGGCAAGCCAAGGGGAGTTGTGGACCATTACATAAACACAATCTTGCTCAAGAAGGGAGGGTGGGTGATGCCTGAGAGTGGCCAGTGCTGTGTGTCTGGAAGTCTAACTCCTAAGCAAGCCCAGCTCCTCTCCTCGCCACAGCTACAATAGAGCAGCCAGATTTCAGCCAGGTGAGCACAGTGCTGCTGAACTTTCGGTCCTAGCTGGCTGGAAGTTAAGCTCTCTCTGCAGAAGACACCCAAAGTCTGAACAGTGTGGTTGATCACTAGTCCTCCCTAGACTTCCTGGAGCCCTACTAGTAACAGGTGGTTGGAGTCCTTGAGGCTTTCTGATCGCAGGCTGATTTGTGACTAACCTCTTATTGTAGCTCAGCCTGACCTCAGAGAACTGGGTTTGGGGGTTGCTGAAGAAACCCTGGGAGGCCTCCTTAGGAGGCCAGGCTGTGGTAACAAGCCAACCCAGAAAACAGGAGGGTGGCTGAGCAGCCCTGAGTGTCTAGAAGAGTCCATGGTAGAGGTAGAGGTGGAAAGGGTTAAAGAAACAAAAGGAACTATGGATATAGGTGATTTGGGGGCGGGGGAGGGTCTGCCTCCACAGGAAGCCAGGGTCAGGACCTGGGACCCTAACGATCAGCAAGAGATCCTGGCAAGATTACCTGCCAGGCAAACTGGACTCCAGCTCAAAGACCCAGAACTGAACACAAAGGTGCACTGTTACAATGCCATGGTCACTAACGTGGCCCTTTGGTGGGGGAGAGAGACACAGCCATTGCATGTGGCTCTCCTGCCCACACCCTAGATGCAGTGGCATGAGGCTGGGGCTCCTTCCTGTGTCCACAGCCTCTGTGTGCCTGGCCCTGCGCCCGTGCCTCAATGGTGGCAAGTGCATTGATGACTGCGTCACGGGCAATCCCTCCTACACCTGCTCCTGTCTCGCTGGCTTCACAGGGCGAAAATGCCACCTGGGTGAGTCACTGGCACACGGGTGGGGACAAGGTGCCCACTGATTGCCCTGTCATCCCCCCACCCTCTGGCCATATACCAGGCTCATATACCAGGGAATACTGCTGGGCAGACAGTGGCTTTGAGGTCAAAGGTCTCTGTCCTCACGATGTAGAAACTGATGGAGGCCAAATGCTACAGTTATGTGGCAGTAAGCGTTGCTGCTGCTGCTGCTGCTGCTGCTGCTCATCACTCTAAGTCAAGGCCTGTCTGGGTTTGGGGCTTAGTCTGTCCTCCACCCCACCCAAAGCCCTGGCATCCCTTCACAGTTCCCTCTTCTGAGGCCCCAGCCTGCTCCATGTTTCAGATGTGAACGAGTGTGCTTCCCACCCATGTCAGAATGGTGGGGCCTGCACCCACGGCGTCAACAGCTTCAGCTGCCAGTGCCCAGCCGGCTTCAAGGGACCCACCTGTGAATCAGGTAAGATGGCCCGCAGCTTGCTAGCTGCAAGACAGAATATGCATAACTGGGTAACAGTGAGACTGAGGACAGCAGGAGGGATTTGGCGCTCGTGTGGACAGCCCAGAGAGTTCTCTCATGAGGGAGTGCAGGAACCTGATGACAGGGGAGTGAGCTGTCTTGCAGTGTGGGCAGGAGCAAACATGGGTGACTATAGCAGACACAGACTCCCTGGCCCTGGCACTGGGTTGGGGATGAAGCCCTGGAATAGATGAGAGTCCAGGTTCAGAGTCAGGTGTCTTCTGGGAATGAGACAGTGGAGGATTTCTAGGGTAGGACAGGACAGCTTTGGGGTGGGGAGGGGCTCGGCACACACAGAGCACAGGCTCTCCACCGCGCAGGCCACCAGCCTCTGAACCAACTGCTCCCCACAAGGCTCTCACAGTCTGAGAAAGTGCACGGTGGGACCCTTTTGCATCTCCACTGCTGCTTCGAGACTACTGTAGCCCTTTGTCTGCACAGCCCAGCTCATCTGAAGCATTTGCCCACAGAGTCAGTCTCTAGGTCTCAGTCATTCCACTGGTAGTCAGAGCCCTCCTCCTTTCCCTACACAGTCCCTTCCATCCTAGCCCCAACCCTTACCATGTGGTCTACTCCGGGGGCTCGGCCAAGGCAGCCCTTTAATGTCAAACACTGTAACCACCACTCCTGACCCAGCTTAGTCAGACAAGTGGCCCCTCCATCCCCTTCGTGTCCTGAATTAAGTGTAACCACATTATAAAAAACTACTAGAGTGTTGCAATGAGGCTTCTTAAGCCCTTTCTACACATGATCCCTTTTTGCCTAAGATTTTTATGCAACCCCAGGTATACAGGTACATAAAACCACCATAAAAATCAAACACTTACTGATGATATATCATAATGAAATTTTTCTTAAAATTATTTGATATACAGATAATTTTACCACTTATTATAGGTGAAAGCAGCCAGGAGTGATGATGAATGCCTTTAAACCCAGTACTTGGGAGGCAGAGGCAACTGGATCTTTGTAAGTTCAAGGTCAGCCTGGTCTACATAGCGAGTTCCAAGCCATCCAAGGCTACATACACAGAGAGATCCTGTCTCAGAAAAACAAATTAAAGGGGAGAAAAGGTGAAGGCAAATTTACATATTAATAAGATAAACATTCTTGTTTATTTTTATATAAGGAATTAAATCTTGGCTGAATATTTGATACTGAAGGACATGGGGTATTTTCAACACTTTTCAGAGTTGGTGGATATTTTGATTTTATAAGCATCAGTGATAAGAATACTGCTTCACATTAATGCATAGTACAGAATGCTAGAAGTAAGTTTAGTGCCATCAGAAATTGCTGAAATCAGTCCTGGTCCAAAGCCAAAATTTGTGGAGTTTGAAACAGGCTTATGAAGTGCTTACCACTCAAGTGTAAGAATCCGAACTAGATTCTCAGAGCCCATCTCCAAAATCCAGGTGTGGTCGAGGGTTCTTTCATCATTTCCAGACAGAGAAGAAGATCCCTAGGACTTACTGGCCAACTATCTTATCCTATACCGGCAACTTCCAGGCCTGTCTCAAAAAACAAGGCAAACAGGACCTGAGGAATGGCACCAGAGGTCAACCTCAGCCCCACTCACATGCAAGGGCACACACACTTGTACGTATGAACATAACACAAACCAGTTCAGCCATTTTTACTAAACTCCAGTTGACTCAAACAGCAATTTCAAAAATCAAGCTCTTGGGCCTGGTATGGTGATCCTCTCCTTTAATCCCAGCACTCTGGGGCAGAGGCAGGAGGATCTCTGAAATTCAAGGCCAGACTGGTCTACATAATGAGTCCCAGGTCACGGGGGCGGGGGGGGGGGCACGGAAAAGAAAACTATCAAGCTCTAATATTATACAGTTCAAAGATAATACTAATTTGATACTTAGCATGCTGAGGAATGACAGTGGGTAAACAGTAAAAGTCTTTGTTTCCATAAGACATTATGTTTGCATTAGAAAAGAAAACACCATATGTACAATAATGAAACTGTGATTCATACCGTCGTCAGAAATCTGAGCTGAGGTGTTTCAGGCAGTGCCCACTGGCCTTGCCCAACATAATAGCATGTGCATGGCAAAGTGAGCTCATTGTGTTCAGATCTAAGGCAGCAATGGAGCTGTAAGCCAACACAGCACACATGGCCAAAAACACGCCTCAGGTTCATTATGCATTCCATTTTGAATTTTAAGTTATTGTGCATTCAGAAGTATTTTACCATTGCAAATTTTTTCACAATATCCAATTTCAGTTATGCAACCACATACAGGATTTGCAATTCACAGTTTAAGAAGCTATGATTTAGGTCAAGTGTGTTCAAACGAGTCCTTGTCAAAACTTCACTCTAGAAAAACAATCCTATCAAGATTCATGGTCACAAAAAGCTAAGGGTTTCAATGTGCACACAGATTTGTACTTGAGAAAACTGTAGCTGAATGACAGTAAGAGGTCCATATGCACACAGGAAGGAACAAGTTTGTGAAAGAAATGGAAAGGAAACGTGATTATAAATACACACAGAGGTGGGACTTCCATCTGGTAGGAGGGGATTGCAGTGAACCCTCAGCTGTCCAGTGTGGACAGGGGCACCTCGTTCTAGCCCAAACCAGAGCCTGGGTGGTTGCAACACATTCAGGCCAAAAGAGCTTTTCCTCAGGCAGAGGCTAGTCCCTACTTGCCTTCAGTGCACCAGCAGAGCCAGGTGTGGGGGCTGCTGTGGAATCAGAGAGTCTATTGCTCTGCCCACCTGCCAAAGTTCAGAGAGACCCCAGGAGTCATGGCCACAGGGGGCAGGAGCAGAGCTGGGCAGCAGCCGTTCCTTAGCCACTGACACAGAGTGGGAGCCCCAGGCTCCAGAAGCCCTCATTAGAAGTACAGCAGAAGCTGGTTCCATTCTCCCGACACTCTATCCAGCGCACATGCCCTTACTCTATGCCAAGTTTGCTGAAGTAGAACCAATTCATACAGAGTTTTGGGTACTGCTCTAGCCAGGTTCCCTCCCAGCTTGTCGCCCTCCAGAGACAACCAGGATCCCCTCTCATTGAGCCTAGATCTGTTAAGAGTGAGGCTCGTTGCATGTCTTCAAGGACTCTGTCCATCAGCTCACTGTAGGAGACTGACTCCAATATCCTGTCTACCCCCTCCTTACTTGTAGCCCAGTCTCCGTGTGATGACAACTTGTGTCAAAATGGTGGCCAGTGCCAGGCAGAGAGTGGCTCTGCAGTATGTGTGTGTCCGGCTGGATACACTGGGGCCACCTGTGAGACAGGTGAATGACCTACACATGGGGGGAGGGGTGTTGTGGGTGGCAGGCCATGCTGGGAGGGCTCCCCTCTGGCCAGGTTCAGAGTGGTCATGGTCTAGCTTGAGCCAACTCCCCTATCTTTACTGCCCCCCAGATGTGGACGAATGCCGCTCTGACCCCTGCCTGAATGGAGGCTCGTGCATTGACCTGGTTGGAAACTACAGCTGTGTTTGTATGGAGCCCTTTGAGGGACCTCAGTGTGAGACAGGTAGCTGCCGTGCCGTCCTCTACAATGATTTCTGCCCCTTGTCTCAGTCTTCTTCATCATCCGGTTCTTCCAGGGCCACTGACTGGGGAGAATAAGAAGCACGTAGCCGTAGCACGTAGGCAATATGCTATAGGAGGCTGGGCAGGCCTTCTCCTTTCTGGGTGTCGGTCTCCATCGATAACAATCCGGGATAGGTGACAACATTCCCAAGTCCCTTTTCTTAGCTCAGAGGATTCAAATCCTTTTAGCACCTTCCCCTTTCTGGCACACAGCAGAAAGAGCTGTGGGGAGCACAGAGAAAACTGGCCTTTATGCTCTTTTCTACCCTATCTCACGTTTTAAATGTTGGCTGTGCCATGGTATATCATTGACAAAGCCAACCAGACATGGCAAAGCACGGTGTAAAAGTTCTGCAGAGTCTGATGCCCCAAAGCCTGGCCAGCTTTGTTTACAACTTTGGACATAGTTAAAACTGAGCAAGTAAATGGGGTTTACAGTTTACCCACAAGGAAGAGCCAGAGGTGTGGACACTGTCAGATGCCACAACAGACAGGCCCCATGGAAGGCCTGAGAGCAGGGAGTGGTGCCCTCGCTTCTTGATTATATTTAGATCCCCACTGTATGCTTCAATGACCTTGCCTGAGTAGTTACTGAAAGATCAGTGTGTTTCACTAAATTTGTATCAGAAAATAGGTAAGTGGTTTCAAAAAATTTTTGGTAAAGAAATTATGTTTTGTTCCAAACAAGAATGCAAGTGAAAATTAATAATAATTAAAAAAAAAAAAAACAGGACTGATCAGGTACAGTGGCACATCTGTGGTTCCAGCTACTTCACAGACTGAGGCAGGAGGATTACCTGAACCCAATAGTTAAAATGCCAGGGCAACATAATGGGACTCTGTCTTTAAAAAAAAAAAAAAAAAAAAAAAGGAGGGGGAAGAAAAAAAACAAAATGGAGACTTCTACCTTCTGTAGTATAAGCTCATTAAACTTGTAAGTAAAAACAATGAGTCTAATCACAAGAAGTCAGAAGGAGATAGTTTGAAAAACAGATTCTGTGACTGGCTGCTGGCTTCCTGCACTGGATGTTCCCCTTCACAAACCACAGCTAGAAACCCCAACCAAAAAAATCTACAAAATTCCTGTCTTCAGACATTAAACCACATAGCACAGAGCTCTCAACCTGAGAGAAGCGGTCCAGAACAAACCTATCCTTGCCCCCAGATACTGCTTGGGGTACTCAAGGCCATTGAGTAGCAGAATGGTACTCCAGAATGGCCAGTCCATCTGCACTGAAAATAGAAGTCCAATTCAACAGCAGCTAAAATGGGGAGGTGGGAGAGCAGAGCAGCTTGAGTTACTGGTGGAGGGAAGAAGCCTGGCGGTAGGAGGCCCCTCTGCCTTGACTTGGCAGATCTGGGTCAAGGAACCTACTAGACTGGGAAAGAACCTGACAGCTGTGTGCTGTATGTAAATCAGGAACCCCAGCAGCTCCTAGGGCTCAAACAGGACTGACTTGGTGGAATCCAAGGAGCAGTGGAGATCAGGGAGACCATACCCTGGGCCAAGGTTGAGTAGTGTCCATTCTCAGCAAGACCTGCTTTGGGGAAGGAAGAAGTAACCTGCTGGAAGACAACACTGGGCTGGGCTTGTCCCAGTAAGCTCGGGAGGAAATGTGGAAGGACCAAGCAGACCCCAAGTCTTAGCCTTGTGTAGAACAAAATCTTGTACACTTGCACAGCATAACAGGAATCTGACAGATACCAACACCCAAATTACCCCACTGAAGGCATTAGGCATGAATTTAATATATAATGTTATACATATTAACATATAATTTTTAAAAAGTAAAATACAACCTATAGACAGATGAAAAATTATCATATACAAATACTTAATCAGCTACTATAAATAGGCTACATATCTTCAAAGCTGTTAAGAAGAAAAACATTGTGAGAAGAGGAAGATATTTTTAAAATTTAAAACAGTGAAAACTGAAATTTTAGAGTATAGCAAACAGGCAGTGGCAACAGCTGGTAAGACATTGAAGAAAGAAAACCAATGAGCTGGAAGAGAAAAATAGAAACGACGTGCAGCACAGAGAGTAAGATTGGAAGGAATAACTGAGCCCCAGGGCTGTGACATACAGTGGACATCTGGCATGTGACCCTGAAGTCCGAGAAGGAAGGCGGCGATTGGGATAGTTATACAAGCAGAAGTAGTAGCCATACATTTTCCAAATGTAATGAAAATTACACCCAACATTTTCAAGAAACACATGAACATTTTCAAGAAACACACTGTGACCACCCCTCTGGGCACTAGAGAGAAAGAGCTCATCTTCAAAGTAGCTGCTGAGGTGTAGGGGAGCTCAAGAGCTGGTCCAGAGGCTCAGGGTTTAAGAGCTCTGGCTGCTCTTCTAGAGGACCCGAGTTCTACTCTCAACACCCATATACTGGGACTAATAGCCAGCTGTATCTCCAACTCCAGAGAATCTGAAACCCTCTTCTGGACTCTGCCACCTGCAAAAATGTGCCATATACACACTCATAAATAAAAATAAACCTTTAAAAAAATAAGTAAGCAGAAGGAAAGAACACCTCATAGCCAGAGATGCAAGAGCAGCAATAGCGGCCACTGTGAGCCACACGAGCCCAGAGGACTGCGGAGGGAGAGTCACCAGTCTAGTGGCACAGACCACACAGAATTACATTCCAAAACTAGGGAGAAATAAAGACCTGCACACACAAGCATTCAGCAGCATACCTTTCTCATGGAAGATCTTAAAGGAGCTGGGTGGTGGCGGCAGGGGCGCAGGCCTTTAATCCCAGCACTTAGGAGGCAGAGGCAGGTGGATTTGTAGGTTGGAGGCCAGCCTTGTCTACAGATTGAGTTCCAGGACAGCCAGGCATACAAAGAGAAACCCTGTCTCCAAAAAAAAAAAAAAAAAAAAAAGGAAAAAGATACAGATTACACAGAAAAACAAAATATGAGAAATGTACAATGTGTGAGTCAAAGTTCTAAATCTCTTTAAAAGTATGTTAGACAAATATTTTTCAAATGAAGCATTAACATAGGGGTTACGACACATGGGGGAATGCATGACACTACAGTGTGAAATTTTTTTGTCAGATAAATCTTTTTCTTAAGAATCAAGTGGTCTCTGTCACAGCTACTAAGTCCCTTCATCGTGACCAGTCAGCTCACAGCTGAGCTCAATATCCTGCGTCAGAGTTGCTCATTTTTTAAAAGAGCTGTGGCATGCAAGTGCCCCTTCTTACACATCACACACACATACGCACATGTGCACACACACACAAAATATAAACTAAAAATATGAAACTCCAATAAGTTATAGATGCTTGGACCCCCCAAGTTGAGCATCTAATCTAAGCAACTTAAAACAATGCAATTTGTATCAACTCCCATTAATGCTGAAAGGAGCAGATACAAATCCGACAAAACGTGCACACAATTTTACAAAAAGTGATAAAGACACTAAAGATCTTAAGTAACTGGGCAGACATACATGTTCACGGAGATGACTCAACAGAGTAACTATGTCACTTAATTCCAAATGGATTCGTAGGTTTAATGTGATTTGAAGCAGAATCCCAGCGGGATGTTGTTGAACATATAGACTAGCTGGGTCTATAGTAATATGGGAAAGAAAAGGAACTTGAGTGGCCAGACAATTTTGAAAAAGAGGAATTTTGTGGCATCACACTACTAGATACTGAGACTTACTATAAAGTTATAGTGACGCAGTATGATTGGCAAAAAGGCGTCCACACAAATCAGTGGGGCAGAAGAGAGAATCTGTAATTATGTTCAGGGTATCAAATCAAGTGCTGGCACATCCAAGGCGAGTACCCTAGCGCTGACCTGCATCCATAGCCTCAGTTTTGCTGTGTTACCCAGATTAGCCTTGAATTCTCCATTCTCCTGCCTCAGATTCCCAAGCACCTAGGACTATAGTCATATACCATCATGTTGGATATTCCCATTAACTTTCGAGAAAGATATAAATGCAATTCAGGAAAAAGGACACTCTTTCTACCAAATGGAATTGGGACAATTCAATATCCTCTTGTAAAAATAAACTACAAACCTCATAAAAATTAATTCAAAATAGACCATAAATATGGAAAAAATGCAAAACTCTAACACTTTTTGGAAAAACAAACAAACAAAAACAAGAGGTAGGTGTTGCACTTGAGAAGCAAAGCAGGTAGATCTCTGAGTTTGAGGCCAGCCTGGTCTACAGAGTAAATTCTAGGTCTACACAGAGAAACCCTGTCTTGAAAGCAAAACAAAAACAAAAACAGAAAATAAACTTTGTATCCTGCCCTTCATCAAAGTGTTTCTAAATAAGACAGCAAAAATATTACCTACACAAAAATAAAATTAGACTTCTTTGCACACATTTAAAAGTTTTGCTCTGTTAAAGGCATAGTTAAAAGATTGGTGAGACAAGTTACAGACTGGAAGATGTTGCTACACTTCTATCTGGCAAAGGACTTGATGCACGATGGATTCTCTAAACTCAAAGCAGTGAAATCCAAGCAAAACCCTGAAGACCTCTAAGCACGAAAGGTATTTATTTGGAGGTACACAAGCAAATGAATATTCTGGACGTTACCTTTTGCTACTAGTGAAAATATAATCAAGTCAATATGAGATACTACCACAAGCACTAGAGTAGCACAAAAATATCCATCTGGTATGAACACAGGGCAGCTGTGACTCACATAGAGTTTTAGCAGAAAATCTTAAAAGGCAGAAAAATTTTAAAGATAGCTTTTATGCTAATCAGAAATTTATAATATGACCCAGCAATCCTAATCCTAGGTATTAACCCTAAAGAAGTTTTTTTAAGCTTATGCAAAAACTCATCTGCGTATATTTATAATCTCCAAAAACCTGTGACTTCACTTAAGTGAATGGATGGACAAGCTGGTACCTCCATATAGTGGAGTACCACTCAATCTCAAACAGGACCAGAGATTACTAATTTAACTGTTGTGGTTTTAAGTCACTGGAAAATCTTGACAGGAACGTTTGATCAACGAGGTACAGAACCTCTGGGTCAACTTCCACTGCTGAGTTTTGTGTCTCAAAAAAGTAGGGTGGATCAAGCTGGCTCCCACATGATAACCAGCTGACTTGACTCCCCCTCGGCACTGGGGACAGCTGTCGGAACTCACAAGGAGGCCAGCTTCTCCAGTTTCATGAGCCATGCCTGCTCATGCCCCAGAACTGTCATCTTTCTGTTGCTAACCACTGCGGTCTTTCTTGCAGGAAGCTACCTGGTGCCTTCCCCCTGCCTCTCCAACCCCTGCCAGAATGGGGGCACCTGTGTGGACGCTGATCAGGGATACGTGTGCGAGTGCCCTGAAGGCTTCATGGGCTTGGACTGCACAGAGAGTGTGTTGGGGCTATGGGGGCTGTGTCCGGGGGCTGGGGCAGCAGGCTGGAAGCCTGCCTGTGGCAGCAGAGTTGGGGAGGGTCCTTCCTTGGGTTGTATGTGCAGGAAACTCCATGAGGGGGGAAATGTGTGAGTATGTGTGCGCTCAGTAGTTTTGTGGAAGGGCGGCCAGGACTGGCCAAGGCTAGGAGAAAGGGGCTACATTCTTTCCCCCATGGATGCTTCGCCTCTATCCCACACAAGAATTTCCCCGCCCCTATCCCCACATAGGAACCCCCGATGACTGTGAATGCCGGAATGGGGGCAGGTGCCGGGGCGCCAACACCACCCTCTGCCACTGTCCTCCAGGCTTCTTTGGGCTCCTCTGTGAATTTGGTAGGTTTCTTGCCTGGTCCCTTGAACATCATTAGCAAGGTCGTTGGGTCTGGGGGAGGAGGACCGTCCTCAAGAAAACAAGGTCAGGAAGATGAGTGGACACTGAAGGAGCTTCTTTCTTCACAGAAGTCACAGCTACCCCCTGCAACATGAACACACAGTGTCCAGATGGAGGCTACTGCATGGAGTATG
Organism: Psammomys obesus; assembly: GCF_907164565.1. Classification (NCBI taxonomy): domain Eukaryota; kingdom Metazoa; phylum Chordata; class Mammalia; order Rodentia; family Muridae; genus Psammomys; species Psammomys obesus. The sequence continues at coordinate 657,824 of NW_026593286.1, read as the reverse complement.
GAGGGAGCTACCTTTGCGTCTGCCACACAGACCACAACATCAGCCACTGTGAGTGGCTGGGGCAGGCCACCAGGGGCCCTGGACAGTGGTCTAGCAGGGAAGGTGCAGGTGATGCTGCAGAGCCAGGGTTAACTGAAGGGCCTGTGTGTGCAGGAGGCTCTGACCACACTTCACTTGTGTTGCTTCGGGGCTCTCCTTCACTCCCTTAGGGAAAACATTTTGACAGAGACACAGCACCAAAAGCTATCTTCCATCGGGCCTTAATGTATACACAGTTACAAGTGACCGACTGATGCATTCACTACTCTGTACCGTTAGCATGAAGTGATCTGTTAAGTCATGTGTTATCATATGAATGATATTGCTGGCAGTGCCACAGGACCTTGTGGATCGGAAGCTTGAATATTTCTAAAATCAAGAACAGGAGAAACTCCAGGGTATGAGGCCTTAGGGCCATGGCGAGCAATCCAGATGCAAGCAGGGTGTATTTTAAGTGGCCTTGGTTTCAGCCAGAAAGAATGTCAAGGTGACCCTGGCAGGGCGCTAGGGCCAGGACAGCCATTTCCCTCTTCCTCCAGCTCTGCCATCTCCCTGCGACTCCGACCCTTGCTTTAATGGAGGTTCCTGTGACGCCCATGACGACTCCTACACGTGCGAGTGCCCACGTGGATTCCACGGCAGGCACTGCGAGAAAGGTGACGAGGGAGCTGCGGGAGGTGGAGCACGGGCCAGGGCGCGGTGGGATCTGGAGCGCAGCTCGGGGCGGGGACAGGGGCGGTGCGTGCACCACCCAGTCTTTGCCGTCAGCACCGTGGAGAGCTCCCAGCCTGCAAGCCCACAGCTGTTTGCGCCTTCACTGTTTCATAAGATAATCATTCTTTCTGGGACCCGCTTTAGGATCTTTGTGCCCACACATCTGGGGCAGCATGCGCCTTGCCATTTTTGATAGTTATTTCGTCACTTGTTTTGGTCTGCATGCTTCAACAGGCTTCATTTTTCCCTCAATATTTTTCCAAATAGATTTTAGAATCATTATATTGAACTCTTTCTTTTCATTATGAATTTGCTAAATTTAGTTTAACATAGAGAATGCAGACATTTTCCATAAACCACCTAGAATTTAAGCATGCTTACAAAATGTATTTCAGGGGTTCCCATCTCCACCAGTGCCAGCCGGGTCTATCCCTTTCTTGCAATAACGCACATCCTCAGACCAGGCAGCTCAGGCACGCTCTTCACTGAAGACCTATGTAACCTGGCTCAGGGTTCTACGCATCCCACAGCCTTGCTGGTCAGGAGAGCCAAGACCACAGTGGATTTACCTCTTCTCCTGCTATGTACCACATGCCCAGAAGCAGGTTTCTGACAGAGGTGTCTGAGACCCTCACAGCTTCCTCTGTCCCTGAAGCAGTGGAGAGGCTTGCTAAAGAGAAGGCCTTCTGTATGCTTATCACTGAAACCCCACACAGGGAACCTTCCAGAATCAGCTCTGAGGGACTCTGAGAGAGACCTGTGCATTTGCTGAGATGGCATAAGAATGGAGGGACAGAGAGACAGTGGGCCCTGTAAGCCTGGCCTGGAGAGGGGTGTGGTACCTGGGTAGGATATCCGGTAGAGCTGTGAACTCTGTGGCTGGAGGTCCAGAGAAGATTCTGGGAAGGGCCCTGTGTGTGTGTGCTGTGAGTTGGGCCTCAATTCTCCAGCAAGGAAAGAACTGGCAGGCTCAGGGCCTATATAGACTGTGAGCTCCACCCACTCTTTGTTTAGGTCTGGCTGTTTTGGCTCTTGCTATGTTGGCCTTGGGGCACAGCTGAGAAGCAGGTGTGACTTCAGGCCCACCCAGTACCAAAGGACTGAAAAGGCCGAGCATGGCAACAAGGATTCTGCACCACCAGGAAGCTGGCCCATGCTCACCATAACTGTCTGTCTCTCCACACAGCCCGGCCACACCTGTGCAGCTCAGGGCCCTGCCGGAATGGGGGTACATGCAAGGAGACAGGCAATGAGTACCACTGCACCTGCCCTTACCGGTTCACTGGGAGACACTGTGAGATTGGTGCGGCCCCAGGGCATGGGTGGGTGGTGATGGCCATGTTCTGAGCTAGGGCTGAGCCAGCCAGAACCCAGCTGGCCAAGCCCTGACCACCAGGCACCTACCTCCCAGGAATACCTTTCATGGGACTTAGAGAGGTTGATATTCATGATGCTTGACTCTGATGGATATCTTCTGCTTCTAGGAAAACCAGACTCCTGTGCCTCTGGCCCCTGTCACAATGGTGGCACTTGCTTCCACTACATTGGCAAATATAAATGTGACTGCCCTCCTGGCTTCTCTGGACGGCACTGTGAGATAGGTAAGATGGGAGCAGCTGGGATGCTCTCCTCAGCACATGTGAAAACTGGGTCAGTGGTGGGCCTGGGCAGAGTGGGAGGTGAGCTGAGTATGGGAAGCAGGACACCTCCATACAACACAGAGGACCTTGAGAGAAACATGGTGAAAAGGGCTTTCTGTGTCCTTGCAGCCCCCTCACCCTGCTTCCGGAGCCCATGTATGAATGGGGGTACCTGTGAGGATCTAGGAACAGATTTCTCCTGCCACTGCCAACCAGGGTATACAGGATACCGCTGTCAGGCAGGTGAGAGCCAGATGGGTGGGCTGGGAGGCATGACATCTCTTCCTGATCCTCCAAGAGATGAGCAGGGGTGGTATCTTAGTTACCTTTCTACTGCTGTACCAAAGCACAATGAGCAAGGCAACTTATGGAAGTTTATGGGGCTACAGTTCAGAACATGAGTCCATGACAGTCATGGTGGAAGGCATGGTGGCAGGCAGACATGGTGCTGGAGCAGTAGCTGAGAGCTCACATCTGATACACGTACACGAGGCAGAAAGAGAGAGCCAACGGAATGGCATAGACTTTGGAAACCTCAGAGCCTGCCCCCGGCGACACACCTCCTCCAACAAGGCCATCGCCTCCAGTTCTTCCCAAACAGCTCCACCAAGTGGGGACCAAGTATTCAAATACATGAGCTTGTGGGGGCCATTCAAACCACTACAGAGGGGAAAGGAAAAATCAGTTTCTGAGATGCCAGCCCCCAGAAGCCAAACACTGTCCTCTTGAGTGGGTGGTGCAGACGCCCTGATCACATGTAAGAATAGAGAGTGGACCCAGTGGGTGTCCTGGTGCTCACTCAGGACATGCTGATGCTCTCTTGCAGAGGTGGACTGTGGTCGCCCTGAGGAGGTGAAGCACGCTACCGTGCATTTCAATGGAACTCACGTGGGCTCAGTGGCCCTGTACACGTGTGACCCTGGCTTTGGCCTGAGTGGCCTCAGCCACATGCGTGTCTGCCAGCCACAAGGTGTCTGGAGCCAGCTTCCCCAGTGCATCGGTGATTCTGTGGGCCCGAAGGGAAGGGTGGGTGGGGCCAATGTTCTCCTTTCACAGCCTGCACGCAAGCCCCTCCCCCATGTCTCTGTGAACGGAAGCTATGCGACATGTGGTGACAGGGGTGATTGCTATCAGCTTTGTTCTGGGCTATTTCTATTTAGGACTTTTTTTGTCCTCAAAGCAACCAAAAGCAGGGTAAACAGCTGAAAACCCACACTACAGATAAAGCAGCTGACTTAATCCAAGGTTCAGGATCTTAAGGAAGCATATCTCAGTTCACCTCCCCTCTCCCCACTCCTTTCACACACACACACACACACATACACACACACACACACACACACACACACACACCGCTCAGACCTGTGAAATCAATGTTGCATTTAAACAAAACCCTGGCCCTCACATATGAGCTAGAAGAGTGCTGTTTCAGAGAGCATCCTCTCCAGGGCCCCAGCCATGGCTCTGTCCTGAAGACAGGGTCACTGTACCTGAAATCCATGGTGGCAAGTACACACATCAAGCCTGGGCACACAGCTCTGTCATCAGAAACTGTGTGATCACAACACAGCTCTCATGAAGCATACAAACAGTTATGACACAACAATTACCATTTCCCAAGTGTCTCAAGAAGTCCATCCCACTCTGTGGCTCTACCAAGATAAAGAGTTCTGAAGAGAACCGTCTGACTTCAGGCATCTATCCTCTCCTCCACTTCTGCCCACCTAAGCCCCCAGGACTCCGGCATGGTACTCAGGGGAGTGCCTCCCTTCTCAACAAGTTGCCAGGCATGGTGTCCTGGAGAGGAGGGGGCTCCAGCAAGAAAACTAGATCCTGAGAAGCACAGCCACCTCCAAAAGCAGTGATGGACATCCACAGATGTCTCTACCATTGAAGGCAGAGATACAGAAGATGGCCAAAGAGCGGACAGGAATATTCATCTGCTACACACATTTTTATTGTACCACATATGGGACAGTATTCAAAAGTTAATATGGCATTGGCCTTATACAATAGAATCAGCAAGCCATGCTGTAAAGACAAATAGAAAGGTGAGACTTTAAACCACAATAGTTGAAATAATTGACATCATTTATAAGTGGATATAGATGAAGAATGAGTCAATGAGTTGAAAGACAGTTGGGAGAGATTCCCTAGAAAGAAGAGGAACAGGTTGTGCACAAAAGAAAGCATAGCGTCTGGAGCGGAGCAGCAGCACCACACCTGAGACATAAGAATGTCATGGGGTAACAGAGGAACCTCTACTGGCTGGGGGACTGCCGTGTGAAAGGGTCACATTAGCACCAGACTTCTCATCACAAACATCCGAGGGGAGAGTGAAGGTTTCTTTCAGATGCACTTGGGTGAGGATGAGACAGTCACCCTGGCTGAACTATGAAGGTAAACATCACGAGACCCGAAGAATCACACCCGTTAACCTGTCAGAGCTGAGGATCTAGAATTTCAGGCATCCCTCCCCACATGAAAAAGGCTGCTGGCACTTTTGTCTCAGGGCCAGAGACCAGGGAAATCAGACACACTCTGAGTCCTGTCGGGCAGGCACAATGGAGTGATGGCAGAGAAGTGGAAATCACAAAGCAGATCCTCATGTACCCACTGGTTCTCATCCGCAGGAACCTGCCACAGGCATGTGAAACCAGGGGCAAGTCTGGAAATTAGACATCCCGTTCTTCTACAAGGATCCCAAGTTCAACAGGAGAGAGGCCTGCTCCAGGCCTCAAGGTCTTAAAACTAATCAGCAAATGCCCTGCTCCCAGCAACAGTACCTGGCTCAGCACCAGCAGAGACAGGCCACTCAGCAGGCAGGAGGGCAGAGCTTTCTCATCCTGGGAAGGAAATATTCCACCTTGTATGTCTTTGTTTACACTATGCCTGAGGAACAAGAATTTATAACAGATAATATAAAAAAGAGATTATTGAAACAGGACTACAGATGCCTCAGATACTAGAAGTCACAAGCAAGATAGGCCCTTTTAAATGCCACTATAAAAATATTCTATAGAATAAAAACCAAATGAATGAGATAATAAAGAAACTTAAATGACAAAATAGAAAATCTGAAATAAAATGCAACATTTAGATAATTATCAGGATAGGTTGGATTTCCAACAGAATAGACACAATGGGGGAAATCACAGCATAACAAAATTACATACGCTGCAAATCAGAGAGAAAATGTAATTTTAAATGAACTACAAATTATTAAAAGTTAATTTTAAATGACTGAGACTATTTGATGAGAATAGTATTGCCTTAATTCCAAACTAGATAGACATTATAAAATTTGAGATTATAGGCTAATATTCCTGAGGACATAGATTTTAAAAAAGACAACTTAAAGGAACTATTACTAAATCAATCCCAGTATCATGTAAAGGAATAATGTTGTCACCAGCAAACAGGATTTATCTCAGGAGCACAGGTTGGCACAGCATCTGAAAGCCAATCTGCATCTACAGTATTAGCAAATGGGACAAACTATGTGATTCTCATTGGCCTCAAGAAAAAAATCACTTAGCAGAACTTCACTATAAAATAACTCCTCATCAACTAAAAATAGAATATGTATTTCTTCAATGAGATTAAAGAGAACTATGAAAAAGCTACAGCTAACAAGCTTAATGGTGAAGACTGCCCATCACTGGGATAGCCACTCCACCACTGTCTTCCCACATTGCCCAGGAGGTCCTGGACATTGCTAACAAAGGCATCAGGGAGGAAAGGAGGAGTGGAGGCGCCAGCTGTAAGCACAGAAGACCCTGAGCATATTCCACAAGAGAAGCCGCTGATATAACCCATGGGTGCATGAGATTACAGGAGATGAGGCCATCTGAACAACTCAGATCCCTTGGTCTCACCAGGAACATTTGGCAAAGGCAGTGGAATGGTTCTGTGTACAGCAGCGTCAGAACTGTAACTTCTGTGTGTGTGAGAAGAATTATAGGTAAAAGCTAAAACTAAAAACTGCAAAAAAAAAATAGTATATGTGGAAACATTCCTGACAGAACAACTTCAGTATGTATTTGAAAAATATGACATTTGTTTCCAGTCACCATTCACAGTGACTGACCCCAAGTGGATCAGAGACTCCAGTGTTATTTTTGTGGGGGAAATATAAGTACACATCTTTTTACTTGAATACAGAAATATTCCTTAGGCTACAAAATTCTGAAAGATATAAGTGGGCAAATTAGGGTATATAAAAATTAGGACCTTAAAACTTAACCTTTGGGGGAAAGTAAAATGAAAGCTAGGACATGAGAGAGCATATATGTGTGAATATAGAGATCCAGAGAGAGAGAACTAACTTCAAAACTACTTGGAGAACACCAATGAATAAGAATGAAAAGGATAAGCCCAATAGAGAAATGGGCAAAACAGATACATACACACTTTATGGAAGAGCTATATGAGGCCAACAAACATGAAAACGACAATTTCTCTTCACAGCAATCAGAGAAGTGTAAATGTGCAAATCCAACAGATAGGCGTATTTAGCTGGCCTCATCTCAGAAGTTTGGAGATCTATTGGTGAGAACATGGACAACAAGCTTTCTTACTAGTTGCTAGGGGACTGTAAGTTGCCAGAAGCACTTGGAAATGATTCGGCAATTTGCTTGTTGAGTTAACTGTAAGTGCAGCCTATGTCTCAACAATCCCCTTTCCTGGTAAACTTAAGAAACCCGCCCATCTACACCAGGATATGCAGAAATCCTCTACAGCAGCAGCTTTTGTGGTTACAAAAAAAAAAAAATCTAATAAAAAAGGATGAAATATGGCAAAAGCAACGGAGCGTTAAACAGCAGTGAAGGTGGTGAACCACAGGAACGCACAGCAATAAGGAGGCCTCCTATGAAAGAAGTGTTAAGTGAGAAAGAACACACTCCATAGCACACTGGCAATAAAGTTCAGAGGCAACAAAACAAAGCCATGTCTTGTTTAGGCAACTCATGAAATTTTATAGACTAGTTTTAGGTCTGGGTGTGGTGGCACATGTCTTTAATCTCAACACTCCAGAGAGAGGCAGGAGGATCTCTATGAGTTCAAGGCCAGCCTAGTCTACAAAGGGAGTTATGGGCCAGCCATAGCTACGTAGTGAAATCCTGTCTAAAAGGATAAATTTAAAAAGTGATTTTAAAGAGACAAAGAAATGATAGCCACGGATGTTGGGTGTGAAGTAGAGGAGAGGGACCTGTGAGCCGAAGGGTAAATGTCACCCCAGCTCCTGGTCCCAGCACCATTAGTCAGCACCATTTGTTTGATTCTTTTTTAAGATAATTTTTATAGTTCTGTATTATTTATGTATATGAGTGTTTTGCGTACATATACGTATATATACCATGTGGGTGCCCGAGGAGGCAGAAAGAGGGTCTCACATCCTCTGAAACTGAAGTTACAGAGCTACCATGTTAGTGCTGGGAATCAAACCTGGGTCCTCTGCAAGAGCAACAAATCCCCTTAACCAGTGAGACACCTCTCCAGCCCCCAACATTTATTTTCTTAAGTGTGAAATTAGACCTTTCTCAAATTGAACATTCAAATTCAGGAGCATAACTTCCAGTTTAAAAGAAGCATATGGTGAACCTTTTAAAGCTAGACATTCCCCCAAACATGCTAGTTTCATATGTGTGTGCTACATACAGAAAGAGCAAGATCCTGCCAAACCTCAGAGTCTGTGAGAATTCAGTCCTTGAGAGGTTCGAGAGCAGCCTAAGTCATTTCACAGACAAGCCAGGAATGAGACCTCCAAAAATAACTTTGATTTGGCCTCTTTACATATCTAGGAGTACTGTAAACTTTTCCAGAGACTCAGAGCCACTTTATACCATTTTCCTGTGATTGATAATGGCCACCTCGCTTTGTTCTTGGCATCTATCCTTAGAAGTAGATGAGTGCCGCTCTCAGCCATGCCTGCATGGAGGCTCCTGCCAGGACCTCACGGCTGGTTACCAGTGCCTCTGCAACCCGGGGTACAAAGGAGTTCACTGTGAGCTAGGTAAGATGTCTGCTGAAGGCACTCAGCATACCCAGCCATGGCCACCTTCTGCCACACCTTCACCTGGATAGAGCTCTCTCTAAATAAACATCCCATTTACCGCTTGTTCTTGTAGGCTATTCTGATGGTCAGGATAGATTTTAAAAAGCTCTCTGTTCCCTCTTGACCTGGGGGCTGAGAGCTCATTTGAAAATCACTGGAGTAGCATCAGACTCAGGCCTGGGAGTGAGTCAGAGAAGATGGGCAGGTCGCAGCCCTTGACACCTGGTGCTGCCAAGTTACTGGAGGGAGCAGAGGCCTAACCAATATATGTCAGGGTGAGACCTGCGTCCCTCATGCTTGAGTGGGGCTCAAAGCCCCAAAATAGAGACACTGGCTTCTGGAAGAGCAAAGTCCAAGAGCTGTTCCCATTTTTTATGCTAGGGAGCATCCAAGCATGAACAGAAGCAGTGACGAGGATATTAGGGTGCTTTGTTGGAAATGGGCAGCATACCATCCTGGAGGATGCAAGTGAGGGTGACAGAAGAAAGAATGTGGTCCAGAGCAGAGACCCCAGGGACTGAGGCCTCAGAGCCTTGCTGATCATTAGGGAGCAAACAGAATCTGGGGGAGGGGGTCCCATGCAGGAGGCTCCAACATGAGCCAGTACCATCCTCTGTCCATGCAGAGACAGACGAGTGTCAAGCACAGCCCTGCAGAAACGGAGGCTCCTGCAGGGATCTGCCCAGAGCTTTCATCTGTCAGTGCCTGGAAGGTTTCACTGGAGTCCACTGTGAAACAGGTAGGATTCTTTTGGGTGGGTCCCACAGAACCAGGGCTACTGGGATGTCAGAGGGGAAGCCAGGAGGCAAACTCGACAAAGCCACCCAGACAGAGAACCCCCCAAGTCTGTGGTGACCTGGAGGGAGGAAGGAAATGGGTGGGTAGGTCCCTGAGAGCCCCTCCTACCCACAGGTGCACCATACCCCTCTCCTGGCCGTTGTTCCTTGCCTCCCCCTATCCCTTCTTCCTGCTGTCCTCTCCTCCCTCCCCCAGAGTCCCTCCCTGCAGCTCGGGCCAACCCTTTGGGTGTTCTCCAGAGGTGGATGCCTGTGCCTCCAGCCCCTGCCAGCACGGAGGCCGATGTGAGGACGGTGGTGGGGCCTACCTGTGCGTGTGTCCAGAGGGCTTCTTTGGCTACCACTGTGAGACAGGTAAGATCTCAGGCCCACCACTCACTGAGGGCACTTCCATGCCTCTGATCTCCTTGGCACTTCTGTTTTCGGCCTTCACCTTCTTCCACTTTCACTTCCGGGAATATATACTGAGTCCATAGCTTCACATCTACCTTAACTGGCTCTGCTGTCCCTGGATGGGCTGAGCTTTCAACCCCAGAGCCCTGCACTCACTACCTTTTCATGGAGAATCCCTTCCCCTATTAGCGCATGGTAGGTCCCTCAACCAGTCCTTTCCTGACAGTGGCGCTGGTAGCAGTTTATCCCTGCCCACCACTTCGCCAGCACCAGAGTGCTCCTGGACAGCATTCTAGTCACTCTCTAGAACAGTCTTTGTCTCAGTCTAAGACTGAGCCCCTCCTAAACGGCAGTACCAACCTAGAGCCAGGCCTGTTTGGGCCATACAGTGCCTGGCAGGCAGCACTTAGCTATGAAGGGCAGAGAGAGACAGCAGATGCCATGACACCTCCCCACTCCTCCCCCACCCACCTCACCTATGTATGCAACAAGAAGCCTAGATACAAGGAGACCCCAACTCCCTATCTCACTTTATTTCCCCCCTCAGTGAGTGACCCCTGCTTCTCTAGCCCCTGTGGGGGTCGAGGCTACTGCTTGGCCAGCAACGGGTCCCACAGCTGTACCTGCAAAGTGGGCTACACAGGCAAGGACTGCACCAAAGGTGAGGGCCAGGAGCTCCGGGAAGGAGGATGGAGGAGCAAGGGGGCCAGAAGGTAGGCCAGAGGCCAAGTGGGAAAAATGGGCAGACAGCTACTGACCTAGGTCCCCTTCAGAACAGGGAGGGGGCGCCGACAGCCACATATGTGGAAATGCAAACCTCCAAGAAGGCTATGGCAGCCCAAGTGACATGGCTCCCTGCCAGCAATGCCCTGAGTTATCCAGGCCCCAGAACCAATCTAGGTAACTTGACTGGGAGCTACTCTCTCATGCTTAAAGACTAACCACCCCTCCCCTTACTTCCTTTGTGTTTGCTGACAACCGGAAGAGCTCCTCCCACCAACAGCTCTCAGGGTGGAGAGGGTGGAGGAGAGTGGGGTCTCCATCTCCTGGAGCCCGCCTGAGGGCACCACAGCCAGACAGGTGCTAGATGGCTATGCAGTCACCTATGCCTCCTCGGATGGGTCATCCCGGCGCACAGACTTTGTTGACCGGAGCCGCTCCTCTCACCAGCTGCGGGCCCTAGCAGCCGGCCGTGCCTACAATATCTCAGTTTTCTCAGTCAAGCGAAACATCAACAACAAAAATGACATCAGCAGGCCTGTAGCACTGCTCACCCGCACCCGTGAGTTCCTGAAGGTGGCCTGGCCACCAGTGCCTGGGAGAGGACCCTATTCCCTACCCGTGGTTCAACAGCCAGCTCTATGACCTTCCTACAGGGGGGGATACAGTAACCAGAAGGGTGGATCAGAAAAGGGGTTGGGTAGAAAGTAGCAGGCACTGGGCTGGGCAGCAAGGGACAGGAGGTGTAGCATCAGCTGAGTGGCCTGTTGCCCTGCAGGACCCCGCCCTATTGAAGACTTTGAGGTCACCAACATTTCAGCCAATGCCATATCAGTGCAGTGGGCTCTTCACAGGATTCAGCATGCCACTGTCAGCAGGGTTCGAGTGTCCGTCCTCTACCCTGAGGCCTCTGCGGTTCAATCCACTGAGGTGGACAGGAGTGTGGACCGGCTCACATTTGGGTAAGAGGAGATGCTTCAGGAGCACAGGGGCTCAGGGGTCCAGAGTGTACTTTGTATATCTGTACATCTGCCATCTGTCACCAGAGTGGGGGTGGGACCTGATCTGCCTCTCATGGAGATGGTCTGGACCACTATCCTGGTCATTCAGAGTTAACCCCTAGATGTTCCTCTCCTCCCTGCCCACTTCTGGCAGAGACCTGCTGCCAGGAAGAAGATACACTGTGCAGCTGACCACCCTCAGTGGGTCTGGAGGAGCAGACTATCCCACTGAGAGCCAGGCCTCAGCACCGCTAAACGTGTGGACCCGTAAGTAGGCAGGCAGGATCTGCCTTCAGTCCTCTCTCACAAACAGCACCCTCTAGACCCAAGGCTTCCTTCCGGGCATCCTATCCTTTCCAAAGTGTCCTTATGCTGTAAACTCAGTCCTTGACCTCCCTGAGATCTCTTCACTTGAACAGAGGCCAGAGGGAGACATTGTCCAAGACTGCCTCAGCACCTGAATACACCAAGATGTTCCTCAGTATGCCCTCCATGGAACACTTCAGAGTCCAAGGAGCAAGCTGGGTTGGTGACGCCCAGGGCTTTGGGACCATGGAACAAGCCCACTCTAGATACACCACTCGGTGTTCCTGCCCTACCTGTTCTTTCCATTGTTTGGCTTGTGAGGAGGAAGCCCAAGAGCAGTGCAAGTTTATGAAGCAAGGATGACTAGCGGGGACAACTCTATGCCTCCCAGACTCATGACTGCCTGGCTGTGGCCCTCAGACACCTAGGGAGGCATGTTGGAGGCGTGACCTAACCTCTGCATACAGGTTCCCCATGCCACCTCCAGTATGACAGTGTCAGGGAAAACCAAGGCTGGTTTCAGATGTGGCTCCAGGTGCCTCTCAGATCTTAGGTGATGTTTCACCAGATGCCCTTTGGTCTGACTCTCCTCCTCCTCCTCCTCCTCCTCCTCCTCCTCCTCCTCTTCCTCCTCCTCCTCCTCTTCCTCCTTTTCCTCCTCCTGTCCATTCATCATTCAGGGCCTTTGCCTCCAGCAAACCTGACTGCCTCTCGAGTCACAGCCACCTCTGCCCATGTGGTCTGGGACACCCCCACTCCAGGCGTCTCACTGGAAGCTTATGTCATCAATGTGACCACCAGCCAGAGCACCAAGAGCCGCTACATCCCCAATGGGAAGCTGGTGTCCTACACAGTGCGTGACCTGCTGCCAGGTCGGCGGTACCAGCTCTCAGTTACAGCTGTGCAGAGCACGGGGCAGGGCCAGCTACACAGTGAGCCTGCGCACCTCTACATCATCACCTGTGAGTTCCGAGACAGAAAGGGGCTGGGAGTTGTTCAAACCCACAGCTGCTGTTTGCTGCTCTTGGGGTGTGGTATCCTTGCCTGACAAGAGGCAGCATGAACAATGGGCATGCACCATTCCTGGGAACAGAGACATGGGCATAAGAAAGGAGGCTTTCACCCATGAGTAAGGGAGGACAATTGACAGTGCGAGCAATCTGAAAATATATATTTTTGTCAAGCCTCATCTTACAGTTTTACCATTCAGTCCCAGGCAGGCTTAGCAGCAAATGCAGGACCTCACCCTGAAAGAGCTACAAAGCACACAGCAAGGCAGAGGCCTAGGCCTGACCCAAAAGGAGCCACTGAGCATGAGCAGAGGAGAGAGGGCAAGAGAATGCAAGTGGCTTGGGAGGACAGGAAGAAACACCTGGATGGACAAGGGCAAAGGCAAAAGGCTGTGGTTTAAAAGTTCAGGTGCCACATTAAAGACCTCAGTGTATTCCCAGGGGTGACAGGTCACTCTGCTGGAACCCACAAGTGTCCCATGTGCCCTTTATTACATTCTCAAACCTCGCACGAGGTGTTGTGTGAAAACTTTCAGCAGTGCAGGGAACAGAGCAGAGTGAGAAGACAAGCAGAGGGTGTGCAAGGCCAGACAGAGGTTCTAAGAGCAAGGCCAGTGCTCTCCAGGAGAGTGCGGTTCCAATCTCAGCCTTCCTGGGCCCCTTTTTTCTCTTCCCATCCCATGAGGCTGCTTTGCGAATATGACAGTGAATGCAATGCTTATAAGCTATGCTAATTCTCAGACCCAACCCTGCCATGCTACCAGCGGGGTTCCAGGTATACCTGCCATGTAAAAAGAGCCATGTAAAAAGAGAGACAGGGTCTCCCTATGAGCCTATCAGAGTCAGGATGGGGCAGACAAAGAAGAAAGGAAGTCACCTGGCTTGAGAGGCTGAAGGTCACTTTAGGATGACAAGGGCCTGGCTGTATGTTTGCCTAAAGCTGCACATCAGGCAAACTTGATTCACGGGGCTATGGTCCACAGCCTAGCCTCTGCTTAGCAAATGAGGGCTCTGCAAGGAAGAGTCAGGGGCCTGGCCTTCCAGGCCAGTGTGTCTGTTGCAGCATAAATGCATGGCTTCTGCTCAGAAAGAATAAAGCAGGTGACAAAGGTGTCTTAGGTAACATGCCTAAGCAGGGCTGGGTGTGAGCTGCCACTCCTCTGCAGTAGGGGCAGAGGCAGGAATACCAGACAGCCTAGTTGATAGCTACTCCCCTTTCTCCTTCCTTTTTTTTGCAGCCCCCAGAGATGGCACTGACAGACGCTGGTACCAGGGAGGACACCACCCACGGATGCTCAGAAATAGACCAGCCCCTGTGCGCCTGCCAGAGCTGCGCCTGCTCAATGACCACAGTGCCCCTGAAACACCAACTCAGCCACCCAGGTACAAACCCTAGACCCAGCCCTGGGGTCCCAGACTCTGCTCAGTCCATGACCCTCCTACCCTGCCTGCAGGTTCTCAGAGCTAGTGGATGGAAGAGGAAGAGTCAGTGCCAGGTTTGGTGGCTTGCCCAGCAAATCAGTCACTGTGCGATCACGTGAGTATTGCAAAAACTTCCTGGCACCAGCTTGGTAGTCAACCCTGGTGGCCTCACTGCACCTGCCCCTGGCATTAAAAAAAAATGTTGAGGCCATTAAAAGTTGGATTTAAAGACTGCACTGGCCAGCCCGTCCTGGCCCCACCAGCAACCTCGATCCTGACCATGTATGAGGTTTTAGACTTCCAGGGTAGGCAGGAAAGGCACCTGCCATCCACAGTGGGAGGGCTTACCAGGTAAGCCTAACTTCATGGGATTCCCTAGCTCTATGGTGACTGAGAATATTTAAGGGTGAAGAGCAGACAGCATGGGTAGGGAACAGGAAGCAAAGGTGCAGTGCAAGAGGGTGACGCCAAGCCCAGCTTGTCAGAGAAGGGTGCCTGACAGTGGGCAGGCTGGGACGTGGAGTCCCAAGGCAGGGATCAGTAGACTTGCAGGCAAAGGGGCCAACAGAAAATGCCTAGGGACAGAGCTAAGTTTTGTAGGGATGGCTTGCAGCTGGGGCCAAGAGCCTAGCCTGCTGAAAATGCTGGAAAGGAAGAAAAGGCACGCCCTCCCTTCAGAGAGCAGGTCTGGAGGAAGGGAAAGAAGAACATGAACCTGGGCAGGAGAGAGTGCCCTAAACCTCAGCTGTATAACAATGAGGCCCATTAGGATGCAGCTCTGGGAAAGCATGCCTTTCAGACAGGCAGTGAGAGTAAGGCTCAGCCTTCACTGGTGGACAGTGCTGGGGCCACAGTGCTTTTGCCAGTGTATGAGATCAATGGGTGGGCTGGCAGGGAGGAACCTGGGCATGAAGCAAGGGCCATATGGTCACGCTTGGCTTCTTCTAGAACCCACTACTCTGGTGCCACTCAAGAACACAGAGGAGACCCCTGAGCTGGTCCGCCTGGCCCTCCAGCTGCCCAAGAACAGCAGCAAGGACACAGACAGTAAGTCAAGTGTGTGGAGAGGGTGGGATCTGGTGGTTCTTTATAGCTACCACAGTAGGAGATTGGGAGGTACAGGGTCTGCCCAAGGGGCAGATGGGCAACCCAGCTGGGACATTTCATAAGTGCGAGAGGCCAGAGAACAGGACCCACCCAGGGTCTGTCTTGGAAAGACTGGCACACTCGGTCTCTTTCCAGCAGTCTCTCACTCCTTGCCCCTCACCTACCCTGGGGATCCACTTCAGGGCACCCAGCCTCACTCCTTCATGAGGAGGTATTGGGTAACAAAGGTGAGAACCAGTAAAGAATGGGCACGGAGCAAGCCTGGCCTGAGAAATGCCACCAACCCAAGTTTGGCAACATGGAGAGCTACTCATAGCCTAGACTGCTCTGGACAGGGGGTTTGTCCCCAAATAGCATCACGTGTGTTTCTAGCGCCACTGGGCAAGCAGCCAGCAGCACAAATGCTGCCCGTCAACTGTCAGACTCTTGCTTAGTCCTCCCTCTAATCCCTCTGGGGTTATAGATTAGAGTTTCTTAGAGTCCTTTCTCCTTCCAAGTCACACCAGAGACTTAGACTGTGTTCACCTAGCCCCACAGAAGACCACAGTACTTGGTGGAAGTGTAAGCCTCACCCAAAAAGCTGCCGTCAAGGACACCTGTTCATATTAAGGTCATTTACAGTGCCAGAGGGTTACCTGAGTGTTGGAGGTTAGTCTAATGCTAATTACTAGCCCTCAAGATCTGGTTACTGTCCTATGGATATACTCATCCTTGTTTGTGTAAGCCTGCCTAAAACATTATACTTGATTGGTTCATTAAGTGGCCTGTACCTGGGCAGGGCAGAATGGGGTGGGAGTGGCAAAGGCTCCTGGCTTTTGAGGAAGGAAGAATCACAAGAGACAGACAGAGGGACAGGAGGAGAAGAAGGAGGAGGACACCATGAGGGGTTAGCCTGGAAAAGAAATCACATGGACCTGGAGGAAGGACTCCAATAGTGGTGTAAAAAGGCCCAGATGAAGAAGCAAGTACCATGGAAGGTAGACCAGATGAGGAGGATTAAGGGGGATGGCATTGGATGGGGGCTGGGAGTCAGATGATGAGGATATTGAGACAGTGTAAGGAAAGCATCTTCTGGGCCCAAGGTAAATAAGGCAATTCTAAATCTAACAGGTGTCCGTGTCTTACTATTTGTGATAGCAGGTTAAATAACGCCACCATGATAATCTTAGGGCAAATAATAATTAATATATAGCCCTACACTTTTATTTATTTACAACAACACATGAGGAAGAAAAGTCCAGAGAAAAGGGTCAGATGACCTACAAGGAAACAAGAACAAGACTGGACACCAGATGACAATGGAGAGAGAACCCCAAACCTGGCATATTATATTCAGCTAAAGTATCCTTTACATGTGAGGGCTGATAAGATTTTTACAGGCACACATGTCCTTTGATGTTTGATCTGAGAAAGTACTTGTAGAATTAGACAAAGTCAGCATGCAGAGAGCTAAGGACAATTGAAAGAAAGCCTTAGACTTCTTAGAGTCTAAACTACTTTAATTGGTAATTCACACCAAAGCCATTGACTTTAAACTGGATGTATTTGCTCACAAAAGGTCAAATGTTGGAACAAAAGAGATCCCAGAATGGACTCATGCCTGTGGACACCTGATTGACAGGTCAGGTGACTGACCTCTGGGATAAAACCATGTGTCTTACAGAGGACCCTTCCTGTTGTAATGTGTAATAAAATTACCCCTCCTGCCATCCTCTCCAAGACTGAGGACTCAAAGACACAAAGTGCAGGATGGAGGTGGGCTGCAAGGAGAGTCCAGGGGGGCGAGGAACTGCAAGACAAAAACTTCCTGCCTGATTCTAGCGTGGGCTGGGCTCCAGAATTACCAAAGGCAACCGAACTGACAAACGGAGGCACATGGCATGTGACATCAACCAAAGATCACAACTAGTTTTGTACCTGAGGCCATTAAGGTTTCTTTTTCTCATTATATCACCGAAATTTGCCTCACTCCAGCCTTGGGCCAGTTCTGCAGCCAACTTGGATTTCTTTTAAGATGGAACCCAGGATGAAGTCACACCTTTCTTGTTTTTGGCTTTATGAAAGGGGATGCCTAATAGTTAAAGGGGCTGACATAACAGACCATCCAGAAGGAGGAGGAAGAGCAGGAAGAGGAGGAAAAGGAAAAAAGGAATATATTATTATATTTTTCTTATGTTTAAATATAAAACTAATAAAGATAGTGAGTTTTCTGAGGGGAAAGCAGACACAGGGAACAGGAAATGGGTAGTTACTCAAGGTTTAAACCTTGTTTAATACTTTTGACTTTAGAACCAAGAAAATATTTATAAAACTAAAAAAAGTCAATAACCAAAGCAGGAAATAGAAGCTACAGACCTGCTTCATCCTCAAGTCAGCAGATACACTGGTGCTGTCTGAGATAGTGCTCTGTGCACTGCAGGAGAACAGTGGTCACGCTCAAGTCTGAGATTTCAAGTCTGGAGAGAAAAATATGAGACTAAGAGGTTAAACCCCCTTAGTGTTTATTTAGCTTTGAAATGGAAATATGATAGATGTGAGAACATTTTAAACATATAATGTTTAAAAATAAATCAGTATTTGGGCATCAGAGCTTAGAGTTTGCTAGGGACCAACTCAGGCTGCAGGCATGCAAATGAAAGAAAAAAGCAAAGCATTTATCCCTGCCTTGCCAGGGTGGAACATTTTCCTGAGTGCCCAAGGGATAGACGAGGCAGGAGAGACAGACATGTGGACTCTGGGGATATGACTACAGATAGACCCATAACAAGTTTTAGTGGCTGCTCAAGACATCAAGCCCAAGACCTTTTCCTGGATTGATCCAGCTGACATGATAAATGATGATTAGTCCTTGTGTCTTTCGAGTGTCAGTAGGGAATGTCACATGCCTCCTGGTGTGACTGAAGGGTGCATAAGCATATGTGCAAAAAAGCCCTGCAAAGGTCGTCCTTCTGATTAGAAAACGTAAGAACTAGGGACCGAAGAACAAGCTAACACAGTAGGAAGCAACATGTCAGACCCAAGTGGAGGGATACACAGGACAAACGGTCTCGTTTCCTCAAGGGCAGAGACTAATTGACTTGAGACTTGAGACGTCAAACCGATAATGTGTAAGCCCTTATGAACCCCAATTAGGTTGGGCCAGCTGTAAAAATACCCATTAGGATTGCCAAAGAGACTTGAATGTGGCCAAGGGTTCCTTTGTCTACTGAAGAACTCCTGCTATATGTGGACACCGTGTGGATGCCTTGCACTGTGAGAAACAGTACCATGACCCCAGCTGCTTTCCAGCTCTTGAGAGAAAAAATATTCTGAAAGAGTAAAGGCGGGCCAGCTGTCCCCAGGCAGTACCACTACTTGTTCCAAGGTGTGGTAAAACATGTGCTGAGTAGACAGACACAAACAAGCTCAGATGGGAGCACAGTGGCCCACAAATAGAGAACTAGTTACAGGCAGTACTGCTTGAGCTGGGGTGGCAAAAGTCCCTGGCTTACTTAGGAGCATGTAGTAGTTCTCAACCTTCCTAATGCTGAGACCCTTTCATACAGTTCCTCGTGTTGTGCTGACCTCCAACCATAGTTATTTTCATTGCTACTTCGTAGCTGCAATTTTGCTACTGTTACGAATCATAACAAATATTTTTGTGTTTTATCTTTGTTTTCCAGTGGTCTTAGGTGACTCTTGTAAAAGGGTCCTTCAAACCCCAAAGGGGTCTCGACCTTTAGGCTGAAAGGGTGGCTGGGGCTTTGGGTTCTAAGTAGAAAATATCCCAATAGGGGCAAAGTCAGAAAAAAAAAAAGCAGAGGTTGGGGATACAGGCCAGTGGTGGTTTAGCACAGATACAGCATAGCTGCCTCTCCTCCCTCCCTTTCCAGCACCTCAGCAGAGCACAGCACAGACAGAAGGGTGCCCCGCTTCAGGCAGGGGTCCCATTAGACATTCATTCCTAACTTAAAGTGAGCACTGTTTCTCACAGTAGTCAAAGCTTGCCCTCACATTCCTATAGTCTGCTAAAAGAAACTAAAAACGGAGCAATTGATGAGTGTAATTTGTAAGAACAAGATGTAACTCTTGGGCACATACTTTTATCTTAGAAAAGTGTTAGTTTATGAGCCTGTCCAGAATTCACAGCTTCCAGAGCTAACAGTCCCTGACACAAAGAAGAATGCAGGTTGTGTCTGACTCTAGAAGCCTTATGTTTTAAAGGGGAAACTCTCTTCGGGAGAAAAGACAGCACATCTTTCATCAACATTTCTAACAGGGTCATGAGCACTAAGTTTTTCTTTCCTAGCCCTGGCCTTTTTGCACACCTAACAGAGACCACCCTCAAGACCCAGCACTGTTAGCCACAGTGTCTAATGATGGGAGAAAGACAGGATTGCCACTGTTCTCCTTGTGTAGAAGCATCAGGGGATGCAGCCTGTAGTGCTGGCATGTTTCCCTGGGCCCTGAAGCTGAGAGTGCCCTCCTGTTTCTAGGTGCCCCTGGCAGCTGTTCAGAAGATGCCTGTCAGAATGGAGGCACCTGTGTGCCAGGTGCCAATGCTCACAGCTGTGACTGCAAGCCTGGGTTCAAAGGCAGACACTGTGAGCTTGGTAAGTCAGAGCTGGCTACTAAAAGGATACTGGCCTCAGGGCAACTGCAATGCAATGATAGCCTGGGGTTTGGGCCTGGGGATGCTGAGCATTCAAGCTCGCTTTCCCCAAGGGTGTCCAGTCTGTGAGGTAGCAAGGCAGAGGCCCAAACAAACTCAGGTAGGAAGGACGGGGGGGGGGGGAGGCTCAGAGATGGACGATGAACCACAAGGGACAGAAGGCTGCCCGAAACACTGGTTGAAAGGCACTGCCCAGAACAGAGCCTAGGAAGTCAGGGGTGGTTGGTTGCAAGGCAACATTTTGGGGGACAGGCTGATGGTGGGAGGATCATAGGCTCCTTAAGAACATATTTGGATTGAGTATCAAAAGTGTTAGAAGCTCCCACAGAAACATAAAATAATCCTGAGGCCACATGATCCTTAAGGAAACCCAACCTACAGATACTAAGTACCCTGAGGCAAGGCCCCAAGCCCAGAAAGGAGCTGGCACAGATCCCCAGGATCACACAGGCTGCAGGGTTCTGTCCTGGGCGGGGGTCTTATTTGAGATGCAGAAAGAGCCTCCTCCTAAGAGCTGGCCTTTCTTTCTCCTTTGTGCCATAGCTTGTGAGAAAGTGCCTCGTCCCTGCACACGGCTGTTCTCTGAAACCAAGTCATTTCCTGTCTGGGAAGGAGATGTCTGCCACCATGTGTAAGTCAGCTCTGTCTCTGCCTTTGTGCCTGGTGATGTGTCCTTCCTACCTGAGGACGGATGGAGACTGCAGACACTGGCTTTGACCACTTCTGTCTAAACTATTTGCTCAGCCCACGCAGCTCAAGAGCAGATTAAAGAGAGTGCAGGCTGACTCCCACGCCTGGAAGCCCTCACACAATTCCTGACTCTCCTCCTTTCCTTAAAGCCCAGAAAGTAAGCAGCATGGGAGAACTTCAGTCCCAGCTCTACCATGAACCTACCTGGGCAAGTCACTCCTGCCTCCTAGTCCAGTTGGCCTAGGAGGAAGGACTACTTACCTCATCTCTTGAGACCCTGATGCTACAAGAATCACTGCATCTCTCAGTGCCTGCTGTGTGCCAGGTTGTTCCAGGCACTCAGGGCCAGATGCTTATGCTCTAGATAAGGACGGCCTCCGAGAGACATGTCTGCTACACAGTGTAGGTGGAAGCAGGGACTGGCCACGAAAAGAGAGATGAAAGCTTAGGACGAGGAGACATGAGGGGATGAGGGAACAAGAGTAAGCTTTGTGGGAGAGGGACACTGAATAGATATCAGGTATAGGTATTACAAGGCTCTGCGGCAGCTTGTGTCCAATATGTCTGAGGAACAACAGAGGCCAGCAGAGCAGGAGATGATGTGAGAGCAGAGGAAAGAAGAGTTCCTGGGATCTTGGAGACCCTCAGATGCACTGTGGCATTTGTTCTTCATGAATTGTGGAGGTCCTGAAGGGCTCTGTATAACCACACTGCTTGGGCCACTCTGGATGCTCCTCGAAGGAGGAGGAAGCAGACAAAAGAATGTAGGGGAAATGGCAGAAATCTTATCCAAGCTTGATGCAAACCTAGACTTAGTCAGTCAGCGAGGAATAGGTAAAAGGTTCTAGTCCTTATGGGTTTGGGGAAGCAGCCTTGACCACCATTCACCCTGGACCCACAATGGCAATGTGATGTTAGTCTGTACCAACATAATCCTCTGGCTTCCAGCTATTCTGGTTATACCAGAGCCTGCTTGTGTTAGATGCCCCTGCCACGTGAAGACAACCCTTCACTGACCAAATTTTCTATCCTGTTCTTGTAACCTATGTGTATCTTTGAAAAGTTTTCCCTGTACCTAACATATAGGTGGGTCCCTGTTCTTGAGAGGCACTGCCCAGAGCAGAGCTTAGAAGTCAGGAACAGGGGCAGATTATTTGTTCCCTGGATTATTTACTTGTTTATTTTGAGGTAGGGTTTCTCTTTTCCTGTCCTGGAATAGAAAGCTCCCTGCCTCTGACCTCAGAGTGCTGGAATTAAAGGCACGCCACCACACTCAGCCATCTCTGGAATGATAGTCTTCTACTTCTGGGGTTTTAGCTTATGTCAAGTCTGGGCCATTATTCATGTCTTTTTTGTTCCTCCATTTCTTTCTCCCTTTTAGAGCTCAATTATGAATATATTTGACTAATATTGTCCCACAGGTCGCTGTAGGTCTTTTTATTGTTTTGAACCACTGTAAATGGTTTATCTGTAAATATGTCTATCTTCTTGTTGAGTAGTTTGTATTGCTATGTGTTCAATACCACCTACCTTTTCTTTTGTATTATCTAGTTTATTAATCCAATTCAACAGATCCAATTTCAGATACTTGTTGATGGTCATTTGATTAGCTTTTTGAGTTTTGTTGCTGTCCTCTATGGGGCTTTTGTATTTGTTTTTTTTTTTCTGGGGGGGGTGTTTTTTATTTGGGGGTCCTATGATTCTTTGAATGTCATAATTTATCAGATTTATGTTACTGGATGGTAGATTTATTTTCAAGAAGGTTTTTTTGTGGTTTTGTTTTCTGCAAGGCAGGCTTTGATTACACTTGATCCTTTTGAGGACTTAGGGTGGCTTTAGAGTAGACATCAAGTAAGGCTAATTTCACCCCTTCTGTGGCACACACAGGATCTTCCCACTCTTGTTCAGGTCTCGCCCAGCTTTTCAGGAGACTCCACCCTGTACACACACAGCTTGCCTTTCCTCACAGATATCCACACTGCCCCCCGTGGAGCCCTCTCTACTCCAGAACACCCCCCAAGTTCCAACTGCCTCTGCCTCTCCAACTGCAGCCTGCTTCCCCAACACTGTGACCACTGTCAGCTCTTAAAGAGTGCTCCAGGCTGAAGGACAGGGTGGCCATGTGTTTATCACATTTCCCTCTTCTCAGGGCATGCAATTTTTCTTTGGGCTATTTTAATTTTTCTAGATTCTGAAACTAGTTGCTCCCTCTCTCTCATCTAGGTCTCTGGTAGTTGAAGCTGAAAGTTAGTTCCAGGTCCTTTATTCCCTCACAGCCAGAAGCCCTCCAAAATGTCCTCCCAAAATTGTGCAAGCAGGAGCTTTGCTAACTCTCTGATTTTCTTTCCATTGGGTCAGACACAGAAATTCTGACATGCCCAAACACATTCCCATTCCTACTGAACGGTATGAGAAGGGTGGTATAACTAGATCCCATTACACATGAAACTTAGACTTGGAAACTAAAGAGGCTTGCTAGCATAGCCTGATTAATAAATGGAATAATAAATCAATAAATGGAATAATTAATACATGGAACCATCAGTCCTCCTGGTCCATACTACCTTCCTTTGAGGTTTGCAGTGCCAGACTTCATGACTATGTTCTTGAAACATTCCTAAAACAGAAGAGGTGAGTGTTCTAATTTGCTTTCTATTGTTCTTTATATATATATATGAATATATGTTCTGTATGTTGTGCTCAGGAAAAGGGATCTTTAAGCCCCTGGACTTTTGTGCTGGACTCTACACGCCGTCCACTAACATTAAGGAAACAGCGGTTTCTCTCTCTCCGTCCCTGTGTCTACTGCACCGCCCAGTGTGCAGTCTTATGGTTCTTTGAGTGCCGCAGCTGGACCCTCTCTTAACGCAGTGTCTGGCCTCACAGAGTTTTCTTGTGACAACAGGTATAAGAAGATCTACAAAGTTCACCAGGACATCTGCTTTAAAGAGCGCTGTGAGAGCACAAGCCTCAAGAAGCCCCAAACAGGTACATCTTGGGGCCAGGCTATATCTTACAAGCAGTTCTGTGGGTAGGGGAGGGTAATAGTGACAGGACTGGATCAAGCTAGGCTGTTGACCCAAAACTGCAGCCCTCGTGTGGCCATACTCTGCTCAAAACTAGTGCCCACACATGCACACATGGGCACACTGGCAGACCCAGCTTTGGCATGGTGGCTCCCAGTTCTTCAGAGAATGTGGTGCCCTGATAGGAAACCACACGATGTTACTGACAGGCCCTTAACTGCAGGTTTAGAAAATCTTTTCACTTCTCATCTACTCACTCCCAGCCTTTCACCCACGACTCAGAGTAGTCTCGAGAACCTGCTGGTTAGGATCTTACTGAAAGCTGAGAACATAATGTTCTCATGATGAGGGCCCACCCTCATGTGTGTTCTCCATGAACTGACTGAAACCACACATCCTTGCTTTGCATGACCAAATCTGAGGAGAGGCTGCAGCATGCAGTCACCAGAAGTGCTGCTTGACCTAAGCATGTCACTATCTCCCACGACAGCTCTTGCTTCCTTCCACAGTCTCCCCATAGTGCCAGGCTGCTTTCTGCTCATTCCAAAGCTACCACCTTCAGCTGGTGTGTGCACCTGGACCAGAAGGCCAGGCTCCCTGTTAGTCTGTGTGAGGGCTTTGCTGGGTTATATGTAAGGAACAGGTAAGATTGACGGGAGATTCTTTCTCACCAAACTGGTTTTCTTAATTATTTCAGGAAACAAAGTAACAGCCAAACACTGAAGAAATCTTAAGGTACACTTTTCTTTGTACCAAGATCTGTTGAGAACTGTAGACACCATCACTCCCCGCACCTTGAGCACCGAGGTCCTTTATCAAACACTGATGGTGCAAACCCAGCACTGTGCTATTACAGATCCAACCAGGAAGGTTCCAGAATTCCCTGTCTGTAGCCTCCCAACAGACATGGTCTGTTGGTCTGAGGCCAATGTGGTCTGGCCTCACATATGAATCTGCTTTCAGTTGGAAATGAGGCTGTCTGGGGGAGGGGCAAACCACTCTCTCTCAAGGGAAATGCAGATCAGTTACAATGAGGCACAAGAAACACCTGGTCCCTTCAGGGCAGTGGGCCTGGGTGGCAGAAGGATCAAGGATGCCAAACATTCCTGGAGGTGCTGGGAAGGACCTACGGAAGTACCCCATGCCCTATGAACAGCATTCTACTGGTAGAATAGGGTGGGAGCCCTGTCATGTAACCTCCAGGTGATCCTAAATATTGCCTCTCACTGGGAGAGTTATAGTGGATCTCAGAATTCCAAGCACTAATAACGTTGAAATGAAAGAAACTTTGCCTGTTTGATCCAGCATGCCCCATCCACCTCCCCACGCATGAACTTGAGATGTTAAAGGGCATTGGAATTTTTTTCCCACAACAGTCTGGAAAACACTGGGTCACACTGCAGAACCCCCTGTATAGCCTGAACTCAGCCCCACAATGACTTCTTATTGAAGGGACATCATTTAAAAATGACAGACTGGCTGGCTGGAGACAATTTACTTCTCTCCCTTAGAGGAGCCAGAACAGGACACATCTTTACAGTGGTGAAAAAGAGACATATCTGGAGACCTGCCACTTCAGGAGTGAATCACCTCATTCTTCTACACTATGGGACATGAAGGAGAAATGTCACCCAAAGACCTAAGAATAACCAAAAGCAATGGAGGTCTGGGTGAAGCTTGTCATCAGAAGAAAGTGCCCACAGCCACAGGCAGGGTGTTAGCACAGTCAGAGAGCAGGGCATCTGAAAAGTGGGCTCTAACACGGGCCCAAGCAGCGGGGCCTGTGCATCCTGACCATTTCAGATGTGAAAACTCTGCTTTAAGAGCTGCTGACAACACTCAGATCGATCCTGTCCGCTCCACAGTGTCGCCTTTTCACGTCAGCCTCCAACACTTGTGAGCAATGTAATTCTGGCAAGGTCAAAGTCCACAAATTATTTGGTTAAAAAAATATTTCTACAGCAATGGGTCACTTGAAATATTAATGCATCTTTAAGAACTCACCCAGAGGGCTGGAGAGATGGCTCAGAGGTTAAGAACACTGGCTGTTCTTCCAAAGGTCCTGCGTTCAATTCCCAGCAACCATTGGTGGCTCACAACCATCTATAGTGAGATATAGTGCCCTCTTCTGGTGTGCAATCACATATGCAGACAGAACACTGAATAAGTAAATAAATTTATAGAAAAAAGAACTCACCCAGAAAGTCCATTTTTATAAAAATAAAGGAGAATCCCCAGCTACTTATCACATACTGACATATAGAACATCTATTCTCAGAGCAGCAGGGAAAACAGACAGACAGGAAACTCATGCACTTGAGTAAAATGCCAAAACTCACCATCCACAGCTGTTCTGGGAAAAGACTTCTTGCCCACCAAGAAGTCAGCAGAGGACCAGCAGCCTATTGACTCAAATTTAAAGTCACAGGCTGAGAGCAATTGTCCCTTTGTATCACTGCCCCCCCCACCCCGGAATATATAAGAATGAATCCAGGTCTCCTGGGAGACAGTGCCTACTGCCACCACAGAGAGACACTGGGCAGGAAGAGGGGTGTGCCTCAGTTCGCTGGTACAGAAGAACCAGCACATGCTGGTAACACTGCCCACCTCAAGAATTTCCAAAACCCAGGAAACCAAGGCCCAAAGCCTAAAAGACAAGTTCCTGGTTGTAATTAGTCTCCCCTGAGCGCTTTGTCCTCAGATTTCTAGAGGAGAGAGAGCCAGACTTGTATACCCGAGGACTCTTGTGAGGGAAGCATGGAGGCACCTGTAATCTTAACCTGGGCTGTTTTCTGCAGCTGTGGTCATTCCTCTGTGAGCAGTGAGTGTACGAGTGACCTGGGTTAGCAGGCTCTCGGACAATGATGCTTCTGTGTTCAGAAACCCACCCCTAGATTCCAGAGCCAGAGAGGTGACCCCTTGAGCCCCCAAAACATGGAGAAGGAAAGGACTCAACTTTCACAAGAGATTCAAGAAAGGCTGTGTGGAAGCAGATGAACTCCACCCTGCTTCTCTCCTCATACATACTGACCTAAAGAAGAAATGCTAATTACTACTACGATGGAATTGAGACACTTGATCTACAACTCAGGGGGTGGCAGGACAGACAGATGTTCAGGCAGTATTTTGGGCTTTGAGGATGGAATGACCTCTCTGGCACCCACCCAACTTCGCTACTGTACGGCCAACATGGTCACAGATGTAGATAGCATGGCTGTATTCCAATAAAACTTCATTTACAAAAACAGGCAGTAGGCCATAGTTGGCAGGTGCCCATTTTATGAGATGATCCAGACTTCAGCCTTCTGTAGAGAAAATTATCTCCTGACTGACAAGTTGTCATCAAGACATGAAAGACCCCTAAACTTTCATAGAAAAAAAAAAGCAATCAAGATCCTTGCTCAGAAACCTAAAAGCACCATAAAGCAGTAAAGGCTGCTCTGTTCAACTCTGAAGGCAACAGATGGCATGCAAGCTCTAGGAAACAAGGGTTCGAGGCTTCTTGTAACCCCTGCCTCAAGAGATGGCTGTGGGCCACCAAGACACACTTCACACAAGCCTCCACTTTCCGTCTCACCCACAACAAGGCTCTAAGCAGCTGTCTTCTCCCTGCAGTGAGATCAGAATCAGAAAAGCCAACCACACCTTGATTCCTCAAGGGCAGAGCTGACTGGAGATCCAGCACCAAGAATTACATCCCGACCAGAGGCCTCCTGCCCTCCAGAGTTCATAAAAACACACTTTGAAGAACAACATTTTAGGTTTTATTTTCACTAAAAAATTCTGAGCCTATGTATTAAATAACTTTCCTTTTCAGGAAGGAGGCACAGTCATGTCAAAAACTCACTACTGTACTTTAGAAACACACTACCTTATCTCCAGAGACCAGGTCTACAAACATGTGTCAACTTCCACTGCAGCACTGAGACCTGTCACCACTCCTCCTCATAAGCTACAGCATTAGCAGTGAAAGGCTAGAGGGAGTGGCACCACTGGAAAAGTGGATGAGACCTACACTATACCAATAACCTCAGAACCCTCACCCACCGGGCAGACGCCACCTTCCCATTGCCAGCTGGAGCCTGTGTTTTCATCCAAGAGCCAGCCTACTGATTGCGGAGTGCACAGCACTCCAACGTGGACTAGGGGAAAAAACGTGCTGGTGCTGGGAATTAGTGTAGAACACTCCAAACACGCTGCCTCTGTTTTCTCACACACCTTTCTTAAGCAGACTAATTAAATCCTTCAAAGCAGGCACTGTCCACTTGGGAAATGTCACAATGCAGTCAGAAAATTTGTCAAGGTGTAAAGATTTGTGTCAACGTGAAGAAGTGCTCCTGAGTGCTGGGCTCACCATTTGCTAATCAAAATTTAGGATGAGCGGCTACCTTATTAGAATAGCTCAGGTTTAGGGTTCTAGTCAGTTCTAATGGAGCCAAAGGCCAAACACCCTACATTCACTGGAGGTCACTTTGATGCCACAAAGTGGAAGAGTAAGCAGCAAAGAATGAGCATCCCTGTTCTCAGTTTTGTCCATAGTCAAGATCAGCTAGAAGGCATTCCCCTTCTCCACTGCCTATGGGATGTCAGTGTAGACAGGATGGCTTGCTGCGCCCTGCTTTGTGTGGAGAGTCCAACAGGCAAGGACATGCCCTCGTCTTAACCAGCCTCACATACCAGCCATGGTGGGGACTCCTGGGATGACTGCTTTTCTTTATGAACACCCTCCTCTTTGCAGTGGGGCTCCAGGTAAAACTAAGGCCTCCACACCTTGCTGCTGACTCCTCACAAAACACATCTCAGATCCAAAAGATCTCCCCTTTAGACAGAAGTAACTATGAGTCCATTTGTAATCCCAATTTGCTGTAGGCACACTCCTGGGCCAGGTCTCTGAGCAGCTTCCTCAGCTGTGCCACTGCTCTGTGGACCTGCTCGCTCACATGCAGTATGATGTAGGATATTTTTTCATCTGGCCTCTATCCACACGTTCCCAAGGCCATGACACATAAAAATATCTCCAGAAATTGTCAGGTGTCTTGAAGATCAAGGTCATTCCCAAGTAAGCATTTTTTTCAGTCTATACAGGAGACACGGGCCCACACAGGGGTTTCACCTGAATGTTAAATGTCACCAATTGGGGGAAAAATACTACCAAACATACCTGATTTTGGTTCTACCACCAAAAAGCTTTCTCTATCACCAACCCTGAGCATTTTCCTGAGGAAACTTTCTAGGACTCAGCCCTCTGACCCTTCTGAACCTTAACTCCATCAAACCAGACCTCTCCTCAGATATCACCTCATCCTAGAAACAGTGCTTCACATCGCTCCACACTCACCATGCTCCCCAGAGTGCCATCTATGCCAGGCTATCTGAACACTTCCTACAACAAACCAAAATCAGCCCTGGGGCCTGGCCTCTCCATCATGCAGAAGGCAAAGATGATGCCCACCTGAGACTACTCCCCAGACCCTTCAGTGCTGGTCTCCAAAAAGTTCACTCTAACAACACAGGCTACAGAGCCAAAGAGGCCTTGAAGTGGCTACTAGCCAGGAACCGACATGAAGGCCAACCTGCCCAAGCAGGAAGGGTCAGCAACTCACAAAGAAGTGTTTTGCTAGCCTGACGACTGTGCAAAACTGAAGAACACGTTACTAACCAACTGCCTTTCACTTTGCTATACATTGACCAAGTTAGAAGGCTGTGAAATGTCAGACTGAAAACACGGCTATTTTGTGGAAAACTTGCTACTTGTTTTAATAAAATAAAGTGCTATGACATAGTAGCCCTCATGTTAACATTTTCTTGATTTTATCTTTATTACAAGGAAATACAAAGTAGTTCCTGAGCCAGAAGGCACCTTTTTCTCTACATAGTTCTAGAATTAGCATCAACATATTTCAACAGAGAAAAAGACACCAAACTTGTTGTATCCCCTGGATTTTAACAGCTGAGTCCTTTAGGATAGAATAGGGCCTCCCACAGAATCCAATAGAGCACAACAAAGAATCCCTTATTTAGTTTGATGTACCTACATCTCCAGTAGATGATAAAATTGTTGTGTTTTTTTGTTTGTTTGTTTTTTCATCAAAAGTCCAGTGTTAGGACTAAAAGTGCTTGACAAGAACCAGGTGAAGCTCCCCAAACTTTGGGAGAGTAAGAATGACCTCTGGCATCCCTGCACCCTCTTCATCTCAGTCCTCCATCATAGCAGCTCTTCATCTTCTTCCTCTTCCTCCTCCTCCTCAGATGCATGGCTCTCAGACACCTCTTCTTCTCGATCCAACAGCTTTTTAAAAACTTCAAACTCCTCAGCAGAGGAGCACGCTGTCTTGGCCAAAAACTCAGCTTCAGAAACTCTGAGAATGATCTTTACTGAAGGATTAGGAATCTGTGTCTGTCCCTTTTTATCAGGGGTTTGGTACCGTCCAAGGCGCTCCAGGTAAATGTGTCTCTGCTTGATCTTGGTTATTGAGTACTGTAAAAAATCAGTCCTGACAATGTCCAGATGCTTAAGTCCCATCCTAAAATATGCATACTGGAAGATACAAACATGTTTAGGAATCCATGTATAGAAGCCTAATGCCTATCATTCCAACTAACAAAACAAAACAAAACTGTAGTCCAAATCATTAAAAAAGAATTGCCTAGGGGGCTGGAGAGATGGCTCAGTGGTTTAAGAGCACTGGCTGCTCTTCCAGGGGTCCTGAGTTCAAGTCCCAGCAAAAACATGACGGCTTCCAACCATCTACAATGGGATCTGATGCCCTCTTCCGTCTAATGCCTCATCTGTCATGTAGGCACGTGTGCAAACAGAGCACTCCTGCACAGGGGTAAATAAATCTTTAAAGAAAGAATTGTCTACTTAGTATTGGTAGAGCAGCCACTCTATAATACCAACATTTGTGTCAAGTCTCACAGTTTGCATGGCATTTCCAAATTCAAGCTGAAAAAATGCAGCCGAAAATAAAGGGGCGTAGAGGAATATAGTTTTAAAGATTTATTTGTTCATACATATGATGTGTTCTATTTGCACATTTGTCTATGACAGAAGAGGGCATCAGATCCCCTTAGAGATGGTTGTGAGCCGCCATGTGGGTACTGGGAATTGAACTCAGGACCTCTGGAAGAGCAGCCAGTGCTCTTAACTGCTGAGCCGTCTCTCCAGCCCAAATATACTTTTCTTTAAATAGGGAAATAAAAATCATGAGTGTAGAAAAAATCAGACCCAAAGAAATCATACCATACCTAGAAATTTTAAAAAGTGTGTGAGCACACAGTTTCTATTTGAGTATGTCACAGCATGCTTGTGGCCAAAGGCCAGGCTGTCTGGCTCACAACCTCCAGGGATTCTCCTGTCCCTGCTTCCCATCTCCCCATAGAGCTGCTGGGGCATTGCACATCCAGTTTTTATGTGGGTTCTGAGGATCTGAACTCAGGTCCTCATGCTCGCACAAGTGTTTTCGTTTATTTGTTTTTTCAGACAGCATTTCTCTGTGTAGCCCTGGCTGTCCTAGAACTCAGCATGTAGACCAGACTGGCCTCAAACTCAGAGATCTGCTAGCCTCTACCTGCTGACCGCTAAAATTAAAGGAGTGTTCCACCACCACGGAGATGCATAAGAGCTTTTGACCTTATCTGTCACATCTGTTACTAAAGTTTTAGGACAACTGTCACATTTGCCAAATCCAGGGTAGTAAAGTTTTAGTTTTCTCAAAATTAGTTATTTCAGAGTACCTACTTGGACCTAGAATGAACCACGCACTCACTGTCAAGGAAGTAGAGCTGAAGAACAGGTTTGTTTTAGAGAGGAGGGTAGAAAAACCAAGCTGTATTATTCTAGAAAAAGACTTTTTTTTTTTTCCCCACTCAGAGGCTTCTTATCCACATAGCTGACTTTACTCAACTTAAAAACCTGAACTACTTGCCACCATGTACCTAATCACTTATTCTCACCTGGAATTTATATTCTAGTTCACTGGGGTCCTCCTGAAAAACACTTGGGCACCTGTGTAAAATTTCAGTGATCTGCTGTACTGTGAACAAGCACTTCTCCTTGAGGACCTTCACAACACTGTCAATGTCCCGCTGACGCATGGTGAAAACCTCAGGGCAACTGTGAAGCACTCTCCTCAGTTTCCCTACAGAAGATTAAGAAAAGGAAAGCTCGTAACTTTAGGGAGTTTCGGAAAGTCAAGGGCTAAACAACATTTGGGGGCTGGAAGATGAGTCAGTGGGTCAAGGCACCTGCCAGCAAGCCTGATAACTTGAGTTCAAGCCCCAAGACCCACATGGTAGAAATGGACAACTGACTTTAGAAGTCATCCCCAAGTGCCCCATAACATGTACTATCACCAGACACACTTAGCAATATAGACACACACACACACACACACACACACACACACACACACACACACACACACACACTGGAACGCACAGCCTTTCCCTCCACAGGACTGCTCACTTCAGACATCTTCCATGATGCAGCATGGAAATGACTTCACAGATCTGACAGCCCTCCCCACACCCCTGTCTATTTCTAGTCTTCTATCAGAAGGTGCCAATTTCATATTTTAGGTCTCCTTTTGCTTCCCTAATATAGAAAATATCACAGGCAATTACCTGGGGGGAAAAAAAAACAGTAAGACAGTAGTTTCCTATACAGTGGGGCTCAGGGCTGCTGTTTCACTCTATAATAAAACAAACTAACAATTTCTAGACCTGCAAGCCTGACCTCAATGAAAAGGAATTTGGTAATAATAACCATGACAAGGACAATATTCACAACATATGACAAGTAATCTGAGAGTGACCAAGTGTTTTGTTATTGTTTGTTTTGTTACTGTTGTTGTTTGAGACAGAACCTCCTTGGTGGACCCAGAACCTACAGGCCCTAAAGATCCGTATACCTCTGTCTTTAGAGTACTGGATTTAAAAGCATGCAGTACTATGCCTGGCCTCCAAGTGTTTTATTGTGTGTTACTTAGTAACTATATTCAGATAAATGGTATAAACAAGGGCTATCCTAGACAAGAAAGAGTAAATGGTTGTCCTATGAACAATTGTACCAATTTAATAACTGGAAACTTATAATCACTTAGACTGTTAAGTAATTTTCCTAACAGTCTACTTGGTCACTGTCTTACCACCATGCGAAAAGGAATTTCCAAAGTGTAGGCTTTATTTTCACCTCTCAAGCTGTGCTTTACATACTGAGCACTGTATGAGACAATTTGTCAAGAGGAATATAATTATCTTTTTGCTTATCTTCTAGAGAAGGGGGCCTGTAAAGATACCAAACATAGTAGGCTCTAAGCCTCCCCACTTTGGGGGTAAAATCTTACCAAGACAGTCAATAATGGAAAGAATAAAAGTGGTCAGTGGGTAGAGATCACTGGAGATGCACATTTCCCTTCTCCAGAAGAATGACTACTGCTGGAGGAGGAGGACACTCTAACAGCTTTCCAGGAACCTGGAACCAACAGCTCTTAAATTTTTGTGGGGGATGTTTTTGCAGAGGTCACATATATGCACACAAATATCACTACCTTTTGATCAACCCTAACACACCAAAAACGGACTTTGTGTTCCCAGTGTTCTGGAGCTAGAGACCCAATGGGCAGAACATATGGGGCCTTGTTCTCGCCTCCTGTGCTCATCTCCACACATCCCTCTTACAATGCCATCTGCAAAGAGCACATTGCACATCTCCTCGAAGACACTGTTCTCTCCTCAGAAAACTTTCCTACCTCGTTTCACCTTACTAAGGTGTGTTCAGCTCATGCCTCCCAGCTGTGAATGTAGCCTAACATATCTGTAGATGACAACATCATGTCACAATATCAAGAGACTGGATATCTGGCTAGGGTGGGCTAGTTTTTCCCTTCTGCTCCTCTCACACTACAAAGTATGCTGCTTCTTATACCTTCTCCAAGGCCAAGCTTCTGAAGGTAACTGGAACGCCTCCTCATTTGCATTGTAGACAGTTTCAGTAACTGGGGACTTTTCTTCAAGGCAATAAATACAGGCTCTGGGTTCAAACCCAAGAGCAGAAATTCTGAAATTATGTTCAGCAGCTGTTGAGGATGGACATTTGGCTGTATACTGAGCAAGGCATTAATATGGGCTTCATCAAAACCCATGTCCAGGAGGGAACGGATGACCTTTTCAAGCTCCACACAAGTCCTCTGCTCCTCATGAACACACTGAACAAGATGTGTCCTGCACTCTGGTTCCTGCACATGCTTTTTAGGCCTAACACTGGGCAGCTCTTGAAGGTTCCCTCCATTGGATACTGTAATCAGTTGTTTGCACAACAAAGAAGGACTCATCTTTTTTAGTTCTCTAAGACAAGGGGTCTGCCGAGCCAAACAGGTCCAGGAGAGGGCCATTAGATGGTGCCAGCTAGGAACCTGGAAGACAAGAGCCAAAACGAATCAGTTTCACCTCAGGATAAGATTACCGAGCCAAAATATTCTGAACCTTGGCCCACAAAATTTGGCCCCGAAATTTTTGGGCAGAAGGAATCTGTCAGATTGTATCCAGGAGCCCTCGGTGTCTGGGATTCGCACATAACAAACTAAACACAAAGCATCTGGTGCCCACTAGGCCGACTGCTCTCAAAACCCTGTCTAGCATCTGTCGATAGTCCTGGCCTCGTTAGCCGATCGGCGCCACACTGGCCGAAACTCAGCAGAAGTCAGTCGCTTCTCTCAGGACCAGGCTGTATGCGCACCCTCCACCCGGGGGCACTATTGCCACAAGATGCCCAGACCTGGCCTCCTAGAACCAGCGGCAGTGCGTCCTGCACGGCCCTCCCTGCTGTGAGCCCGGGAGCTACAGAAACCTTACCTGCCTCCCTAACGCAGCCATGGAGCCCAAGCAGCGAACTTAACTGAGACACCGGAAGAGGCGGTCCTTCCTGGCTCACAATGTCCGGCCCCCGATCTGTGTCCGCCGCACTCCCAACGACAGAGTTCCTTGGTTCCGTGCTTTTGATGCCCGGCGCTTGCTGTTTGCAGATGCAGCTCTTCCCCTTAGCTGTGCATAGTCAGCTACGAGATCTCTACCCAGGAACTGGCAACACTACCCGGGTTTTTAAACTGCCCTTCAGGGTCTAAGTAAAATGAAGCTACCCCGAAGCTCACACCATCATTTTCTGTTTTAAACTACACTTAATGGGGCGGGGGGTTAACTCGACAAAGCACGCGTTAACGATTCTACAACGACAAATAACCTAACTTCGTAATTATGGAGTTAGGATGCTGCAGAATCAAATTATTTTGATTATTTTTGAATAAATATAGCCTTTTTGAAATTCATTCACTGTCCACCCCTGTATAACCTAACAGCTTTGTGACTGTGAATGCCTTTAAAATATACTCAGACCATTGGTTTTCATCAATCCAAAAGCTAATAGTATCATTAAGTGACATCTAAAAACTAGTTTTTCCAGTTTTTGCTTTAACCTTCCTATCTGTGGGCCCCACCGATGTGTCTGCTAAATGCCTTGATTTATGGCTTTGTTCTGTAATTGATAACACCTCACCTAACTACGTCTACAGTGGAAAACTCTCTTGGAGAAATCAAAATCCATGTTCCTGGGCTCACCTTTGAGGTGAGTACTGGTTTTGGCAGACACTGTAATATAGCAATAAGTCCTCAAGACAGCCCAAATTTCTTCCTGAAATGTATGGATCCAGACAGAGATAAAAGTATTTGGTAAGTTTATTGTTTAAAAATCTGTTAGCAGTTAAGACACTTGGCACAGCATCTTGATGACCTGAGTTTTATCCTAGGAACCCGTCTGAAAGTAGAAGGCGCAAACCCACTTCCCAAAACTGTCCTTTTTCCTTCATGGACACAAACACAATTTTAATCTGTGTTCAAACCAGAGGCCTTGAACCAGACCAATGAATGATTCATTTCAATGAACATTTGCAAGTAAAGCTGTTTGAGCAAAAGAAAAAATTTTTTGCAGCTTCCAATTCCACTGCAACAATGTTGGCTGTTTTTTTTTGTTTGTTTGTTTGTTTTGTTTTGTTTTTATATTCTTTTGGAGAGACGGTTATAAGGGTAGGGGAAGACTGGGAAATGAGTGGGACTGGGGTGCATTGATGTGAAATTCCCAAAGAATCAATAAAAAATATTATTTTGGAGGAAAGATCTATGTTCAATATGAATAGCTGACCACACATCCCAAAAGAAGTAAGTTCTTTTAAAGGCTGAAGAGATAGCTCAGCAATTAACGCACAAGCATAAGAATTGCAGTTCAGATCCCAACACCCAAATAAAAATCCAGGTGTGGTCCCATGCCTGCCTATAATCCCAACACTGAGAAGGAAAGAGACAGGAGGATCAGTGGAGCTTACAGAGTGCAGCCTAGCCAAAAAGAAATGTAGGTCTGGTTAGAGGGAGAGACCCTGCCTCAAAGGAAGTTACAGAGAACAACCAACTGTAACAAGTATGCACATAGACACATACCACACACCATATACACACACATGCATGTGCACACCCATGCACAAACACACCTGACATTAAAAAAAAAAAAAAAAAAAAGGACATGGCTCAAGAAATAAAATCAGAGAAAAAAATTACATAGCTCTAATTACACACATAACTTTTTCAGCCCAGAGGTCTGGTTTCCCATAAGGATGAAGCACCAGAATGTTCAAGACCAATTTGTATACGTTAAATTTGTATATTAGACCTGTTTGGACAAAGAGCCTGGGAACCTGTTAGAAGGAGCAGGAAAGAAAAGGAAAGGAAAGAAAGGAAAAAAAAGAAAAAGCTGCATTCCAACAGCTGCCTAAATTCCACCATTTGTAAGTCATAAGCATATCTATTTCTTCCTGGCTTTTGCCCATAAAAAAGGATATTGCATCAATAAGCACACCCACACTTGTGCTGCTGTGTTTGACACTGACCTAGTGCTATCTTTTGATGGAAGGATTGTATAAAAGGACAGGAAAATTGTAATCTGTGTAAAATAAATTGGTAACTTTTATCTTAACTTTCTTCCTAAATAAGTATCATTTAAGCCTATACACTTAACGACTAAGAAACTTCTATGCCACCCCAAGTTTTTAAAAATAATCTCGAATCTTAACAAATCAGCCAGGTCAGGAACACAGTGATACCTAGAACACAGGACTACTATGAAAATCTGGCAGCAACTTTAGTCTTCACAATACTCTGCATTCTTGAATCAGACTTGAAATCCCAAGAGGAAAAATTATCAGCTGCTGCCTCAGAACTTTAGTCTCAAGGGTTTTGGAATTTTTGTTTTGTTTTGTTTTGTTTTGTTTTTTTCCTGCAAAGAACACCCATAAGGCATCAGACTATAACCCAAAGCATTAATTATTTTTTTCTAATATAGAAATGGTTCTTGCTAAGCTGGATTTTATATCTTCAGCCTGCTACACTCCTGTCTGGAAAAAAAAAACAAAAACAAAAACAAAACAAAAAAAAAACAAACAAAAAAAAAAACCAATTCTGCAATATCTTGTGTTTTGTGTGTACTAAAGACTACAAGAAAAAATGTTTCATTCTTGGAAACAAAGATAATCTGAAATCAAAGGCTAAAATGTCACTAGCTTCTGGGGACTGGGCCTGGAAACCCTCACACACAGACACTGGTACAGCTGAAGCCCTTCACCTAGACAAAAAGGTACAGTTACAGCCCTTCACACAGACAAAGTAGAGCTGAGAGGCCATTATAGGTTGATAGACAGTTGACAGGCCTGGGGCCCCAAACTAAACCAGGACAGGTTTCTTTTTTAGCTGTCATGTAAGTAGGGTACAGAAATGGAAAAATAAAATCAAGTATTTCTCATGTTCCATACAGTCCTAGCCAGTGTAACTGTTAACTAATTAACTAGCTTTAACTTGGAAAATGTTTCAGAAAATAAATAAATATTCTGGTCACTTTTATCTGGCCAGCTCTGTGGACTCCACACATTTATCACATATATCAAGTCAGTGGGAAAGAAACTGACACACACACACATACCCACACACACAAAGAGAAAGACCTGGACATGGTGGCACATCTTTAATCCTCCTACTCAGGAGACAAGGGCAGGCAGATCTCTCTGACTTTAAAGCAACCTGGTCTACATGGTTGAGTTCGAGGCCAGCCAGAGTTACATCATGAGAGCCTATCTCAAAAAAACAAACACAAAGAACAAAACAACAAAAATAGAAAAGTAAAATACTTCTCATGTCTTTCTGAGGCTCACAACTTAAAGACCTTTAATAGTACAACATAATTGAACACTAGAATGATTTTTCAAGGTTATTAAAAAAAATGAGTTACAAGTCTATTTCATAAACCTAAAAAAAAAAAAAGTATTACAGGCTTTTGTTTTAGCACTTGCACAGGAATCTATAGAAGGGAAATTCATCCCAATTCTTGACAACTTCCTTTCTTCAAGTAGGAAGCCCTGAAATCCATACAATTTCAAAAACTGAGGGGAGAATAGGAGAGAGCTTGTGTTCAGCTGACTGGCAGAGAGGAATCCTCAGGATACAAGCCTTGCTGGCTGTCAGAAGCCTCCCTGGAAGCAGGAGGCCCACAGGAGCCCTTTGTTTGAGTCACTTCACTTGGACTGCTGTTCCCAAGCTTCAGATTTGCAGCAGACAGCAGGCCACCTTCTGAAGGATGAAGAAGAGAACACACTGCATACTAGCAGTAAAGTTCTAAGATACTTTATTTATGAAAACAAAATGAAGGGCAAGTGGCTTCTGAAACCCAATGGGGATAGTCTGGAAGTACAGACTCTGCTAAGATTCTGGGGGTGGGAGTGCCAATCTCCAGCCTGGTCCCCAGGAGCTCTGACTTAGGACTAGGGAGCACTGTCTAAAGAGACATGCCCCCAACCCCCTATCTTGCCCCACAGCACCACAGTCAGGGTCTGTACC
Source organism: Psammomys obesus (assembly GCF_907164565.1). Classification (NCBI taxonomy): domain Eukaryota; kingdom Metazoa; phylum Chordata; class Mammalia; order Rodentia; family Muridae; genus Psammomys; species Psammomys obesus. The sequence goes on along the minus strand of NW_026593286.1, from coordinate 619,322 downwards.
CTTATCCTCAACCAGCTGACTCTTCAAACCATTGCCTTCCCACCCCTCCTGCCCAGGGCTACTATAAGCACTTGTCTTCCCTTTGAGGTCCATATCCACACTCTGAACCCAAGTGGCATCTAAGGGTCTCTGCACAGTCAAGCCCCATATCTCAGGTCAGCCACAGACTCTAACTTACGTATCTAGGATAGTGTGGCAGAAGAAGCCTCATCCAGGACAGACACCTGATCACCTTCCCATCCCAAAGACACCGAGGAAAGGAGGGAAGCTGAGGGTGGGGGTACTGAGACTTCTCACCTGGCTGGTTGGTCCGACACACCTCTTCCCAGGTGTAGTTAGCAAGGTTCACAGGCTGTGTCACCCAGGGGTCTATGATCAGATTCTCCAAAGTGGTCCGCTCTTCAGGGGAAGGCTGTAGCAGCCCACACAGAACACTCATAAGTTCTAGGGACATAAAGAACACAGGAGGATGCAGGCCAAAGTCAAATGGATCACATCTCAGATCTGTAGTTTTCAGGATATCCTGCCTCACAGAGCCTCCCACAAAGCAGCCAGGACTCCTGGAGCATTAAGGCATGGCCTGGTATGCACAAAGAATGCCTTATGAACCCATCATCTCCAAATTAGAGCTCAATCAAAGCTCAGATAGCCTGCTTACAAGGTGTGCTGGCTATTATTATATCAACTTGACACAAACTAGAGTTGTTTGGGAGGAGGGAACCTCAACTGAGAAAATGCTCCCACCAGATTGGCCTGTGGGCATTCTCTTGATTGATACGAGAGGGCCCAGATCACTGTGGGTGGTGCTACCCATAGGATAGTGGTCTTGGGTACTATAAGAAAGCAGGCTGAGCAAGCCAGGAGAAAAAGTACCCCTCCATGATCTCTGCATCAGCTCCTGCCTCCAGGTTCCTGCCCTGTTTCAGTTCCTGCCATGACTTCCCTCAGTGATGTGTACTTAAAGCTGAAATACTTTCCAAAAGCAACTGGGTAAGTTGCTTTTGGGCATGATGTTTTATCAGCAGTGGAAATCCTAACTATGACACAGGGGTTCTGGCTGTGAGTGACTGAGGATGGACATAACATATAAGGGAATATGGTAGCCAGCTGAAGCACCCGGATCATTCTGTAGGGAGGTAGCTTGAACTCTAACAGGAGCCCAACCTTAATCCGCATTTGGGTCCTGATATCCTCCCAATATGTGTATGTGTTGACCAGAGCCTCTCTGAGCCTCATCAGGAACCCAAACTAATAAGAATCCACAGAGCAGAACAGCCCACCACATAAACTGCAGAATTATGGGATCCACAACTTAGTAAAGCTCTAAAATCCTCTTTCAGCCTGGTATAGCTGAGCATGTCCTGCAAAGTATGTGTTAGAGAGCTCAACCCTAATGTGACAGTGCAGAACTACTTGGAGGTGCTTAGAGTTTGAGGAAGCTGTGGGTGGGGTAGACAGATGAGTTGGTGTCTAAAAGGCAGAAAAGTCTAGGTTCCTTGTCTCCACTCTGAGGACACAAGGTGTCATCCACAAGCCAAAAAGAGGCCTCACTGAAAACTGAACCTGCCAGCACCTTTACTCTAAGTTTCTGCTCCTGTAACAGAATGAAATGATCATCTGTTGTCTAGGGCCCTATCCGGGGTTCCTAGAACAGACAGAGGCTTCTAACCTACACAGAGGCTAAGGCACAGACTGAAGATCTGCCACCACATGGGCTCTCCCAATAAGTGACTGCTGTGGGACCACAGGGTACCAGAGTGGAAGGGGACCCAGCTGACACCTGATATCTGCAAGCTCCATGAGCTCCACTAGGCTCCAGGCTCCCAAGGTGCCTGCTCCAAGCTTAGGAAGACTTTCTGGCCTCTGAGCCAAAGTCCACTTGACTCCTGGCCTTCATTACAGATACAAAGTACCATTGACTTCAACTTGCTGTTACATCTGCTTGCAGGGCTCAAGGCATGACGGGCATATTCCATCTGAGCTGCTGAGTGTCAAGTCTCCCCATGCACTGACACCACCCTCCTCCACAAATGGGGCCTCTGACTAAGGTAAGCGTCTGACCTCATAGATGCTGCCACAGACAAGGTTACTGACTGCAAAGTATCACTTCCAAGAGGGCCTTGAAGATCCAAGGGACACTAATAAAAATTATCAAAATGTTTTTGAGTCACATTAAAATTATTATGCTCAGATCAAAATGTTCAGAATAAAAAAGAACACTAAAAGAGGTAAGCAGCATAAACAGAGAAGAGACAGAAACAAGTGTTGAGTTCTCAGGCAGTGGCATCATTCGCCACATGGAGCTCATGCTTACCTTGGGAAACCAGGAACGGGGGATGAATAACTGCCTCCACGGTCTCCTCCACCTCACAGAAGGGATTCTCCTCAAAGATGAGTGTGTACAGAGTGACCCCCAGAGACCACATCTCTAGCTCTGGCCCTCTGTAGCTGTAAGAAAGATAGAGCATTTCAGAGCCTTTCTGCACTCAGTACAAAGTTCAATGAGCCAGCCCCCCCACCCTGAGTACCACAGCCTTCCAAGCCCAGCCAGAAACTTGCATTCTCACAGCCCATGCAGAGACCCTCTATATGAGCCAGAAAAGGAGGGATTCCCAGAGGGTGGAAGATCGGAGGAGTGGGTAGCAAATCACTAAGGGCCACAGGCAGCATCAGAACAAGGTGGTGGTATGCCCTACAGAAAGACCATGTGGTGAGAGTAAGAGATACTTAAAGACAAATGGGGAGAAACACAGGACAAAGTGTAGTGACAGCTGAGGGGGTCAAAGAAATGAACAGTAGAACTGAGGGGTTTAACAGGAACAGGGTCAACTGGAAAAGCAAGCCTGGGGAAAGATGGGAGGTGTGGTTATCCTAACTTCACCCATATTACCAGCCACTCCAGGCAGGTTGCCTCTAACCAACCTAGAGTTTGCTGACCCCTAAAGAGTGATAGGATATAAAATAAGGAGAAAGGAATATTTTTAAAAAGATAGAATCGTAATCAGAATTCAGGAAGCCCTTTTCCTGATGAGATGGGGTGTGCAATGTGGAAGAATGAGACAAGGTCCTGACCAAGAGGCCCATAAGCAGGACCAGCACATATACAACTGAAAAGGATGGGCAGGGAGCAGAAAGCACAGTGCAGACAGGAGACAGAGAAGACACAGTGCAGCAGACTGCTAAATACAAAAATGAAAGCTTCAGAGCCTGAGTGTGGAGCAGCAGACCAGGCACACAAAGCACATGACAGAGAGCCAATTTACATGCAGTTCCTCTTCAATACTGCCTACATTGCAGCCACTACAGGATGACACCAGAGCAGGACACTCGCTGGGAACAGGGGTAACCAAATCATATCTGAAGATAAATTCTAACCCCTTAATTCTCTCTTACTACGGTGGCTCTGAACACACAAACTCCAAAACAGAAATTCTCGCTGCCTTCTTCACTCTGGTGGTAGCACAAAGCCTAGTGAGGCTACACACGAGGGCTGGCCCACCATGGATATGGCTGCAGCAGGTTAGAGAGACCAAGCTCCAGGAGTCAGTGAGAGCTACTGAATATTCACTTTCTGACTGTGACATGAAAAGTGCCCTGAGAAGACCCAAGCCTGGGCCCTTGTTGGAACCTCTGCAACCCCTTTGCTGAAGCTTTCTCATACAGGTATGGTAGTGCTTGAGCAGACACTCTGGACCTGATCAGGCCCAACGTGAAATCCAGCTTTGACCATGCCTATCTGATGACACTACACACTATTCTATAAAAACACATAGAACTAAACATTCTGTCCCTCTAACCACCCATTCTCTTCCTGAGACACATATTTATTTCACCAAAATTTGTGCAGGAAGAGGAGGGAAATATCACTGTGTGAATATGACTTAGGAAGGTCATTTTATACAGCCACACTTCAGCTTGTATGTGGACAAGACCACAATCCCTGAACAAACAGTACAAAACACTCTCAGCAATTTCTACACAGGTCCTACACACATATGGACAATGAGCTTCATTTCAATTCTTTTTCTCAAATCCCAAGAAAAGAGGCCTTTTCAGATCAGGTTCCTGCTGCCCACAGGCTCCCCAACTACAGAGCAACAAATTCAGATTTCCACTGAGCTCAAAGCCTTAAAGAATTTGAGCCTCAACAGTTCCTTCATATCATTCCTCACGCTCTCACCCTTGCTAGTGGGCTTCTTGTATGGTCAGCCCAACAATATTACTGAAATAATGATTACTGGAACTTGAAAGATACTTCCAAAGCACTGGCTGCTCTTTCAGGGGACCTGGGTTCTGTTTCTAGCATCCACATGGCAGCTAACAACTGTCTGTAATTCCAGTCCCAGGAGATCTGCCTTAGGCTTCTATTGCTGTGATAAAACACAACAACCAAAATCAACTTGTGGAGAGAAAGAATTTCTTAAAAATTTCAGGTTACAAACTATCACTGAGAAAAGTCAGGACAAGAACTCAAAAAAAAAACCTAGAAGCAGCAATTGAAACAGAAGTGTCTTACGTACTTTTCTATTGCTATGATAAAACTCCACAACAACTTATGAAAGAAAGCTTACAGTGTCTGAGAGTTAGAGTACCTGGTGACAAAGAGCTGAAATCATACAACATGCTAAGAGCTCACATCATCCTAATCAGCAAGGAGACAGAGGGCACACTGTGAATGGTGCCAATTTTTCTGAAACCTCAAGTCTGCTGCTAGTGACACGCCTCCTCCAAAAACACCACACCTAATCCTTCCCAAACAGTTCCACCAACTGGGGACCAAGTATTCCAACATGAGATTATGAGGGCCATTCTTATTCAAACTCTTACAAGAGACACGGAGGAGTGTCTTTACTGGCTTGCTCAGACTGTTATAATACCTAGGACCAACTGCACAGGAGTAGAATCACCCAGCCCATCCAATCATTAACCAAGAAAGCCCATATGCTTGCTTGCCCACAGGCCAATCTAGTGGGAACATTTGATTAAGATTCCCTCTTCCCAAATGACTCCAGATAGTATCAGGCTAACCAGGACAGGATCCCCCACCCTTTTCTGGCCTCTGCTACACAGACATACATGCAGGCACAACACCCATACACATAAAATAAAAGTAAGTAAAATCTTGAAACAATGATTATTCATGATATTCAGTAAATACAGCAAGTTACACAGGAGTCACTCAGAGAATTCCATCTTTTGATACCATCTTCTTTATCTTCTATTTTTCTAGCTTTCTGTAAGATCAAACTCCAAACAATGAAAAGTTGAAATAATAGAATGGACCTCCTATGTCCATTTTCCAGCTTCCTGCCTATTGTACATTTATTTCTCAGAACATTACTCTCATTACTCAATAAAAAAGAACAAACTAAAACCTTTTCTTTCTAAAATCACAACAGTCATGGGCCTTATGCAAGAGTCAAGAGGAGGGTAAACCACAGGAGTGTGTGATACATACGGATTTCCCATGAGAACTTCGGGTGCACAGTACTCAATTGTTCCACAAAAGGTATAAAATAGTTTGCCCCTCTCTAAGTAGGCAGCTGAGCCAAAATCTATCAGCTTAATTGTGAAGTCCTCGGAAATCACAATGTTCTCGTCCTTGATGTCTCTATGGATGATGCCTTGGGAGCGCAGGTATCCTACCGCAGACAACAGCTGGAATCAGAGGCCAGGGCAACACTTCAAAAATCATTTCAAGTAAAACACACATTTACAATACTACAAAGAAATAAAGAGATACTAGGAAGAAAATAAAGAAAACAATAGCAAAATAAAATAAGCATTCTCTAATGCATAGTCTGGGCGCTAGAAAAGTGGTTTTGCATAGACAGGAGGCATAACAACTCTGGGAGTGCATCACTGTGGCTCACACAGGCCAGCAAGCAACACAACATCATAGCTCACAATGTCTCTGTTACTACTGACTAAAGAAAGGGTGCCAGCAGACACTTGCCTCACGGCCATCTCAGGAGGAAAGACAGGCAGCCAAGTAGACATTTAGAAATGTGGGCCACTGAGGGATGAATGTCGGTCGCTATCACATGCAAAGCACCCATGCACAGGCACTGTGTGTACACCTCAGCTCACAGAACAGAGAAGTCCCTTGGGTGAGTCCAGGCTACAATCTGAGCTCAAAGCAGGAGCAGATGTTCCTGATAAGGGCTCCGCGGCAGCTCCTCCGTATGGTGTGTTCACCGTCCTTCTCCACCCAGCACATCCACCACTATTTGGAGCAAGTGGCCCCTGTCGGAAGTAGGATGTATAGTGGCACTCCACCTCTGGAAGGGAGGCGTCGTAACACCCACTTGCTCAGAGAATCTGTATGCCCCATGGTGGAGGTTTCCTAAGCCAGATTCCTGTTGCCTTTAGTTAAGACTACTTGCACCACAATTTATATATAACCTGGAGCAACCAAGCTAGTGATTTCATGGACATAATCATTTTGATCTTTGGAGAGACAGTTTTATACTTCCAAATGAAACGCGTTAAATCAGAAGGACAGGTAATGGCATGCCAACTAACCTCAATCAATCAATAAGTATACATTATAAATACTTACCTATTTATTTACATATAGTTTTATAGAAACACACATGCATGCATGTACATATACATATTCACATGACATATATACAATATTTGAACATTCATGAATATATGAACATGCATACATGTGTGACTGCATACAGACACATACATGTTAGAATCCAATCAGGAGACTTGTATCTTATTATGTAGCTCAGAGTGGCCTTGAATTCTCCCTCCTCCTGGGTCAGCCTCTGGAGTGCTGAAATTATAGGTATGTACTGCCACATTTAGTTTAAAAGCCATATTTTTTAATAAGACTGCAAAGTCTCACTACAACTAAACTGTATTGAACTCATCCTTCCTTTCTACAAGCCCCATCTGTGCCCTGTGTCCATATAGCTGGCCATGCTGCTGCTCCCTGGGGTAGCACTGCTGTCCACAGGCTCCAGACCCATCATGACAGACAAGAAATATGAAAAGATAAACAGATTGATAAATGAATGGATGGGTGATCAAAATGGGAGAATGGGAGAGAGGAAGAGAGGGAGGGAGGGAGGGAGGGAGGGAGGGAGAAAGAAAGGAAAGAAAGGAAGGAAGGAAGGAAGGAAGGAAGGAAGGAAGGAAGGAAGGAAG
>NW_026593286.1:610691-612148 GCF_907164565.1 Psammomys obesus | reverse complement strand
AAGGAAGGAAGGAAGGAAGGAAGGAAGGAAGGAAGGAAGGAAGGAAGAGAAGACAAATACATAATCTTCTAACAGGTGGTGTGAGACTGATAGTGGGGCCATTCTTTTGACATACCACAATGACTGAAACACACATGTAGAAGCCTGAAAAACTTAAAGAAATCCAAGCAACTTTCATGAGTTCACAAATTTGAAGAAATGCTAAATTAAAGAGACTTTTATTAGGAATCACATCACTTTCAAGAAATAATCAAAGATCAAGTATAAATGATTCACAAATTTCTGGGAGCACCCAGGGAGGAACCACTGCCTTTTCAGTTACTCAAAACAAAGGTCACTGTCCCTTTCTGCTTTTCAGATGCCTTCCAGATTTGCTCATGACTTTTCTATTCCTACAAAAGTGAGGAATACACACACACTTAAGTACAAAATCAGATCAAGATGATCTTTGCAACATGGCATAGTTCAAACTGCAGTCTTCATGCTTCTATCCCTGCTGTAATCCCAACCGCTTTTCATGCAGTCACAATAGTGCTTTTATCTACACACTTTAAAAGGTTAGGGCTAGGTAGGCTCTGTGGCGCAATGGATAGTGCATTGGACTTCTAAAGACCTGGAGAGGACAGAAGCTCCACAAGGATAGCAACAGAACCAAAATATCTGGGTACAGAGGTCTTTTCTAAGACTGATACTCCAACCAAGGGCCATGCATAGAGATAACCTAGAAGCCCTGCTCAGATGTAGCCCATGGCAGCCCAGTATCTGAGGGGATTCCCTGGGAGTAAGGGGAACAGGGACTGTCTCTGACATGAACCCAGTGGCTGGCTCTTTGACCGCCTTCCCAGGATGGGGAGCAGCCTTGCCAGGCTACAGAGGAAGACAATGCAGCCAGTCCTGATGAGACCTGATAGACTAGTGTCAGATGGAAGGGAAGGAGAACCTACCCTATCTGTGGACTTGGACAGGGGCACAGGAGGAGAAGAGGGAGAGTAGGATTGGGAGGGGAGGAGGGAAGAGACTACAGCTGGGATACAAAGTGAATAAACTGTAATTAATTTAAAAAATAAAAATTTAATTTTAAAAAAGGTTATGGCTATGCACAAGGTCTCATGACTGGTGAGGACACAAATTCAGATCAAAGACATGGGGCTCACAGCCAGCATGCTGGCTTTGTTACTTAGTGTTTGTGACTGGCAAGAAAACAATATATATATATATATATATATATATATATATATTGTTTTCATATATATATATTTCTTATATATATATATATTGTTTCATATATATATATATATATATATATGAATAAACTTTATCACTAAAAATACATCTTTGCTGATAATGCCTCCCAACCTCATGTCCTCTGCTTCAATCACAGAACTCTTTTCAGTATAACCTTACCCCATAAACCCCAAGGCTGAAGGCCAACACTGTCTCACCGAGGAAACTGACTA
>NW_026593286.1:443699-610681 GCF_907164565.1 Psammomys obesus | reverse complement strand
CAAGCAGGGATGGCGGTCAATGAAAGCAAAGAGGTCCAGGCCAGAGCCATGTTTTTCCATCACTAGCTGAAAGAACCCTTCGTTTTCAAATATATCCAGAACCTGAAAGAGACAAGGCTAGGTCTAGCTTTGTCTAGAAACATCTCCAACGTATAAATTAATGTTACAGAAGCAACATGAGGGTGACAGCACACAGAAAATCAACATCTACCTTGATTATGTTCTCATGTTCCACCTTGCACAGAATTGAGATCTCTAAAGTAACTTTTCCAAGTTTAGGATCCTCAATCCAACAATCGTCCAAAACTTTCTCTTTCTTAATAAACTTCACCACCACCTATACAAGAGAAAAGAGAAGGGTCCTCTACCATCTGTTAAACCCCCAAGACCCATGGCCATAAAAGGAGAAATGCAGCATGCCCTGCAACAAGAAAAAAGAAGGAGGCAGCAGCTTAACAGAAATGATGGTCATTTCTACCTGCCTATTAAGGGCAAGATGGGGTACATGGGGGTCCCTGGAAGTGCTAAGGAGCCATAGCCAGTGCTGGAGAAAAAAGTCTCAGAAACCTTAGAGCAAGTGTTCTCACAACACTTCATATCACCTCGAAGAAAATGAAATAAGCTAAAAAGTAGAGAAAATAAAGAAAACTGTAGGGGGTTGGTCTGATTCTTTATTTTGATGCTAATTTCTGGCCCTCAAGATCTGGTTACTGTCTGGATACACCTATCCTTGTTGTGTAAACCTGCCTAAGAGGTACCTACCTGATTGGTTGATTAAAGGCCTAAAACTTGGGCACAGTAGAATGGGGTAGGCATGGCTAAGGTTCCTGGGCTTTGGGAACTGCAGAATCACAGGAAACAGACAGACTAGAAGAGAGAAGGCAGAAGAACACTGTGATGGGTTAGCATGGAGAAAAAAAAAACACCTGGTCTGGGAGGAAGGACTCCAAGGATAGTGTGGATGGAGAAAACACCAAGATGAAAAATATAAGCACTTATCTTGGGATTACAGATGGAAGATAGACTAGATGAGGATGTTTAAGGTGAATGGCATTGGATGAGGGCTGGGAGGTGGATGGTAAGGTTGTTGAGACAGTGTAGGTATACTATCTGCCCAGCCCAAGGTGTTCTAAGGATATCATAACATATAATAGGTGTCTGTATATTACTTGATTGTGATAGCAGGTTAAAAAAATATCACCGCAACAATTACAGGGCTAATAATAAACATACACTCAACACCAATTTTTATTTAGAACACAAAACTGTCATCATTAGACAAGTGTTCAGCCCTGATACTGAAATTAACTAGGGAGCCCTTCAAGCCTGACATGTGTAGTACACATGAGAAACATCACATGGCAACAGCAAGTGACATTCAGTTACGAGGTGTAATAGGACAAAGTTCCATTGTAAAGAAAGAAAGACTTCATGTCATTCACCACAAGACAGGCTCGCCACTCAAGAGATAATGGTGGGGGTGGAAACAGAAGTAGCAGTCCGAAGTTTCTGCACTATATAACTATTTCTCACTCTGATCGGGAGAGAAGGGACATGGTTTGGGCGAAGCAGACAGATTCAGAAGATAATAGGGAAGAAAGGCTACTATGACTTGCCCAGGAGAGATATGAGAGAACTCAGAAAGATAAGGCAGAAGCAAGCCAGTAGGATTCTGAGGAACTTAAGAGGGGCTCAATGCCCAGGAAGAGAGGTCAACAGCCAGCAGATACAGTTTCAGACATCATACATAGATGCCTGATGCCCATCAACCTACACAGAGCAAGAAGACAAAAAAGGAAGGCAATCTCCAGGAGCTACCACACATTCCTAAAGTGAATTCAGAAAAATAAGGAAGAGGATTGATTAAAAACAAAAGAATAAGGTCTTTTAAAATAAAGCTTTAAACATCCAGATCCCGGTCTTACCAAGCATCAGGCAAGAATAAATACACACAAACTCCTAAATATATCCTGGTAATTTTTGAAATACACATACATGTAAAAACATATAAAATTAATCTACCCTCCCAAAAAAATCAATGCAGTGAGTTCAGCAAATATTCAGGGTACCAAGTGAAAAGAGAATCATCAATTTTAGGGCTAGCAAGATGGCTCAGCAGGTAGCTTGCTGCCAAGTCTGATAACCTGAGTTCAGTTCCCAGAAGTCAGATAGTGAAAGTAGAAAACCAAATCTTCCAAAGTTGTCCTCTGGCCTCCTCATACACTATGTAGCATGCACTTATATATACATCATGCATGTACACACATACAATAATAATAAAAAAATTGAGACAGGTCTAAGTAGGCCTGACTGTCCTGGAACTCACTATGTAGACCAGGCTAGCCTTTAACTCACAGAGCTCTGCCTGCCTCTGCCTCCTGAGTGCTGGGATAAAAGGCATGTTCCACCAAACCAGGCTTATAATCAACAAATTTTAAATAAAAATAAATACAGCAGCTAACTGAAGCTAGCAGTTATACATAAGCAAGGATGGAATCCATAAGCCTAAGAAAATCCATTAGTGTTATCATTGTATTTAAAAGGGAAGCAGATCAAGTCAGTAAGTGCTGGAAAGATATCATTCAACAGTTAACCACTCAAACTCATTCTGAAAAAGAAAAAAGAAAAAAATTCAGGGACAAGTGGGATGGCTCAGTGGGTAAAGGTGTCTGCCAACAAGCCTGACCAACTGAATTTGCTCCCCAGAACCCATATGGTGGAAAAACAGAACCAACTCCTTTAAGTGTTCTTTGATTCCATACATGTACACACACGCACAGACACAGACACACACACACACAAATAAATGTAAAAAATTAGCCCATCCAGCTGGTCTAACAATAAAATACAATGTCTTCAAAACTAAAGGTACCACAGTGACAGAGTGAAAGCCAGGGTAATCAGTGCCATAACTGTCAAGTAACGCTGGTCTGGGGTCCTAGCCAATGTGACAGGAAGAAGGATGAAAAGTGGACCAAAGAAAGGCAAGTCAAAATGGCTAAGCTATGGAGGAAAATCCCAAAATATGCTCTGAAAAAATTATTAGAACCAGAGAGACTATGATACAGCAACTAAGATACAGATCTTTGGGGCATTCTAGCAACAATGATAAGAAAGCACTCTATGGCAATGCTCCAGGGCCCTCGAGGAGCTGGCTGGTAGTTGTACACCTGGGGAGCCTAATGGTGTCCAAAGGAAGAAGTTGATGTGCTTCTGAGTAGGATGGTTGGTACTAAAACCACAGCATGCCAGTGGGATTTGGGAGTAAAGGACAATGAGTTCCAAGGCTCAGGTAGATAAGGAATGCATAGGAATAACCCTAATTACTGAGGAGGGAGGCCAGTTGGAGGAATTCAGTGTACCTAAAAGAATGCCTGGCACGCCAAAGGCATGTGAGAACTATCACAAAAAAATCTTTGGTAGACCCTGAGAGTATTTGTCAGATAGCCTGCTTCTTTGTTTAGTGGGGACATTATTTTTCCAGATGAGGTCCTAAGTTTAGTTTTAAAAGTGAGTTTTGCATGCCCATGAGGCATCATGGCATGTGTACAGCAGAAGAATAATATAAACCTCATGCTCAGAAGAGGGGAGTCATTAACATAGTAATGAGCTTGACCAGAGCCCAAGAGCCTGCAAGAAAAGCTGGGACTAAATATGAAACTCAACAGGGCTATTGTCTGGAGTTAAGAGTGTGTGATGCAGAGGCTTCCTCCTATATCTAGAAAGTACCCATATCCTGGTCCCTCCTCCTCCATTACAAGTCTCAGAGTCATAGATTGGGCACTTCCAGTAGGGTCATCCCCACATGAGCCCAAGCACCTCTTTGTTGTGCTCCTTCTCCACTGCAGTCCACACAAAGCCAAAGGCCCCGCTGCCAAGTGGGCTGATGGTACTATACTTCTGGGAGTACTCGCCCTCACAAGCTGCCAGCCCCTCCAGCTCTGCAGGTACTGGGGATTCCTCAAACCAAGGCTTGGCTTTGAGCATCTGTGGACACAAAGAAAGGTCTGGGACATCACAAGCCACCTCACCTTCATCAGTACAGCACCTGCAACCCATGCTGTTCTTATCTCCTGGGCTCACAGTGAGCTGATCTGACAATCTCCAGGGAGCCCTCGGGCAGTATGCACGCATTAACCCAAACTGTTTATGTCTAAATGCATCCACATCCCACTGCACAAGGCATATATCCATTTAAAGTCCTACATTTGCTTTATAGTTACACAGGGCTCTAGAAGAATGTTAAAAAGCCACATGCAGAAACTCCACCCATTCCAGCCAAAAAGGCAGCAGTGCCAGCTGAGAAACCTGCAGCACAACAAAAAGTGAAGAGAACTGAGCTGACCACAGATACCAACCTCTCCAAAGCTGGATCCAGAGAGCTCAGATATGGAGTGGGTAGAACTAGGCAGACTGGCAAGGAGCAGGCGGGTTCGATTAGCTGAGTCCTGGTGGCTGTGTAAGAGGTCCTTCACCAGCCAGCAACAGAACAGGGTCGCAGAGCTCTGGAGCTCCACGCGCTTCACTTCAAACTGTATACCTGTAGGGCAGGAAGGTGAGGAAGTACAGAGCTCTGCTGATCCCTCCAATGACCTCATTAAACAATGCTATGATTTAAAAAAACACTTCCCCAGAACATACTTAGCCATAAGCCATCTCGGTGGTAGCAGCATCCAGAATAGATGCCCTCCTGAATCTCGTGCTGCAAGGTGGTGGCCCCAGGTGCCACAGGAGTGGAAGTGACCTGGGTACTCAACATGGGCTTCTCTGCTGATAGACGCATATCATCCGGATCAGGATCTGGACTAGGAGGGCCACAACTTGGGCCTTCTATGTCACTAGTTTTATAATGTTCAGAGGATACCAAAGAAATGTCAGACAGTTCTGTTCGATCAAGTCCTGTGCCTATCTCCTGGAACTGTTGGCCTTCACCAAGGTCAAAATAGGTGCCAGTCAGGAGCAACATCTCTCGGTCACCTAGAATATCTGAACTCTGTCTGTGCAGAACACCCACATCTAAATCTGAGCCCACCACTGAAAGAGAAGGTGTCTCACTGAGTTCAGATGTAGTACAGGAACAATGTGATGGAGTGCGGTCTGTCTGGTCATTGAGAAAGAGCTCCCTGAGGTTCCAGGAACAAGAATTCACATCAGCCTCCTGGGCTTTCCCTGCCTCCAGGACACCAGGGAGGTCAGTGGCCAAAGCATAGCAGGCTGAGGAGCTGCCTAAGTGGCTAGCATGTAGGTCTTGGCTTCCCAGATCACAGAAGGGTACAGGGGCAGTGAAAGGAGGATATTCTGCTGGGACAAGCTCCATACAGGGAATGCCCATAGTTCCCTCAAAGCTCGACTTGGATAACTGCTCCTTAATCAAGCAAGTCTGCAGCTCTTCTCGGTCATTTCTCACTCCTGACCATGGTTCATCCAGAGTGGGTGTCCCAAGCAAAACACATGCCATTCCAGGGGGGCTGGGAGCCAAGTCCTGGCCTTGCTGCTGTAAGATCTGCTCACTTCTATACTGTGAGCAATTTGTCAGGAAGCTCCCTCCTGCTTGCTGCCCTGTGGTGTGGGGCTCCGGCATGGTGGCATCAGCCCAGGAGTTAGGACCGCTGGGGCTGCTGTCACCCATAATCTCCAAATGAGCTTCCTGATACAGACTGCATGTGTCCGCACTGCAGCTTCTGTTCTTAGCTGGGACTACAGGCTCAGAATTGTCACATGAAGCAAACTGTTTTGCATCCATTGGTTTGGACCTGCTTTCTTCTAAAAAACTCTTCCTGTAGCTCTCTGCTTCTGAAGGAGTCTCCTTTCCCAAAACATGAATATGCTGGCCTGAAAGCAATAACTGCTCATCGTGGATTGGCAGGCTTCCTTTTGTGGTGTCTTGCTGGCCCTTGGGCAACAACCATTTCCTGTGGGTTAGTGGGCTTTCTTCTGAGATATTTTTCTGAACTTCAGATAATAAATGTTCATTAAAGACTGGAGAGGATATTTCTGGGGTAGCTGGCTTGTTCTGAGATAGTAACTGTCCACCATGGGCTAGCAGGTTTCTCTTTGGAATGTTTTGCTGGTCTGTGTGTAATGAATGCTCACCGTACACTGGGTTGCTGTCCACCCTGGAGACAGGAATTTGAATAACAGTTACTAGTGACAATGAGAGGTCATACTGACTTTCCCTCTATGAGAGACAAGTACAATGAATTTAGCATGGGAAATTTATGACAGAAAGACCCAAATTTGTAACTAAACTAAAAAATAAAATATCTAAAATATTTTCATATAAATCTACATTTACCAAGGATGAATCAAAAAGCAACTAAAATGGATTTCAGAGTGTTCAATAAACTCACGACAGCAGACTATGACTGGGTCTCAACACCATTCAACACCTAGTTGCACAAAGATGAGGAGACTAGAGCAAGGACCAAGAAGGACAAGAGGAGCAGAGCTGGGGTGAGCACATTTAGTGTGAGCAAGCTGTACAAGTAGGGAGGGCTGCCACATAGTCTAGGCAGAGTGACCAACCTTGACCAGCCCTTCCTTCATTGTGTCCACAAGCTTGCTATATTGTATCTGCTCAGATCAATCATGTCTAAGGTCAAGCACCTGGTGATGAGATATACTACTGTGGTCTTGAAATGGAAATCAAATTATATGGCAGAAGTTCATGACGATAAGGGGAAAGGTCTATTTGAGGATGGTGCCACAGTGAAAGACGTTGTGGGTCGAGTTCTAAAGGTAAAGGCTTCCTGGAGAAGCAGGAATGAGATGAAGGTCTGCAGAGAAGAGGCAAAAAAACAGTCTACCCACTACTCTCTAGCCTCTCTGTCCATTCCTCCCATGTCACAGGATGAGTCTTGCATTCTCTAGGAACAGAGTACAGAGTCAACCAGAGGATGAAGGCTTAAGGGACACAGACCAGAAAAGCTTCATTGAGACTCTGCCAAGAGGTCTGGATAGTCCCTGGGCATGGTATTCATTCACCCTCTTGGAATCTCCAAATGCTGCTGGATGCTGGTGGTTCACCTGCTCCTATACCCTATTTACCCCAAACCCTGACAAATAGCTCTGGGATTTTAGAGACAGAGTAGATGACCGGTACACATTCCATCACTTACATTACCTATGAGCTGAATATTACCAAACTGGGTGTTTAGTAAACTTGGAGCTTCCCATCAAGGCACTTACCCCAGGGAGGACTGAGATGACTGAGAAGGAAGTATCCGGCATCCAGTTTCCAATCGTGTCTCAGTCTTAGGGGAAACTTGTTTTCCTACCAGCTTCAGGGTCTCATCTTGTGATAACACGTGGTCACAGGCCAACGCCACATCTACCCTAGGATCTAACAGCAAAATCAAGAGTGTTTTCTATTCCCAACCACTGTGTTAAAATATACCTGTATCAAAACCTCAAATAATCAGACAGCCTACACTTACCATATATATCAGTACACCAACAGCTTCGCTTTCTACTAGCATTGATCCCTCATATTTGCTTCTGTTTTATCATTTTTCTCCCCTCCCTAGATTAGAGATCCTGCCCACTCCACATCACCGAGATTTACAGGCCCCAGCACTGCACAGGAATTCCCAAGAGATCAAGACACTTGAATCTGCAGAGCATCTGCAAGTCCCACTCTCTCAGTATCCTGAGACAAGAGATCTTTTGGGACAGAAAGCTTACACTATCTCTACAAACTAGTCTCTAAAGACCTTAAACTATGGGATATATATTTGTGTGTGTGTGTGTATATATATATATATATATATATACACACACACACACACACACACACACAACAGGTATGTTACATAATTTAGAAACAGTTATGATAAGCTACAACAATTCAATCTTATACTACATGAAACTACATAAATGTATTGTTATTGAGGCACCTTCTTGTTTCTAGATAGGCTTGAGAGAGGGTTTCTCTGTGTAGCCTTAGCTGTCCTGGACTCACTTTGTAAACCAGACTGGCCTCGAACTCAAGGAGATCGGCCTGCCTTTGCCTCCTAGAATGCTGGGATTACAGGCATGAGCCACCATGTCCAGCTCGAGATAGGGTCTTTCTATGTATTCCAGGCTGACCTCATATAACTACATGGCCTCAAATAACTGCAACCCTCCAACTTGGGATTACACATGTACCTGGTTATAAATTCTCTTTAAATAGACAAGACTTAGGCCAGTGATTTGTATCTAACATACGCACAAGTGATTCAGTCTTGGAGGACTTCCTAATTCCCTTCTAGATGACAATATGTTAGTTTAAAAAAAAAAAAAAAAAGACAGAAACAAACAAGCCATAACCGTCCCATCTCCTAGGAAGGAAAAACGAGAGGCCTGTACAAGACAGCCTCAAACTAAGACAGAGCTTCTCACACCTCTGTCCACTCTTCGGAAAGGTCACCAGCAGCTTCTCTGTTCATCTCTGTCACAGTGCCACCAACCTGTAAGGGGCTACAAAGCCACAGAAATGCTGTGGTGGAGGAGGCTATGCCTTACCCTGGGCCCCACCGGCCAGTTCCCAGTCCTGCTGGGCTTTGGAGTTCATCTTTCCACGCCCACTCTTGCTGCCAATGTCCAGGCAGTTGACCAGATCTGGCAGTTGTACAGAACTGTCATAAGCAAGGTCCATGTAGTGGTAGAAACCAGGAATCAGAAAAGTGATGTTCTAGGAAGCAAAGCAGTGACATTTCAGAACCTAGAAGGATCCATTCTGATCCACTGAACTCATCCTCTTTGGAAAAAGTGAAAATAGCAACAATGTGAACAGTTCAGCCCTCAGAATGAAAAAGATCTGGATCACACACATTTGGCTAATCTACAGGTCCTCTCGCATTTGACATATAATTTACTTTTTTTCTTTATTTTTAGTAAAAAAGAAAAACCTAATACACTCTAAGGCAAGTTATACAAATACCTTTATGTCATCCAAGCAGACATCTGGCATTTGACTTCACATTTACCTAGAGCAGAGACCATGCTCACTGGGCCTAACTAACCAGGCCAAGCTAACATCTTAAAGCTTTTAGTCCAAGAACACTGATGTGTACCCATCAGGGGCCATATTAGCACACTAAGAACAGAAGATGCTACTTCTGAACATGTATGTGGCCCCATGCCTAAACAGCTGCCTGTGCCACAAGAATCCAAGCAACTCTAACCTCGATGAAAGTCAAGAATCTATACCTATGAAGCAAGCTGAAAGGATCAATGCCTGTAATACTCTTGCAGAAAGCCATCATCCAGGGATTCTGCTAGCTGCCGTTTAATCATATATAACTCGATTGAACTAAACTTTTCAGTTAGTTACTCTTTAGGGTTTTATTGAAAAGCAGAATAACCTCTTTTTAGAGCCTCATAGGAGAATACTCTAACCACCTGTCACACATAGTCTCATATTACCCAGTAGAAATGACAAGGAGAGATAAAGGCTTCTGCCTTAGAGGCAGTCCCCAAGTGATCAAGGTGGCAAGTAAAGGACCACAAGCATTTGCACTAGGAACCAGGTGAGCCTGGTAGGCACTCAAAAGGTGTCAAAGCAGAGGAGGGATATGCAGATGGCAAAAGCTGGCAGGAATAGCTCCCAAGGCTGCTCTAGCATATGGAGCTATGTATCCTCGCACAGAGCTCACACCACTGTGATCCATCTCTAGATAAGAGGTGGTGGGGGCTGTGAGGCATGACTTGTGAGGCTGAGGTAAGCCTTAAAAGGTAGGATGTTCCCATGAATGTCCAAACAACATCCAAGCCAAGAATGTCAGCCATCAAGCTTGCCCAGGGTTACCACACTCTGCTAGTGGATCGACCCAGTTGGCACCATGTAAAGCAAAATGGCCTTTCCATACTCAGGCTGGGCCAACAGTCTGATTCGTGGCCAAAGTGCATGACTTGGAGTGTGTTAAACATTGTCTGTGGAGGCTTGGACAAAGCTATGATGAGACTGCACCCTGCAGGTCTGGGTGAGGATAAAGGGGAAGCTAGGGCCTAAATTCTGCTGAGTAAGATGCCTACGAAACCCCAGACCCAGGAAGGGAAGTTTCAGAACCCCTTCTCTTTCGCTGCCAAACACCAACCATGCTCAGGACATGTGAACAAGCAGTATCTACAGTGTGACCAAAACCTAGTTCAATAATGGGCAAACCAGAGGCAGCTGGGTGACAACAGAGATCCCAAGCACAGGACCATCATCCTTTTCAGGAATGATCCAGGAGACAACCAGTCCAAAAGTAGCCCCTGCTGTGGGGCCCATGAAGATGAGATGATTGCTTGTTGAGTGGAATGGATATAGCCTGTAAGTGTTACAACTCATCAGGCTCAGGTCCTATGACACATGCACAACAGTTTCCTCAGAGTACTGAGGACCTGGGAAACTACCTTGCCCAGGAGCTCGGTCTTTCCATAACCAAACAACATTAGTGCAAAGCTGTGGTTGACGCCATAAATTGTGCCGTCAGGCAGGAGGGTGATGAGTCCACTGATGGTGCAGAACACCCACACAGATGCCTGGTAACCTGGTTCAGAGGTAGCCTCACTGTCAGCTGCAGCCTCTTCACTGGGCTTGGATTTCAGCTTCAGACTGAGCGGGAAGGTGGTGCCGTCTCTGGCTCTCCCAACAGACCTTTGAATCTTGAGACTCTGAAAGATAGGACAGCCTGCCTCAGGATTATAGCAGCACTATGTGGGCTCAGTCCTGAGCTGTGACATTTCAAATCCCAGCTCCACTCACATAACTGTACTAGGAACATCCCTCATCCATGGCATTCTATCCCCTAGCCCCACCCTGGCCCAAGAATTCAGAACCTTGCAAAGCAGCAGTAGGTGGGGAGGACCAGGGTCCAGACCAAATACATAATAAAAGGACCAAGGTACTTTAAGGTTTTATTGAAACACAGAATAACCTCTTTTTAGAGCCTTGTAGAATACTCTAACCACCTGTCACACAGTATCGTCCCTAGCAAAGATGGACCCAGTCTCATCCCAAGCAGGCATCTGTACCAAACTACAGCCTGCTGGCATCCACAGGCGACACCCATATCCTCAGCTCAAAGTATGAAAGGGGAAGAAAGCTGTCATGTTTCTCCAGCACCTTATGGTCTCAGTGAATGCAGGATCCATCTATGAGAGTAATTATGACAATTAGGGTCATCATGACAGTCTAGAACCACCTTCAAGACAGGCCTCTGAGCATGCCCACAGGAGGTTATTTTGACTGCAGTGACTGAGGTAGGAAGACCCACCCACTGTGGGCAGCACCATTTCCTGGCTGGGAACCTGGACTGTACAGTGGAGAAAGGAAGCTGAGCAACAGCATGCAGCCATCACTCTCTGCTTCCTGATAATGATGCAATGTGACCAGCTTCTTCATACTCCTGATGCCTTAGATTGTACCCTCAAGCCAAAATAAACCCTTTCTGTAACTTGCTTTTGTCAGAGTATTTTTTTTTTCATAGCAATAGCAGTAGCCATGACTCCACCCTAGTCTTCTGTCCTTCCAACCTAGAGGCATTGGTTTCCTGCTGTCACTCTGAGGGACCATCCCATCTATCTTCTCAGCTCTTCCCCCAACATACAACCATTATATACTGTCCTTACATTATATACTATCAGCTTCTATTATTTGTAAAGACTTTGAATACACCAGGCATGTGGTGTACACTGTAATCCTAGTACTTGAATGGCAGTAACACATGGAATCTGTAAATTTGGGGCCAGGCTAATCTACACAGAGTTCCAGGACAGCAAGGACTACATAGAGAAAATGTGTCTCAAATAAAGTAAAATAAAATAAAATACAAACAACTAATACAGTATTCTTAACCAGGATGAATCAGGTTTCAGGTAAGAGCCTGGATCTAAACTTTTATTTTTTTTTCATTGTTTCAGGGACCATCCTGGAAGACATGAGAAGTTAGGGACCTTGTTGGATGCCTGGTGGCTCATCTACTCTGACCTGAAAATAGTGAGTACCCAGTCTATGAGTACTGAGTAATGAAAATTCAAGACCCACCTACCGCAGAGGAACTGCTGACCAGGACCCACTTCTGCCAATCCCACCTAACCCCAAGACCCACGAGCACAGCAATGAAAGAACACAAGTTAGTTCCCTTGTATAGTTTCCATCTGCTCCCAGGGGAGATGGTGACTTGTTTTGGGCTAAGAACATACTTCCAGTGTCTTCTCTTGCCATCTCCAGGACACCTGCCTCAGAAAATTAGAAGTCTGCCTGAGAGCTAGACTATAGGACTGCTGTATAGGACTGTTACCAACCAATGCCCTGCCAATCTGTTAGCTACTTCCTCAGAGTAGAACAGAGAATGCAGAAAAAAAGATGGGAGCAGGGCTGCATCTCATGAACCAGAAAATTTGACACATATAAGCCAGCACAGAGGATCGAGTTTAGAGAACCACATCTGGGGAATATTCTGTATGACTTCTCTTTTAAAAACAAATAAAAAGCAAGCAGACTGTGATGGCGTATACCTGTAATCCCAGCACTCAGGGAGGCAGAGGCAGGCAGATCTCTGTGAGTTTGAGGCCAACCTGGTCTACACAGTAAGTCCAGGACAGCCAAGGCTACACAGAGAATTCTATCTGTCTCAAAAAAAAAAAAAAAAAAAAAAAAAGAAAAAAGAAAAACTTACTTCTCTTACAAAGCTCTGTTGGTAGTGCCGTTGGTTGGCACTCTTAATCCCAGGGTCATGGGTTCAAGCCCCACATTGACGCCAAATATGTTGTAGAATGGATATTAGACTCTAGAGAGCTTCCCTACACTAACTAGTTCCCAAATAATTGAGACAGAGACCTTTTGCATTTATAAAAGCTTTAAAGCACCATAGCTGAACAGATATCAATCCTCTGAGCTATTTTGCTATTTCCCAGCTACACACCCCAAGTTACCTGCCATAATTGTTCCTGCCTGGGGTGCTTCTGTTCCATCAGGACAGTTTTCATGGCCACGTGCTCATGATCCATACTGCCCATGGCTGCTTCCTTCTCTCTAGCTTCCTTTCCTGCTTCTCTCTCCTGCCTCAAGGCCCATCTCACCCCAAGCCCAGGAACTGAAGCTCTGCCTACCTCTCGTCTGCCTAGCTATGGGCTATCGGCAACTTTATTTAACCAGTCAGAGAATATTCGTGAGCAAAGTTTATACAACATCACCTGATGTATGTAAGAATGTGCTCTTATGGATAGCAACAAGATCTGGGGAGCCAGAATTTTGAATCTGAATACACTGCACCAGACTAACCCCCAACATTGGTCAAAACAGCTGTCCAGTCAGTCCATTTCCAAAGGCACAGAAATGACAGCAGGTAAAGCCCTCGGGTCCCTGAGTGGAGGCCACACACTGGCTGAAAAATGGGAACCCTAAAAATTCAACATGAGTCAAGCTTCCACCGTACCCCAATCTCTCATCTCCCGTCTGAGATATGGCTGTCCACCTCCAGGAGGTGATGCCTGACTAACAAATACCTAATGCTGTTCAAGCATTATTTCTAAATGCGTCTTTGAGGGTGTCTCCAGGCATGTCTGTGATTCTGAGTGGTCTGAATAAAAAAAGTCATGCTCAATGTGGGCAGCACCATGCAGTCAGCTCAAGGTCTGAAGAGAAAATGGGGGAAGGACTAGTGGGAACCTCTGTTTTGCATCTGAGATGCCCCATGTCAGAACTCCAGGCTCTCTGGGCTTTGAACTCTAGGATTTCCCTCAGAGGCCCTCCAGGTTCTCAGTCCTTCAACCTTGGGTGAGGGACACCCAAGGCATACACCAGGGTCTCCAGGTTGGTACAACAGCCTCATAATTACAAGCATCAGTTTCCCCAAACTCATCATGTGTCTCTGTACAAAACCCTATCTGTTCTGTTTGGAGAACTCTATCAGGGTACAAGGTTTCCCTACAGATCAGCCCATCCTCCGAGACCATGGAAAGAGAGGGCTGAGGAGACAAGGCTAGTCAGCCAAGAGACCACTCAGACTCTGGACCTTGGTTGAGCCACAATGTTCAGAGAATTAAAGCTAGAGCTTGCCCTGGACAAGAATGATCCTGAAATCAAGTTACAGGGTCTAGTCTAAGAACCCAAGACGCAACACCCAGTGCAGATGGTTGAGAACCTACCTTTGGGATGTGTTGGCCAGGAGGAGGGAGCTGCATGTATGGAATCAAGTCTGTGACATACTGCCCAACTACATCCTTTGAAGATGTGAACCCATGGAGATGAGCAAAGAGACTGTCACATGATGTGATAGTTCCCTGGGGGGAAAAAAAAGCAATGGTCCTGACAGAAGCTTCTCACACTTCTTTAAAATTCACTGAAGGTTATGCTCTAGTGTTTATAAACTAAATGCAAGAACAATGTTACAACTTCTGCAACCAAAATGCAAGAGGCATGTCATGGGCTTTCACAAGAACAATAACATTTTCTCAAGTACTCTCCAAAAGCCCACACCAGAATCTTCAGTAACAACATCCCAGTTCATGCTCAAGTACTATTCTAAAAGTGTGACATCTTTAAGCTTAAGAACAATCCTAAATAGTTAATCCTAAGAAAACTTGTGACATCTGTGACTGGACTCCTTGCCCAAGCATGCAGTTAGTAAGGGCCATAGCCAAGACAAACCTCCAGTTAGCTCTGGTACTTCCTTCCTGAAGTTATGAAAGGAAGAGAGAGCAGTGTGTTAACAGAAGATAGCTGAGGTTTTAAAATACACTCACATCACTCTGGAAGGCAACCCAGGCCGAGACCCTCTCCACAGGCTCCAGAACTACCACACAGCACAAGCCGCCATCTTGTTGCAACCTCTTTATCCATACAGAGACTGGAATCTTCTCGCCGCTTCGGCTGACAATGTCCACCTGCAGACACACATTTACTGAACCAGGGTGCGCAGCATCTGCAGTGTGGACCCTGCAACTAGCATGGGAAAGTGCTTGTCATCAGGAGAGACCCTCCCCTGTGCATTAATGCTTCGGTGCAGTTAAGCTCCACCCACCTTTCAGAAATCTACCACAGTATAAAGGAGGTTGTAGTCCTTGGCACTACCATCGAGTGATTTTTTTTTTTTTTTATCAAGAGAGCTTTCATAGTCAATGTGAATGGCTAATCTTGGATTGCCACACTTGACTGAGAAACATCTAGAAAACTCTTGAAGCACACACAGGGTTTATCTATGATGGCACTTGAAGAGAGGACTGGTGTGAGTCAATGGACCAAGAAGGCAAAAGAAGCTGGAGCCTATATGGAAAAGAAAAGCAGCACATAAGAAAAACCTCACATGCACACTCAACTATATTTTTGCTTTCGGTATTGGTACGTTTTGTTGCTTCTATTTGTTTTAAAATAGGTTCTCATGCAGGAAAGGCTAACCCCAAGCCCCCTACATAGCCCAAGCTGGCCTTCAAATTCTTGTCTCCTACATAGTGGGATTATAGGTATAAATTATCTGGCTTTATGACTTGAGTGTGTGCTTTTTGCTACTACTATCATTCATGGACACTGAACTCCAGAGTAGTCACCCTTGAATAGTGCACACTTGCATCAGCAACTTTCTGGGACTTCATCCTCCAGACTGAGGTTCCATCATCAGTGCCTGTGGTTCTGAGGCATTTGGATTCCTAAACTGAGTAGTGATTGGTTCCACTGATTCTTCAGCCTGCTTAGTTACTGGAGAACTATCTAGCTTCCAACCATGCGAATAAATTTATTCAGATACATAGTTGATTTTGTGCTTCTAAAAAAACTGACCAATATACTCAGCTTCACAGTAAAGGTAGCAGGAAAAAAAGGTAGTATCTTAAGGAAATGTGCACCAAAGGCTGAGAGACAGCTCAGTGGTTAAAAGCACTTGCTGCTCTTCCAAAGGATCTGAGTTCAGTGCCACATTAGGCAACTCAAAATTGCCTATAACCCTAGATCCAGGGGCTACCACACCTTACTCTGGCTTCCCTGGCTTCCCATATATATGTGTACATATACATACACATGCACATAAACAAAAATAAGTATTTTTAAAAGGAAAACAAAATAAAGAGGCATGAACATGTGCTGAAGGCTATAATTAATTTCTTAGTAGTAATCAGCTTCTTAATCCAGTAATTTGTTGATACAACTGTCTGTCCAAGTTGTGCCTGGGGCTCAGGCCTCAGCATTCAGTAATTCAACTCACCTGCCAATGTCCCAGATACACCCAGCAGCCTAAGAGGAAGAAACAAAACTCTCCAAACAAAACACTCCCATCCCACCACCAAACACACAGTAAATAAATAGAATATGTGGATTTAAAGGTAAGAATCAGGTTCAATAACACAATTATATCATTTCGGAGGGCTTAGGAGATGGTTCAGCAGCTAAAGTACTTGCCATACAAACCTGAAAACCTGTGTCAGGATCCTCAAAGACTCACTTAAATGCTGGGTGAGAGTGGAGGCCCATCTGTAAGTCCGTCCTCAGAAGCCAGTCTAAACCCCAGAGCAAGCCAGCCACCAAAGCTAGCTATTAGAGAGAACCCTGGGTCTGAGAGGCCTGCCTCAATGCATAAGGTGGGAGAGGGATGGAGGATGGTCCCTGACACCAAACTCAAAGCTGCCACATGCACGCACACACACATTAAAAATAAAATAAAATTTTAAAATGGGGGAAATTATATCACTTTCCTAGGACTCTCACATGATATCTGCAGTATTATTTTTAAATGTAGTCCAAGCCTCAACCTTTACCAAAACATGGTGCTCTCCAAAGACAGCAAAGAATCACAGCCATTATATACAATCTTAGGGATACTTTGGTTTTAAAGGGCCCATCCCTCTTCTCATCTGAGGTAGAGAAATAGTACCATGTAATGGAAGTTTTAGTTTCTTTAAAAACTGTTATGTTGTGGAAAAATGTTTTTGTTTTAATCCCAAGTGTGGGATTTTAGTTTGGGCTTTATTTTGTCCACAGCTGATAATTGCTTTGTGTGGGGCAT
The DNA here is from genome assembly GCF_907164565.1 of Psammomys obesus. NCBI lineage: Eukaryota > Metazoa > Chordata > Mammalia > Rodentia > Muridae > Psammomys > Psammomys obesus. The sequence continues at coordinate 593,717 of NW_026593286.1, read as the reverse complement.
GGTCTTTGACAGCTGGTAATGGCATGCCTCGTGGGGCATGGAAAAGGGCGTGATCTAGAGCCCTGAGGATATAAATATGAGAACCCAGAAAGAGAAAGTGTGGCGGGAAGTGGAGGCATGTGGCGAGTGGCAGTTTGGAAAGACCAGAGCCAGATGGCGTGGCAGCTTGAAGACAGAGAGAAACATTTCAACACAGCAATTTGGAGGAGAATTCTTGCTGCTTTTGCTGTTCATGAAGAACTGGTATATCCCCAAAAGAACATAGCCAGGCAAAGTAAAGGGGTCTATGCCCCCTCTCCCCACTAACCTTTTCTCTCCTACCTAGGGTTGGGGGGTTGGAAGAGAGAAGCATTAAGGAACCCCAAAAAAATAGAGCTTAAAAATGAGCACAACAATACCAAGAGCAAGTTTCAGTGAAGATGCTAACGTTGCAGGTGCTGCCAACTTCACGGCAGAACAGGTCAAAGTCAGAACTGAGGCAGAGAAATGGAGGCCTTCCCTTTATATGCTACTCTTGACTTAAAGGCAGGGAAAGCATCCCTCTAACCCTCCAACTCAACCCTATGCATGCACTCATACAAACCTGTGCATGAGCACATACTCACTCACCACTGTGCCGAACACCACTGCAGCATGGCCATCAGCCTCTACATGCTCCTCGCTGAGGGCTTCCACCACTTCGGAATCGGACTTGAGGAAGAACTGTGCAAGCTTCTGGCCAATCAGGTCATGACTGCTATACCCTAGGAGACTGCAGGCTTTGTCATTGGCAACCAGAATCTGCAGAGTACACACATATCACCAGCAATTCCTCAGGCCCCTAGAAACAACCAAGGAGAAAACAACACAGGAAGCAACAAGGAGGCCCAAGACCTGCCCTTTCCCAGTACTGCCTCTAGGATAGCAGTTTTCAACCTGTGAGTTGAGACCCGTTTGGTAAGCCTCTATCTCCAAAATATTTACATTATGACTCATAACAGTAGCAAAATTACAAAGTAGGAATAAAAATGATTTTATGTTTGGGGGTCACCGCAACATGAGGAACCACATTAAAGGGCTGTTGCAGCACTAGGAAGGTTGAGAACTGTAGCACCTTCCCATCAGGGGCTCAGATACTGATGCTCACACTATGAACCTCAGGCATCTTTACCTCACAGATACAGCCATCACAACCAACTATACCCAGGACACTCCACCAGTCAAAACAAGCACATGCTAACCAAGAATAGGAAGCTAGAAAATGGCTGGAGGGATAGCTCAGCAGATAAAGGTGCTTACCATCAAGCCTAACAACTTGACTTCAGTCCCTGGGACCCACAAGGTAGGAGAAAACTGACTCTCATAGGTTATCCTAATCTGCACACTCACACTGTGGCACACATGTGCCAAAACACACACAGACATGTAATATGACCAATTAACCTAAAAGGCTACAATGAAAATGTAGAGATTTGTATCACACTCCACTCCTGCCTAACAGTCTCAGCTCCTATAGAGATGAATCAACACGATACAAACACATTTCATTCAGGCACTGAATGTCACTTACATTTAAGCATAACAAAGCATGCACCCCATCCTTTCTATCAAACCTGTCCTAAAAGGATAAATTCTTATCTCTTTGCAATCATATGGGTAAAACCATCTATTTTTCTAATTACACTTAAAACACAAATTCTTCTATTGAAGGGACCACATTTGACAACTTCAAATCCACAGCCATGCTGGGCCTCAAACTGCAGCAAATACCTCTGTGGTCTTGGCATCCACGGTAAAGACAGCCTTGTTGGGGTTGCACACAGGGGCCGAGAGCAGGGGTGCAGAGCACCCTGTAGCCAGGCCACGCAGCAGGGAGCAGCAGGATGTACTGCCCAGTGGCCCAGCTGCAGGGTCGGCATGCTCAAGCGCAGCGGTGCAGTGCAGTTTGCTTGTGCAGATGTTCTGGGCAGCCAAGGATGAAAGACAGTAAGAGCTCCACCTGTCCTCTGTGAGAAGAGGAAGGACAGAAAGCATTAGATCTCAAATGGCTGCCAAAACAGGCCTCTAAAGCAGGCAGAGTACACAGCCTACACAGGCCTCAAGCACTTGTTTAACCCACAGTGCTAACACACAAGCTGTCACTGAATGAGCCTCTCCAAAATAGCCCATGGGCCCTCAGCAGCGTGGATCAATATTCTCCAAGAAGTTCAGACAGCTCAAGATAAACATTCTGTGTATGTCATAATCTTAAGGCCTTGCTTGCCCTTCATTCCCAGAAAGTTCTTGCTTACAATGTCTCCTCTCAAATATCAGTCACCTCTAGCCACTGGCCTAGCCACTTGTTCCTGGGAAATGTCATACAATTCAAAGGCTACCTGTCGCCCACCCCTCTGCCTGCTTCCTCCCATGTGCTTTTTCCCCACCACTTAAAGGAGATGTTCATAGGCTCTCCAATGGCTCCAAAATGCTCAATTAGTGAACCCCAAGTCTTCAAACCACTCCACCTACTTACTAGAAGCACTGAGCTCCTCTTCCACTACCACCTCCAGCCAGACCCCTATTTAAGCACCTGAGTGTCTTTCCCTTCCCCACCTCTCACCACCAACTGACCCGTCCACCCCACCCATTCCTTGGTACCTTTACTACCCTGGAAAGACAGTATTTTGGCCCACACACCTGTATCTAGCTCCAATCATCTCCAAGACTCAACTCCCCGCGCCTCCCACTCTGGCTTCCATTCTTCCTAACCAAACACATATAACCTGAGTCTTCACCACTCTCCTGTCCCATCCTTTCTCCTTTCCTCTGTGTCCATCATCTAGAATCAAGACTTCCTCAGGACATGGCCTTGGCTTAACCTTCCAAGGCCACCCACTTAACCCAGTAGTGACCATGCCAGTGACCTCCTCACACCTTTACCTCTTGCCCCTGTTCCCTGGGCAGATGCCTGTGATATCCTCTTGAAACCAATCTACCATAGCAACACTGACATACAGAACCTGGCCAATGCCAGGGGATGCAGCCTCCTGGGAAGCTGTGGCCTCTGCCTTGCTTTCAGCAGCACCACTGGCCCTCTCCCAGGATTCACTGTTCGCACTGTCCCAAGATACAAACACCAGCTGGGCCTCAATATGTGATGCCCCAGCAAGCTGCTCTATGACCTCAAGACAGGATCCTAACTCTTCCCCGTGTTCTGCCTCTTGCTCCTGGACACCTCTGTCATCCTAAAGGATTTCCCTGCTGTCTAGATCCTCCTCAATTTCAAGCACACACCTTGCTGTTCCTCAGTCCTCCCCAACCCCAATCCCACCACTCTGTCACACATTTGACAGGCTTTTTCCTCCTGGCTATGACCTAGGACCAGGGGCATAGCCCAGTACCTTGGAAGACACCTCTGAAAACATAAACCATCTTTTGGTTCTGGACAACAGGACTCCCAGGGAAGGAAACTACAACTCTGTTTTCAGTTCACAAGATTGATGCCCACAACATCACAAGGTGATTACCAGAGAGTGCTATCCGGCTCTGGCAGAGTCTAGAAAGCCCATTCTTCCTGCTCAGATGTCTGTGGGCTATGGAGAGTGGCTTGCTGGGCTCAGAGGCGTCCTGGGTAGCTAGGCCTTCCTGAGCAGGAGGACTCTCAGACAAGCATCTCCAGTCATCAGCAGAAACAGGTGAACCTCTGTCCTCCATGGAGAGCAGGCCAACTGTTCACCACACACCTGCCTCCAGCAGCCTCCACCTGAAAAACAGTGTGCAATTAACATCTACAGTACAGAACACAAAAGCAGTCCAGCCAGCCTAAGTCCTGGCATCCTGGATCAGGGCCTATAGTGAGTGCAGTGAAGTCAAGTCTGTGCCACACAAAGCTTTCTTAGAGAAATACACAAAAATCATGGGAAAACAAGAAGGGAAGTCAGAAAGACTCTAAAAATGCAGTAGGAGGGGCCACAAGAGAAAGCAGGAAATGCGGGTCCACATGTGCGGAAATGCTCCCAAGCCAAGGTCTTTACAGATGCCATAAGAACCAGCCACACACACAGAGCATACAACAAAAGCAAGACCATATTCAGAGAAAAGTCAGGTCAGCGCATGTGTTGTTTCCAACACTTTATTTTGACATAAGTGTAGACTCAAATACAGATATTAAGAAAAAAAAAACACAGAAGAAGCTTGTCATCCTTACTGAGTTTCTGCGTGACAACAAATTTCATTTTAGAGCTACAACACAGTGTCACTAGGAAACTAACCTTACTATCACAGGTGTTGACCCACCCTCCTGGGTGTATGCTGAGTTCCTGCAGCTTTGACCCAAGTGCTCAGTCCCAATGACTTCCCATAGTGAGTGGCTCCATGCATCTGATTGGCAAGCATGTCAACCCTAGCTCCCCATGCTTAAGGCTACTCACAGTCAGCCAGCCACTAAAAAGAAAGTATTCTCTGCCAGGAGCAGGCAAGGCCCATTAGTTGTAAGCACCTGTTATAATTAACAAGTCATGAACTTGATTATACCTTGGTCACTAGTTGATCTCAATGCAGTGTCTGGTAGACTCACAAATCTATGGGCCTTAGCCAAAAGCTCCTGAGCATAGCAAGGCAGGGCCCCTTACATAGAAAAAAACAAAATGCTGGCATCACAACATTCCATGAAGCTACACAAAGTAAGTAAAGGGACAACAGGACAAAGTCAATTTCAGAAGCAGACCAACAAATATAAGCCTGACATACATGGGAAATTCATGAGGTCTCCCCCAGCACAACTACACTGAATAGATAACAGGCCTTCAAGTTGTCCTCTAACCCACCTTGTGCTTCTACATATATACATGTACACACATACATACCTTATGCATATATAATAACAAAATTAGAATACAAATAAAGTGAACTTTGATCCTCCCAAAAAAAAAAAAAAAAGAAAGAAAAAGCCAAGGCTAGGAATGAGGTCTGAGCAACCCATGTATTTTATAATAACGAGCACTCACCAAGAATGCCATTCTATACATCTCTGAGACGAAAGGAGGGGAACTTCCAAAAGGTAAATATGACATGAACTGAAATCAGAGGCAAGGTATCCTACAACGCGTAAAACAGGAGAGGGAGTCTAGAGGAGAGCTACTGTGGCCCCAACTCTGTAAAACCATTATGTCCTAGTAATTTCAGAATCAAAGACTGTGAAACACAGATAGGCCCAAAGTTTTTCAAAATTACCATCTTCAAACCAACTGAGAAGAAAAGCCACCTTCCTGAGAGGCTACACTGCAGAGACTAATCTAGAGAACTCCACATAAACAACAAAATACACAAGGACAATTCCAGGCCAGGATGGTTGACAATGGTAAAGGTTGTCAAACTAGTCAGGTAGAAAGGCAAGTAGGCAAAAAGTAGAGAGAAGGGAAGGAAGGAAAGAGGGCAAACAGGCAAAAGGAAAATAAAACTTAAATACTCATCAAGAAGAAAGCTCTGGTATAAACAGCAGTGAAAACAAAGAAATTATGTACAAGAACCAATTTTAGCAGTATAAGGATTGTAAAAACCTTCCAGTTACAAAAGGTTATGCACAACAAGATTCCTTTCTTATAATATTTTTAAAAATTCAATACCCTGCTTAAAATATAGACATATAGGATAAGACTTCAACAAGACTGGAAACCCATACTTCAGGCAAACAGTTCCCTTGAATCTGGCAGAGCACTAACATTAGGAGAAAAAAACAGAACAGCCTCTTACTTAATTAGGTAGTGGGTTTAAATGTGTTTGTTTTAATTTTTTAAATTCTTTTTATGTATATGTGTCTGTATATCTATAGCCATTCAGGGTATATATATTGTGCATTCAGGAGCCTAAAGAACTCAAAAGAGGCATCCTATTCCCTGGAACTGTAATTATAGACAGCTGAGTCACTATGTATGTGCCATGAACTGAACCCAGGTCTTCTATAAAACAGTAAATGCTCATAACTGCTAGCCATCTCTACAGCCCTCACTTTATTTTCATTATGTTGGGTTTTTTGTTGTTGTTTTGGTTTGTTTGGAGTTGTTTTGTTTTGAGACAGGGTTTCTCTGTGTAGCCTTGGCTGTCTCTGCCTCTCTCAGTGCTGGGACTGAAGGCATGTGCTACCACACCCAGCTATTTTCATTATGATGCATGATTTTAAAACTTATTTTTATTACATTTGTTTGTGTGGGTGTGTGTGTGGGTGTGTGTGTGTGAGAAAGAGAGAGAGAGAGAGCACCCTGGTGGAGATCAGAAAACAACTTTCAATTTTCTGTTTTCAGCTGTCAGTTCTCTCTTCCTACCATTTGGGTCCCAGGAATCAAATTCAAATTGTCAGACCTTGGCAGGAAGTGTCTTTCCCCAATGAGCCATATTGCTGGGCCCAAAGTGTAGGGCTTTGTTTCCTTTTGTTTTCTGAGGCAAGGTTTCCAGAGGTGTTGGAAGTACTGGGAAGACAGGAAGGAGCCATCAGCCTGACAACTGTTATTTCTGTGTGGAGGTGGGTGACAATTAAGCCCAAAGCTAGCCACATGTTCACCAAACCCTCCAACACTGACTGATAATGTAGGACTATTTGCCTTCATTATTTTTTGTGTTATATACATAGGCATATGTGCTTGATTTGAGATCCTCAAAAGCAAAAGCTCAATATGAAATAAAAGATGAATAGCTACATAGTGTCTAAGGCTATATGACACCACCTTGTCTCAAACAAAAGGGTGTGTACGAGATACAAGTCTTCAGACTACAGGACTTCCCTTCAAATAGCAGCATGAATGTCAAAGGTGTACATCTTCTCTCGGCATCCGAACGCACGAAATGCTGCTACAGCAAACAATGTGCAATCACTCTGCGGTTCTCTACTTCCAGACCCAAACTCTGAACAAAGCTCAGGACATTTAACTGTGGCTTCTAAACACACTGCCAATGTCATAAAACCTGACGTCGTTTAGAAGTTGTATAACTTCAGAATACATTGTTATGAAATCTTAATTTATATATTAAAAAAATACCACATCAAACTAAATTGTCAATGCTACCAATTTTTACTATAAAATACATAAGCAGGCTGGAGAGATGGCTCTGCAGTTAAGAGCACTGGCTGTTCTTTCAGAGGATATGGGTTCAATTCCCAGCGCCCATATGGCAGCTCGCACCTGACTGTAGCTCCAATTCCAGGAAATTGGGCACTTTCACAGACATTCATGCAGGCGAAACACCAATGCACCAAAAAAATAAGGAAAAAGTAATACAGAAACTGGGGAAGATGGCTCTTTGTATTAAAAGCTCTAGCGATAGTTGGGTGTGATGGCGCACACCTTTAATCTCAGCACTTGGGAGGCAGAGGCAGGCGGATCTCTGTGAGTTCGAGGCCAGCCTGATGTACAGAGTGAGTCCAGGACAGCCAGGGCTACACAGAGAGAAAAGCTGTCTCTGTGGGAAAAATACACACACATACACACACAAAACAACAACCTCTTGCCATGCAAATATGAAGACCTGAGTTTAAATCTTTATCCACATGAAAAGCCAGGCATGGCTGCACATACCTGCAACCCCAGCATTAGGGGGTTAAGACAAGCGAGTCCCCAGAGCTCACTGGCCCGCTAGTCTAATAAAACGAAAGCTAGTTCAGTCGGGGACTTTCGGGCGCTGGCGGCTCCAGTGCGCGGGTCAAACGGCCGGAACCCGCCACCACCCCAGGCCGGGGACGGGCGGAGGGAGTGCGGGCGCGTGAGCCAAGTGCCGAGGCCGCCTCCACGTCTACGCGGGAGTGAGCCTCGCCGCTACCCGGAGCTCTTTCGAACGCAGGTGTCTCACCTGAGGCAGGCGACCGTGTGCTGGATTCACAACGGGAAGATCCGCGCGCGTCTAGCCCACAGACCAATCGCAGAACGACTTGCGCAGAGTGACAGGAGACAGGAACCAACCAGACACCTCGACAGGCGGGCCTCAGGGAAAGCGAGCGGCGGAGCGCGCGCAAACGGTTGCTAGGGACGCGTCGGACTCCCCCTACAGCGCCTCCAAGGAGCCAAAAAAAGGCCGGTCTTTCCGTTTTCCTCCCCCGACCCCCACACCAAGCGACTGTAGTTTACTCCTACAGCGGAACCGAGGACAGTAAGCGATGCGCAGGCCGCCTTTCGACGGCCACATTTTCAAGGTGAGGACGGTGAACGGAAACGGATGACTCGGTAGAGTTCGCCGTGGGCTAGAGGCGGCGAACGTGCGCCCCGGAGCCGGACAGCGCCCCCCACTCCCGCCTTCCTCCAGCATCCGCGGAAGGCGGCCCGTGGAACCAGAACAAACTGGTCTCCCTGGCCTACCGACCCATCTGCAGAGACACAGCAGCGAGGATGCAAGTCTAACCTGCCTCACCTGTGGCCTGCAGAGCTCTCCTGGCCGCAGTCCCTCCGAAGTGGGCACGGTGACTTGAGCGAACCCGCAAGCTCGAAGTATCTCCCATACTGCCTAATACCTTACTGGGATGTTCGCTTTCGCCGTACTCGCCCAGACTCCACTCATTGATCAAACACCTAACTCAGTTGGAGTTGGGGGAGCTGGAGCGCCTGCTGGAACTACAAGTCCCATGAAGCACTGCGTCCGCGCAAGCGTGTCAGCTCGCGCTTCTATGCTTGGTTCCATTGGCTGGTTGACTGAGTCTGAAGTCCCGATTGGCCCATGGCCTGAGGCGACAGATTCCGGAAAGGGGAAGAGCAGCCAATATGGCGGCGGAGCGCGGCGAGGGGCAGCAACAGTCGCAAGAGATGATGGAGGGTGAGCGGCCCCTGCGGGCGACCGGGAAGCGGCGAGCTGGGGGCTGGGCGGGCACGGCCTCTGGCGGGATCGGAACTCGGACTCCAGTCTCCGGCCACAGCCACGGAGCTCTGACAGCTGCTAAACGGGCTGGACAGGGCGGGGGAGGCTCGGAGTCCGGGAGCTCCGACCCGGGGGCGGCAGCGGCCAGAAGAACCAGAGCCCCAGGAACAACGTGGCGCGAGCCCGCCCAGGGATTGGGGACGGATGAGGAAGCCGCGGCTATAGGAACCTAGTCTTAAAGCTCCGAGATTGACAGGCGAGGGGCCGGGGGACAGTCCTCTGTAAGCTCATTGGGAAACTGAGGCTTCAGGCGTGGGTACCTGCAAAGTCTACAGTTTGTTCACGCGGCGTGGGTGGAAAAGAGTCTGCTCTGGAAGAGAATGGGTTGTGGCAGAGGGATGGGTAACAAGGCGCTCCAGAGACTGGGTTTACAAGACAGTGTCTTATTTTCTAGGGGTTCAAGTCTCAAAAGGACTAAATTCAACTTTCTTCCCTTTTTCACTCTGTTGGATTATGTTATATGCATATATAAATATATAGCTTTTGTCCACAGTTGTGTAGCTACGTAAATATTACATGTGTGCTTACATATTATATGTATAGTATGTGTGCACTTACTCTGTATATACATATGTGTGTGTATAGATATACATATATCTCTGTGTGTGTTTACTTACCTTACTCATTGTAGCCTCAAGTGAGTCTTAAATTCCTTTGAAAGACTCCTATTTCGATGAGAATTGCTCACTTCTGGAAGGTCACTCACTTCTCTGAGAAGAGTCCTAGGGAAGAGCAAGGGATGGGGGTGCGGAAGAAAAGACCAGTGAGTTTCAAGAGTGGTGAACGCTTCCCTGAATTGGGCCTTGAAAAATCACTAGATGTCACCCAGACTGGGACGGGTTGGGAGGACCAGTGTCGTGCCAGAGAAAGGAAACCCAGTCAAAAACAGAGGAGTATGGAAAAGTGACCTAAATTAGCAGTCATATGCAGTGGGGATTGGAAAGAGCCAGCAAGGCTGCTCAGAAAAGCTCTTGGAGAGCTAGAGGTCGGGTTTTTTTGTTTGTTCCATTGGTTTGGGTTTTTTTTGTTTGATTGTTTGGTTTTTGGTTCTTTGAGACAAGGTTTCTTTATGTACTTGGCTGTCCTAGCCTCACTTTGTAGACCAGGCTGGCCTTAATCCATGTGCCTCTGCCTCCCCAAGTACTGGGATTACAGGTGTACTCAGCCTGTTTTAACTCTTGAATCTTTCCTAAGCAAGGAAATGCTTCTTCCCATCCTCCTCTTCCTTCCTACAGTGCACCGCTCTCCCTTCTTTCTCTGTTTCTCTGTAAAGAGCAAATACAAAAGCCAGGCTTTTCTCTCTTCCACTCCCACACATGTCATTACCAGCTGACATTTATGTTTCTACAGCCCTGCATCTTTTTAGAGGGTTTGTTGTTGTTGTTGTTTGGTTGTTTTGTTTGGGGAGGGGGTTGTTTGTTTTTGGCTTAGTTTGGTTTTGCTTTGTTTTTTAGGGTAGGCTGTCAATATATAGCTTTGGCTGTCCTGAAGTTTGCAGTGTAGACCAGGCTGACCTAGAACTCTTTAGAGATCCACCCGCATCAATCTGCCAGAGTGCTAGCATTTAAAGGCATGAGCCACCATGCCCAGTGACCTCCATATTTTGACACCTTCTCTATCACTGTTATACCTTAATTCAAACTTTCCTCCTCTTAACAGATTTCATTGTCTTTTTACTAGCTTATCATACCCATAGCTACATGGTCACATTCTTGCACATTGTCCCAGGCTCCAGAACCTCTCTGCTACCCTGAGGATAGAGGCACAGGTTACAACTACTGTCCCTTAAGTCTTCTGGCTCCTCCTGAGGGAGGTGCAGACTGTAATAGTTCAGAACCTAGTTTCCCTAATCCTTGATCACAGACTATCCTGGGCTTCTTGGCTTAATACATTCTCCTACATGTCGTACACATGAGACATTCTTGTGCCCTTTCTCATTCAGTCCTGACAAGGGTAATTGCTCCACTAACTCTTTTCTACAGATATGAATATTGTGGTTTAGAAAAAATCATTTTCCAAAGCAACATTTCATTGTTGCTTTATTCATAATTCAGAATCTGTTTATTTACTCAAAAAGCTTTGCATTGCCAACACTCTGTCCTGTGATCATTTAACATCAGCAGTTTACCTGGGGCATTTGGCACTATTGACACATTCTCATTTTCATTAGAGCTCCTCCCTGCCCACAGTCTGATTTTAGCTAGTCTTGATTTCTTTCAGAATGTGGGCCTGTAAATTGAGCCAGTTATCTTGGCCAATGAATAGTGAGACATCAATGAAGGTATGTGACAAAAGGGTCACAGTGGTTCCCTCTTGTGGACATAAGGTCAAATGTGAGCGCTGCCTGGAATGTACTTCACTAAGTGGTGCCATTAGTGTTCCTGATTGCAGATGATCCAGGTTTCAGAACACTTGACAATTCTTTACAAGCTCTTGGAGGAGAAGAACAGCATGTTCATTGTGTCTATGTGGTCTACCGTTTCCTGCCTCTATAACTTAGTGTTTGGATGTAGAAAACATTCAAGTGTTCATAAACTGAATTCAACTATTTTAGAAAGACGCCTTGCTTACTTACAACTGGTGTTAATCTCTTCTATGTTCCTCAAATTGTCACATGAAGTGAATTCTCACTGATGTGTGTGGGTTCAGTTGACAGGCGGGTTGAATCTGAAGAATCAGGTGATGAGGAAGGGAAGAAGCACGGCGCTGGCATCGTGACAGACCTCAGTGAGCAAAGCCTGAAGGATGGAGTAACACGAGGGGCAGAGGACCCAGAAGGTACTAGGCTTAGTTAACCTTGGACTCACCAAATAGGGGGAAGGGTTCTGTTGAAGACTGCTGCTTCTTTGTACACAATGTCTCCTCACAGCAGTAGTTATGTTCCTCAAATGTCCTCAGGAGACTGGGCAAGTAGGCATGCTGGCAGAGGGCAGCCTGCTCTCTAGAGTGCTGCCTCAGCAAATGACTGATTTACATTTATGAGTACAGTGGGTCCATTTCTGCTGAAAGGACAGTAGTACTACTGATGGTATTGGCATTAGTGTATCACCTAGAACAGAGACAGAAAATGATTTTTTAATCCTTTACTCAAAAAGCAAATTTTGAAGAGAACATGGTGGATGACTGCTATGCTTCTATATCCTGCCACAGTGATGAGGAATTGCTTCTGATCCAACCTCATTTCTTTTCTTTGAGACAGGGTCTCACTGTGTAGTCCTGCTTGGTCTTCAAACCATTATATAGAAAAGGCTGGCCTAGAACTAACATCTGCCTGCCTCTGCCTCCTGAATGCTAGGATTAAGGGTATGTACTACCATGCCTACATCCATTTCAACATTTATATAGGCCTGAGAATCACCTTAATCACAAGCAGAGATGTTAGGATAATCCCTTCATTTGGAACTGAACAGCTTCCTGTGGGAGTTTTAGACCCTCCTCAATAATAGTCTATGCTTATGTGTTTGCTTAGAAATGTAGTTTACATGGAAAAGAATGAAAGAAAACATGAACACAGAAAAATGTCCCAGCTGAATTGTTAGGTTTGTGGGGGCATATAAATTTCTAAGTAGTATGCATTTTAAAATGTTTTTTAGTTTTAAAATGAGTATTTAGTTTTTCCTGCTTAAAAAGAAAATACATTAGCATTGCTTAGAATCTCTTTTTAACAGCAGGCTTGAGAGAAAATTCTGCCTCTTACATTTTTCCAGATCTGTGTGGATTTTTCAGGTATTCATAATTATGCATTACCTTTATAAAAATAAATTTGTAAAAACCTAGCTACTTTTTAAAATAGCATTGTGCGCTGTGTGCCAGCAAAGATGATTGGTAACTATGGTAACCAAATTTTAAGGCAAAAGGAGATTACCACAAAAGTACCCGCCAGTTAGTTTAGAACTTCAGAGCTGGTATCTGGAGGTGATGTGGGTGGATAAAGCAAATGGGCTCTGTCCTCATTGTTGGCAGTTACGAAGGGCTGAGATCTGTGCCACTGAAATGGAGGCAACCTACAAGACTTGGAAGTTAGAGCAGCATGGTCCTGAGCTTTGTGTTCTGGCTAGCAATGTGATTGTGATGGGTCATTCATTGTAAGACTCTAATGTATGCTAGGTGAAAAGAGCCCTATGCCAGCCAGAGATCCCTACTGCAAAGCAGGCCAGTTGGGCTAGAGCCCAGCTTAAAGTCCACACTCTTACCTCCAGATGACTAGAACATGTAATAATTCTGTGGGGACATGTATTTCTAGTCCTTGGAGAAACTAGAACTGTTCTTACTTATTTTTACCTAAGTCTCAGCAAAACACATTCAAACATGTCAGTTATTACTTTCTTGTATTTCTCAACTTTGTGTGTATATGTGTGCATGTTCACGCTTGTGAAGTGTGTGTATGTGCAGGCATATGTTTGAGTATGTGTGCTAGTAGATGCTAGAAGACAGTCTCAGGTATTGTTTGTTCCTTAGGCACTGTTTACTTTGTCTTTTACTCTCCTGGAAATTGCCATTTAGGCTAGACTGACAGCAGTAAGCCAGTATGGTTTGACTTCTCAAGTACCAGGATTACAAATGCACCACCGTGCTCAGAGATCTAACCCATGTCCTGTGCTTCTACAAACACTTCACTAAGCTATCTCCCAGCTTTCCTGGCCACCACTCCTTTTTGTTTTTGTTTTTGTTTTTTTTTTGTTGTTGTTGTTTTTGTTTTTTTTTTTTTTTAGTACTAGGTATTGAACCCAGAGCCTTAAGTACTCTGTAGCTGAGCTCTGTCTTCAGCCCTATAGTCTAAAAAATATACCACTTTGTGGCATTCGGAAGTAAGTTCCACTTGGTAACCTTGTTCTGGGTTAAGCTAGTATTTCAAGTAGGGACAGGAACATCCCAAAGGGAACTTTGGACTGTGGACTGAGGAGCCTAGGGTAGCCCAGTTCCAACTTCTTGTAATTTTACAATGTCTGACTTGGACACTAGTGACCTGGCTACCTTGCCTGAGTTGTAATGTGTCTCCTGCCACAGCTTCCTGAGCTCGTGACAGTGAATTACTGCTGTCTTTTGAGGACAAGGAGATCTTGTAATGTCTTCTTAGTCTTGTCTAGTTCCTTTTATTTAACACCAGATTGGTTGGTATCCAATTGTGTTGGTATCTAATAAATGATGGGTAAACTATAGAAAAACAACATTTTAATTGGATACTGTTGATTGTTGTAGAAAAGACATCATGGAAAGTCAGTGAAGTGAATTCAGGCTTGTAGGGCCAATTTGTCTTTGTTAAGCTGGGCCCCTGCCGCATGATCCTCTCTGAGACCTCCAATGAAGAAACATGCTGACCAGCACATAGTCTACTAATGTTTGGGGAAGCTAGACAGGGGCTGATGTGTAAAGATGTGTGGCGTGTCAAGGATGTACGAACTGGCTCCACTGCAGATGCAAGTACTTGTTTGCTCTAAGGAAAATAAAGAGGAAGAAGAAAGGCCTAGAAAAAATAGTAAACAGTGATAAGAAGTTCAAGGAAATGGAGGAGAAAAAGAAAGAGAGCATTCTGGGATAGAACAAAGAGTTTAGACTCAAAAGAAGCACTCAAAAAAGCAGTCTCCTTCCTATAGAAAGTTTCAAAATAGAAAGGGTCTTAAGAGAAACACCATCTGTGAAGCTAGGTATAGTGGTACATGTCTGTCATCCAGCATCTGAAAATCTGAAACAGGATTAAAAATTCAAGGCCAAGGGCTAGAGGGATAGCTTAGTTTAAAACTGTATGCACTTCTGTGCCCACCCCAGCTCTGAATAATGACATGGAGACTTATATTTATTTATAATAGCTTTTGCCCTTCTCATTCTTGTTCCCTACTAGCTCTTATAACTTAAATTAACCCATTTATATTCATCTCTGTTCTGACACATAGTTCATTACCTCGCAGTCTCTAGTTCTGGCACTTGCTTCTTCCTTCATGTCTGGCTGGCAAATTCTCCTGCACATACTTCTTTCCCAGAGTTCCAATCTCTGCCTGGAAGTCCTGCCTCTCTCTCCCGCCTTTGCTATAGGCCATTCAGTTCTTTATTCAAGCAATCAAAAGGTGATGGAGAACAATGCTTACAAAATACTAAGGCAGGAGATGCTTCATAAAAACAACAATATCAAAGTTTGGCCTATATCAGCTGTATCAACTGGGTACAAAAATCAACCTTTGAATAACATGAGGACAGTTTTTACACAGTGCATAAAAAGATCACCCTAACACTTAGTGGTTAACAGCACTGGCTGCTTGTCCAGAGGACATGAGTTCAATTCCACATGTTGGCACACAACCATCTTGTGACTAGTTCCAGGGAGATAATGGAATTACAGGCCTCTACTGGCCTTGCAAGTGATGGAGAGATATACATGCAGACAAAGCATCCATGTGCATAAGTAAATACAAAAGTTCAAGGCCAGCCTACGCTACACAATTGATCTAAAATGGGGGGTTGTAATTGGGGGAGCAGGAATCCAATTAAAATAGATAGCTTTATTTGGATCAATTAGTGTAAACTAAGGAAAGAAATTATAAGATCACTGGGAAAAGTGGGTAACACTTTGATGGTAGGAAAAATGCTGTTACCCTCAAAGTATTATAGGGAATGTGTGCACACATATTTGCATTTCTATGTGTCATAGTTCTTTCAACATCATACTTAATCAGGTTCTAATGAAATTAAAACAAGGAACCGTTCATATGAAGCTCTCCCCTGCAGCAGGGAGCAATTTATAGCTGGCTCTCAAGGGTGGATAGTCTCATGAAATCCAAATGGACTTCTCTGCTGGAACAAGTTTACCAGGCTTCCAGTTGAGACGTACACTTAAATTATTTAATGAAGCAATTTGAGCCTGTCTGTTGAGCTCTGCTTCATTTTGTTTCCCTCTTTTCAGAGAAGTATCTGTAGATGCTGGGCTACTTTCCAAAGCAATAAAAGGCACATCCCAGAACATGTAATATGCCCCACATGATCTGTATTCAAGTGGCTTGATTTATTGCCCCAAACAAAAGGGAAAGAATAAATGGGTAGATAGGCTGCTTGGCACACTCCCCAGACTCCAAGGGGACATGCTTCCCAGCAGTGACGAGGCTTGAGTAGGTTCACCAAGACTCAGGCAAGCTGTCGCTCTCCTCTTTCCCACCAGATCAAGCTGCATGGGATTTTTGTGAGAGGTTCAGAAGCATGCATGTACACTTGGAGATTTTGCTGTCACCCTTTTCCTCTCTAGTGTCCCCTGCTTTATAAAACTTCTTTAGCCCTAGGGCAAAGGGGCAACCCTTTATTAAGACCTGTCGCCACTGACTCTTACAAACAAAATTGTTTCTTCTTTCTTTCTTTGTAGAGGAACATGAGCTGACAGTGGATATGGAAACCATCAGCCTAGATGGAGATGCAGAGGTAATGCTGCCTGCCTGGCCCAGCCTCAGGGGCCGTGGTTACAGATGATGGTCCTAACCATTAGCTTATCTTTTTTTTTTTTTCTTTTTGGTGAGGGGGAAATTAGTTTTTTATTTTGTTTTTGTTTTTTCCTTTTTCTCTTTTTTGGGGGTTTTTTGATTGTTGTTTTTTATTTTTATTTTTGGGGGTTTTGTTTGGTTTTTAGATTTTTCAAGACAGGGTTTCTCTGTAGCCTTGGCTGTTCTGGACTCACTTTGTAGACCAGGCTCACCGCGAACTCACAGAGATCCGCCTAACTCTGCCTCCCCAAATGCTGGGATTACAGGTGTGTGCCATCATGTCTGGCTCATTAGCTTATCTTCCTCTCCCTCTCCCGCCTTTTTTTTTTTTTTCAAGACTGGGTTTCTCTGTGTAGCCTTGGCTCTCCTGGACTCACTTTGTAGACCAGGCTAGACTCACAAAGATCTGCCTGTCTCTGCCTCCCAGGGTGCTGGGATTAGAGGAGTGTACCACCATGCCCTAGTTAGCATATCTTTTATAAAGTCGACAAATTAGTGACATCTAAGCCTCCCTTGATTGGGTTGGTTTCATGTATTTTAACTATTTTTAATACCAGTGGTTGAAATCTATTTCTGTGTAACCAAATGAAATGTTTTTGACTCACAAGTTACTTGAGTCCATTGATCATGTTGATGGTGGGGTCCTCACAACCCCCATTTATGGAAAACTCTGTGTGT
The DNA here is from genome assembly GCF_907164565.1 of Psammomys obesus. Classification (NCBI taxonomy): domain Eukaryota; kingdom Metazoa; phylum Chordata; class Mammalia; order Rodentia; family Muridae; genus Psammomys; species Psammomys obesus. The sequence goes on along the minus strand of NW_026593286.1, from coordinate 576,726 downwards.
GCATGTTTAAGTGTGTTTGTGTCCAGTTGCTAAGGGATTTAATTCAGACTGACAACTAGATTAGTTTTACGTAAAACTAATACACTAAATCATAGCTAAACAACAACAACAACAAAAAGCTAAACCTGGTGACCTTCCCTGTGTCTTTATCACTGTCATATGCCAGTCACAATGGATCTGCTTAGCATCACATCATCTGCCCTGCTCCCCACTTGAGAATCTCCTGAACAGCTTCTGGCCAGGTCTCCAAAAACTCTGGCAGATCTGAGCATGATTCCTCTGTGTTTCAGGATGTTGATCTGAATCATTATCGAATTGGAAAGATTGAAGGTTTTGAGGTGCTGAAGAAAGTGAAGGTGAGAGGGATCTGTCCTTGCATACAAGGTGACTTGGTAACATTTACTTGGGGAATATACACAATTCTTGTTCCTGTCATGTGGGTGGTACTGGCCTATTATTTTCATATGTCTGTTATGAATGGGGCAGGTGTTTTCCTGCATTTGGGTAGCTCAAGCCTGGCTGGGTTCTGAGGCTGCCTCAGTGAGCACTTGCAGAGTCTTCTGTCTCACTGCAGTTAAGTTTGCTTCTCAAAATGGAGCCTAGTAAAGGCTCCAAGTCCTGGCACATGGAGAAGCCCTTATTCAGTCCCTCCCTCCCCAGACAGCTATGTTCAAGTATGGGGTCAGCCTGGCTTCCCTTTAGGCCTATGCCTGTCCTCAATACAGGAGGTTAATTCCAGCTTCTCACCCTTAACTCACCTGCCTCCTGAAGGCCAACATAAAACAGCCCCTGAGAGGTGGCCCTGTGTTGCTTTACTAATGCCAATCCTCCTCCTGCCCTCCAGTCACTCTGCCTTCGTCAAAACTTAATTAAATGTATTGAAAACCTGGAGGAACTACAGAGTCTTCGAGAACTGGATCTCTATGATAATCAGATCAAGAAGATTGAGAATCTTGAAGCGTTGACAGAATTGGAGTGAGTATGGGGACCTAGAAGAGATGGGACAAGTTGGGTGGCCAGTTTCCCCAGAACCTACCCACCCTGGCCATAAGCTTCAGGGGCTGGTCTGTACCAGGTCCTGCTGATACTAGGGCTCTAAGAGAGAGCAATAGCTTCATACATGCCATTAGCATTGAAGGCTTGTTGTATTCGGTTTTTAATATTTACTATTAATATATCTTTTTGTAAAGGTGTAGTTAATCCTAAACAGCTATATAACCAAATCACCACACAGAGACTAGGATTTATTTAGTTAACCTAGAACACAATGCTGGGCAATAGTTACTCTATCCTAAACCTCCAAGCCTACATAGTTCCTGCCATTCAGATTCACTCATTATACTTGCTTTTAGTGATATCTTAGGTCTGGTTCATTTCTCCATGTTGTTCCAAGACCTCTCCTCCAGCTTCTGCTGTCCCCGCTTCTGCTCCTCTTCTCCTTCCTATCCCTTCCTCTCCTCCAGCTCCTCCCCTCTCCCTTCTACTCCTTCCTCTCCTCTGGCTCTTCTTCCTTCCTCTCCTCCCACTCTGAACCAGGATGTCCCACCCTATCCTCCCCATTGCTCAACATTGTGGCTGGTTGTTTTAATTGACAAATTAGAGAACAAATGGTGGCATGTTTACACAAACTTGAGACAGGTGATGCTTAGAAAAAGTATCACAATGCAATGTTCGGATTGAAACCAGATAGTTGGGGAGAGAAATCCAAATTTGAATTAACAAGGGTAAGGTGTATACATTCCAAAAGAACATTATACCAACAAAGGCTGGAACTGGGCATCTGGCTGGATTCCATTCAATAATGATGTCAGAATTAGAGAGAGGGGACCTTTAATCCATAATCCCTTTTTAAAGCAAAAGTGTCAGCAACATTTAAAAAAAACATTTAAAAGAGTCAGCTTTACCTAGTTGCAGCCTTAGCTGGACTTTGGTCATTTGTTGGTACTGGGTTTTGTTTTGGTTTTTTGAATAGAATATCATGGAGCCCAGGCTCAGATGAATTCTCTGTAGCTGAGGATGATCCTGAATTTTGATCCTCATGCCTCCACCTCGATAGTACTGGCCTTCCAGACATGCATCACCATGCCCAGCTGTCCAACACTGCTCAGGTTGAATTTGTACAAGGCATGGTACTAGCTTCTGCCCTGGACACAGGCACCTGGTTTCTGCTCTTAAGTAAGGCCATAGGAGACAGTGTTTATAGCCTACAAGTTGCTTTTACTGCCTTCCCACGTTCCAGGCAACCCCATGATCACATAGGACAGCTCCAGGGTGAGCCACTCAATGAGTGGTGGGGGCATGGTCAGATCTCTGTATACCTTGGAGGCAGATACGCTCTAAGTGGGATTCCAACTCTTACACGGTCTGTTCATTCAAGAAATATTTTGTTTCTTTCCAGGGTTCTAGATATTTCTTTTAATCTGCTGAGGAACATTGAAGGGATTGACAAACTGACACGGCTGAAAAAACTCTTCTTGGTCAACAATAAAATCAATAAAATTGAGAATATAAGCAGCTTACATCAACTGCAAATGCTAGAGCTGGGATCTAACCGGATCCGGGTAGGTACAGGTTACACTATGTCTTGGGAACAACTCACTGAGCTGTCTGGCTCTTCAGTGGTATATACAGAGTGTGTACTTGGCTGAGTTTTTCTTATGTTCATATTATTTGAAGCAGAGAAATATTTGTTAAGGAAAAATGCTAACTGTAAGCCAGTATTAATAAGAACCATGCTCATACCAACTGGTTTAGTCTGGTAGTTAGCTTTCATTGGCTCTTCATCTATATCATAGTCCTGTGCCAAGCCTGTCCACAAAGTAAGCAGCCAAGCTTTCTTTTTAAACCTGTTCATAGTGGGTTTCCTCCATCTGCATATAAGATGTTTCCCAGGGTGGTCACTTGCAGTGATCTGTCATGTGATAAGCAAGTATCTTGCTGTTGAAATGCCCCGGAATACTGGGCTGGCCCTTCATCCCCTAAACATGTCCTCTGGCAGGATTTGGTTTATTGTTCAATATCCATTTGACCTTGAAAACATAGATCAGAATGGAAATGAGAGACTGGCTTGTTTGTATGTTTGTTTGTTTGTTTGTTTGTTTGAGACTTGGTTTCTCTGCATTGCCTTGGCTATAGGAACTCACTCTGTAGACCAAGCTGGCTTTGAACTCAGAGATCTACCTGCCTTGGCCTCCTAAGTACTGGGATTAAAGGCATGCGCCACCACTGCCCAAGAGGCCTTTTTTTCCGATTAATTATTTAATAACTTTACTACCTGATTGAACCCCCCACTTTCACTCCCCATCCCCCCCACTTCTCAGGGAAGGGGACTCCCCACACCTCCCCATGGTACCAGCCCACACTGACACATCAAATCGAAGCAGTATTAAGTGCATTCTATCCCACTGAAGCCAGGCAAGGCGGCCCAGCTAGGGGAAAGGGATCCAAAGGCAGGCAACAGAGTCAGAGACAGCCCCCACTCTAATTGTTAGGAGAACCACATGAAGAACAACTGCACATCTGCTAAATATGTGCAGGGGCTGGTTCAATCTCTGTGAACCCTCATGGGCCCAGGTCAGTTGACTATATACTCCTTAAAGTATCTTTGACCCCTCCAGCTCCCTCAGTCCTTCCTCCTACTTTTCCACAAGTCTTCTAGAGCTCTGCCTGTTGTTTGGCTGTGAGTCTCTGCATCTGATTTCATCAGCTGCTGGCTGGAAGCTCTTAGAAGACAATTATGCTAGGCTACTGTCTATAACCATAGCAGAGTATCATTAATAGTGTCAAGAATTGGCTTTCTCCCATAGACTGAGTCTCCAGTTGGGCCAGTCTTTGGTTGACCCATTCCTTCAATCTCTCCTCCATTTTTATCCCTACACTTCTTGAAGTCAGGACAAATTTTGGGTCAATGGTTTTATGGGTGGGTTGATGTCCCCCTCCTTCCACTGGAAGTCCCACCGGACTACAGGAGGTGTCAACTTCAGGCTCCTTATCCCCTGCTGCTAGGAATCTCAGCTAGGAACACCCCCTGTAGACTCCTGAGAGCCTCCCCCATCCCAGAGATGCCCTTCCCCACGGATTTCCTTTTTCCCAGTCCTCCTCCTCCCCACTCCCCTAACTCTACCCACACCTGATCCCCACCCCCAATCCTCTTCCATCCTCTCTTCCATCCAGTACCCTCCCTCTATCTACTTCAGATAAGTGTATTTCCCCTTTGGAGTGAAATTCAAGCATCCTCCCATAGGCCCTCCTTGTTACTAAAAAAAATCAAAACAAAAACTGATGTAGGAGAACACAGAAACAAAGTCTTTTTGAGACAAGGTCTTACTGACTACGTAGGCCAGACTGGCCTGAAACTCACAGAGATCTCCCAGTTCTAGGATTAAAGACATGTACCCCCACACCCAGTACAACAAAACCAATTCTTTACCACTTGACTTATAACTACAGGGAAAAGTGCCTTGTATCTGACAGAGGAACTTCAAAGGGTCATATAGGTGCCAATATTGGAAGAGGATCTTCCAGGCAGAGGAAGGAGGCTTTCCCATGGGCAGATAAGTGGGATTAGTAAGTTATAAGGCTGAGCCTAATTTCAACATCATTGTGTCATTGTGCTGTGCCTGTCCTCACCCTCGTTGGTTAGTGGCTGAGGAAGGTATTTACATGGATGTGTCTGCCCACCCCATGATCGGAGTACCCTTCATTTGGTGTTTGGAAGTACTGTACCACACTGGTTCTCTAAGAACCATAAGGGTACAAAGCTAGGGCTAGAAAAAGCTAGGGCCTGCAGCAAGAAAAAGCACAGGAAGAGAAATGCACAGTCTCAAAGGCTAGGTAGGATGAAGTACCACAAGGGCTAGAAAAATCAGCTAGCTTCTGAGATTTCAAATAATCCCAGAGCTCTTTGAAAGCATGAGGGTTGTTGGGGTGGTGGTGGCGCATGCCTTGGGAGGCAGAGGCAGGTGATCTCTGGTCTGCAGAGCAAGTTCCAGAATAGCCAGAGGCTACACAGAGAAACCCTGTCTCAGTAAAGAAAAGAAAAAGAGAAAGGGATAAAGCATGTGGGGTTGGGAGTGAGCCCAGGAAAAAAGAAAGTGTGAGGGTTGGAAGTGAGCCCAGGAATCAGTCTGCAGTTGTCATCGTGTCCCTCCTTTTATTCAAGAGAGTTCATTGAAAACTTCGCAGAGTGCAGACATCGCAGAGCCGAAGCCTTAGACTGCCTTGGTCTAGGCACCTCCCTTGGTACAGGTTTCCAGACCGCAGAGAACATTTACCTTGATGTTTCATCTGTTTCACAGGCAATTGAAAATATCGACACATTAACCAACTTGGAGAGTTTGTTTCTGGGGAAAAACAAAATTACAAAACTTCAGAACCTGGATGCACTTACCAACCTGACAGTCCTCAGTATGCAGGTATTGGACCTCATCAGCTCCCAGCTTCTCATTCCCACAGGGCTGACCCCACCACACACAGCCTGGTTTTATTCCCTTTTATGTTTTGGTCTACACTGTTTCACAATTAGTAGATGACTCAAGCATTAGAAGCCACAGACTGTATATACACATACCCTATAACTAAAATTCTGTTCTTTTTATATAATTTATTTTTACTGTTAAGAATTTTACTTTTGAGAGCTGGAGTAATGGCTCAGTGAGGAAGAGCACCAGCTATTCTTGCAGAGGATCCAGGTTCAAGGCCCACAGGTTCATGGCAGCTCACAAGCTGTCTATAATCTATTCCCAGGGAATCTGAGCCTTCCTTCTGGCCTCCACAGGCACCAGTCACATATATGGTGGTGCACAGAAAAATGTATGTTTAGGCAAAACACTCATATACACAAAATTTAATTTAAAAAAAATTTTTTTTACATCCCTGGGGCTAGAGAGGTGGCTCGGAAGTTAGGAGCACTGGCTGCTGTCTCATAATACAGGTTCAGTTCCCAGCACTCAACTCACAAATATCTGTAACCCTCTTCTGACCTCTGAGGGTACCAGGCAAGTATGTGATATACAGACATACTTGTAGACAAACGTTTATGCACATAAAATAGTAATGAAAGACTCTCATTCCTTCCATATTAATTTCGGCATCTTCAGAAGGAGAGCTTACCCAAGTCCTCAAACGTGTCTGTTCAGTGGTAGAAATGGAGAGATTTGTCAAGGTTGCACATAGAGTGCAGGCCCTGTGGGGACTGTTCAGCTGTTCAGCACTTTCTAACAGATTCATACATTCACACTAACTTTTTTTTTTTTTTTTTTGAGACTGGGTCTCATTATGAAGCTTTGGCTAGCCAAGAACTTACTGTGAATCAGGCTAGTCTCTAACTCACAAGAGATCCAACTGTCTCTGCCTCCTGCATACTGGGATAATGGCATGCACCACTGTCTGTGCCTGGCTCATGTCAAATTATTTTGTTGCTGTTTTTTAAGGTTTTGTTTTTGTTGCAGGGTGGGAGGTCGGGTTCAGTTTGGCAGCAGTTAGTAGAATCAGACCTTGAGGGTCAAGAGAGATGTGACTGGGTATCCCTGGGATACCTGTTTGTTTGGCAGGACCCACCAACAGCCTCAGAAAACCTCATAGACTCTGAGTAAAATAGATGCTTCATAGACTGCTCTGGAAGAGACACTCTTGAACTGACCGAATTGTAAAATACCCTAAAAGAAATGAAAACTGGTTTGTTTCAAAAAAAAAAAAAAAATGTTAGGATAGGGAGATGACTCAGTAAGTAAAGGTACTTGTTCCCAAGCCTCATGAGCTCAGTTCAACTCCCCAGGTCCCATATAGTACAGAGAACCGACTTCCTGAAAGTTGTTTTTTACTTGAAATACACATATATAATGTTTATGTGTATGTATCATGATATATGTATCATAGAGAGCTGGAGAGGTGGCTCAGTAGTTGAGAGCACTAGCTGCTTTCCAGAGAACCTCGGCCTCAGCATCCATGTGGCATCTCTAACACCCTCTTCTGGCCTCAGTATCAGGCATGTACATGGTGCGCTGACATGCATGCAGACAGAACACCCATACATGAATGACGTTTTCATTATACCTCTGACATTTTAGATTGTTAATTAACTCAGTGATCCAGTGAGACGGCAGGGCAAGTAGGCTATTGCTCCAAAACTGGCCACCTGAGCTCAGTCCCATGTGATAGAAGGAGCAAACTCACTCCTACAAGTTTTCCCCGACCTCCTTGTATCCGCCATCTCACGGCCATGTACACATACACAAGATAAACAAATGTATTTTAATTACTTCAAGTAAACCTTATGAAGATATAGCTTTAAAAAAAAGTGAGATTTTCATATAAAAGATCCTGAATGTCCAGATAGGAATTTCAACCAAGTACAGAGATGTTAAGTCTTCTCTAATTCCTATTCAAGAACATTAAATTTTTTATTTTATGTGTGTGGATGCTTTGCCTGCATATATGTCAGTGCACCACATATATACCTAGTGCCCTTGGAGGCCAGAAAAAGGCACTGGATTCCCCAGGACTGGAGTTACAGGTGATTATGAGCAGCCATGTGGGTTCTAGGAATGAGCCGAAGTCCTCTGGAAGGACAGCCAGTGCTCTTAATTACTGAGCTATTTTACCCCATCACCATCCTAATACAGTTTATATAAAATACCTTTTCTTAGGAGTCTTCAGGATAAAGAAGCTTCATTTGTGAAACCATTCTATTTCTAACCTGTGTAGCTGACAGCTTTTTTTTTTTTTACTCTTTTAACATTTGTATGTATGTGGCATGAATATCTGTATATTCATGCACATGTGTGTGCATGCATGTGGAGGTCGAAGCTTGAAGTTGGGAGTCATCCCTTGACAAGGGAACCCACCTCACTCATAAAAGGGTCTTTCAGGCAAATGCAGAGCTAACTGACATGGCTGCTTTTGCTGGCCAGCTTGTTTTGGAGAACTCTAGTCTCAGGCCTTCCAGGTCTGGAATTAGAAGCAAGTCACCACACTCGCCTGGTATTAGTATGGGTTCTGGGAGTCTAAACTCTGGGTGTCCTCAAACTTGAGTGGCAAATGTTTTAACCACTGAACCATCTCAGCCCCAAGGCTGACATCTAACTCTCTTTTACAGAGCAACCGGCTAACAAAGATAGAGGGTCTACAGAGCTTGGTGAACCTGCGGGAGCTGTACCTCAGCCACAATGGCATCGAGGTTATCGAAGGCCTGGAGAACAACGTAAGAGCCCCTTGGTCTGTCTGAGGGAGATAAAGGGAGGGAGAGAGGAAGGAGTGGGTGCTGGTATCCACTGCCCTCCAGGCCTGGCCTCAGGTGGACATACCACCTACAGGATGTGAGCTAAGGGCCCTCTGTCCCAATAAGTCAAAGGGCCAATGTGTTGTTATCATGGCTGCCTGTGCATTTTCAAGTATCACAGGCACCCTCTAGGGCAGCTCACTGCACATCTGCCCTGTAATCTAGGCCTTTGGGTGCTTTGAGAAATCTTTATCTGCCTCTGCCTCACACAGATAGCTAACACAAGTATCCCTAGCTCTATCCTTCCCATTTCTCCTGAGCTTAGTGCCTTGCCTCAGCCCCACCCCCAGCATGCAAAGGCTACAGGGTGAGCTTGGCTAGGCTGCTTAGAAGAAAGAGCATGGCTCCTGCTTCCCTGCCCCTCTCCCTGAGTCCAGTGTGCATATGGTCTCCTCCTCCCAACTGCCTCTCACCTTCCTCCTGTACTCCTCCCACCCATCTCCAGCCTCCCATCAAGAAGAGCCTCTCATATAGGTTGCCTTTGGCCCCACCTGTTTTTCCTCCAAGCATGATTCAACACAAATAAAATATATTTTACTTGTTCAATTTTACTGGGGTTGTTTTGTTTTGTTTGTGGGGAACATTTTTGTTTATTTGCTTGCTTGCTTGCTTGGTTTTGTTAAATTGACAGCAAATATACCAAGATTGGGTGAGGCTTTTGTTCTTGGAAGCATCATTCTTCAGATCTCATCACAGGTTCCTTTGCCCTCTGTACCCCATCCAGGCCTGAGTTACAGCAGTGTTATCATTCTGGAGGAAAACCAGTGTTTTGGGTTTTAGCATCATGTATGTAAGAATTTTTGGAAAAACTAAAATTTGCCTGTGCAACAGTTTGGTACTTTCCACTAAGTTAAATTAAGAGTTTAGTCAGCTTGTGAAGCCAGGTGTGGTAGCACACACTTATAACCACAGCACCTGAATGGTGAACAAAGAAGAATCAGAAGTTGAAGGCTGAACCTGACTACAAAGTGAGCTCAAGGCTAGCCTGGGCAGCCTGAGACCCTGCCTCAGACACATGTACAATTAAACCAGCTTCTGAACTTCTGTAGAAGGGGAGATAGGGGCAGCCACTGGAGCAAGGAGACCTCGGAAAGCCTTGAGGGGCTGGGTAGATCACACACTGAGAGCACCGATACCCTTGCTCCCCACAGGTCGCAGCCCCCACTAAGAGACCAGTACATCTGCATTGTAGTTCCCTTGTGGTACAGGGCTGTCTTCAAGCACACAGGAAGCATGGGTGTAGAATACTACCTAAGACATGTAATATCTCCATCTTGGTTAAACTTCATGTCACTCCTAGGTCTCAAAAACAAAAGAGAAAAATACTGTTAACATTTACTGTGGTCAAATGTGACATTCTTTCAGATTTTATTTTAACTAATGATAAAATATTTACCTAATATTGTCCCAAGTTTTATTCTCTCTCTCTGTTTGGGGAGGGTTGTTTGTTTTTTTGTTTTTGAGCAGGTGTTTTTCTATGTAGCCCTCCATGTCCTGGAACAACTCTGTAGACCAGGATGCCTCAAACTCAGAGAATCACCTGCCTCTGCCTCCTCAGTGCTGGCATCAAAGATGTGCACCACCATGCCCAGCCCAAGTTTTATCTCCTAATCAGGAATTTACTTTCATGGTGGGAGAAGAAGAAATGCTTTTTTCCCAAGTGGCACATACATTGTCACTGCCCACTTGTCAGATGCTCATTCTTCAACATCCCAAGGCATCTATCTAATGTATCTGACTCCTTAGCTTTTTCCCTTCCGTCTAACATGTTTGTTCTAGCTTTTGACCTGGGCGTTACTAGGTATCATGGGAAGCTATGACCTATGCTGTGGGAAAACAGTCCCACCTTCCCTGTTTGGTTTTGTTTTTTGGTTTGTTTATTTGTTAAGACAGAGTGTATCTGTGTAGCCCTGGCTATCCTGGCCTCCTTTTGTAGACCAGGCTGGCCTCAAGAAGATCCACCTGCCTCTGCCTTCCCAGCACTGGAATTAAAGGCATGCACCACCACACCTGGCTTTGTTTTGTTTTTTAATTAAACAAAAGTAAGTTCTTGCTAGCACTCAAATCCTCCTCACACAGAAGGTGTACAACTGCATCTCAGGTTAGATTAGGGCCAATCCTGTTGTTCAGTGTATACCATCAGCCATCTTTGCTCCAAGCCTTTGTACTTGGACTTCTCTTTTGCTAGTTTGCAGTCTTGCACACAGTTTGAACACCACAGGACCATCACAAAGTGCTGGGGGATGTTGCCATTAGTGGGTGTGGTCTGTCCCTTTAGTCCCTTTGTACATACAGTTGTCTTGTGGCCCTTTTGACTCTGAAGCCCTCTGAATTGCTGTTGGGTAGGAACACTACCGCTTAGTGCATTGGGAACAGAAGTGGCTAAGGATAAGGTGGTGAGAAGGAGCTGCCTCTCCATGTATATGACATGTCACAGGGGCAGTAACATGATGAAGGTGACATTCGTACGTGTGCACATCTGGACTCAGTGCTTCTGGCATACGTGCCTCTGCTGGTGTGATGTTTGTTGTGTCAGGTGTGGAGGCAGGTAGGTTGGTAGTATGAAACCGTCAAGGAACTGGGAAGCCACAGGTGTAATATTTTTTACAATAGCTATGTAAAATAGCTATGTAGCTACTGGCTATGTTTGAAATTTTTATCTTTTTTAATTTCCATTAAAACTTGGAAAGACTTGGAATCAAGACACCAGGAATGCAAAGACACCGGAAAACAGGGATCATGAGTCTAAAGTGCTGGGAGGTCCTGAGGGCAGAAGGGGAAGGACTGTTATCAGGTTCCCAGCCAGTGCAAGGTTCCCGTGGAGTCAAGGGAAAAAATTCCAATGGTTTGTTAAAACATATTGGCCAGCACTGTGAGCTACAGGAGACTTAACTTTCACCATGAAATTGTTCTTCTGTTGAATCTTGAAACTAGAAACTTTAAAACAGTTACCAAAGCTGAGCTGATGTGTTTCAGGCGACATTTGACACGTTTTAGAGCACATAAAACAGAGTGCTGTGAGCAGAGTGGTGGTGCCACACACCTTTAATCCCAGCACTCAGAACACAGAAGTGGGCAGATCTCTGTGACTTCAAGCCCAACCTGGTCTACAGAGCTAGTCCCATGACAATCAGGGCTACACAGAGAAACCCTATCTCAAAAAACTGAAAGAAAAAGAAAAAAACCACAATGCTGTGTCCTGCAGGATGCATGGTATCCACAGACACCACCATTAGTTGCTAAGGTTCGCTTTTCCCTTGTTGCCATCATTTCTCAGTCCCAACAGACAACAACATTGGCCCTTCTTAAATACCTAGGCCCTAGGTAGTTTTGTCCAAGATAAGAAGACCTCTTTGTGTTACTCCCACCTCCACTGTGTGCCTGGTGTGTCTTATCCTCACTAAGTCCTCATTGAAGAGAAGCTGTAGGGTAATTCCACTGTAGGGTACTATGTATTTCTTCATGGTGAACACTAAAGGCACACTACAACGATTGTCATTTCCTCCTCAGCTCAGGGTCACTGCTCTTCCCAGATCATAAGAACAGGAGCAAGGGTCTCACTGGGGTCCCCAGTGGTTATCGGGGCTTCACACTGAAGCAAATTTTAGAGACTGAAAGCTTCATGAAGCTTTGAGCAGAAACACTGCATCAGTCCACCTGGAGAAGCTGTAGGTATCAGCCTGGAGTATCAAAGCCAAGCCAAGGCGGAGGGTGGTTCACCTGAAGCCTTCAGCTCAGCTCCACACTGTTGCATGTGGCTGCATGCTGCTGTGGAACTTCAGTAATCCAGAAAAAAAATATTTTCTTATTTTAGAACAAACTCACCATGTTGGATATTGCATCAAATAGAATAAAAAAGATTGAAAATATCAGTCATCTAACAGAACTGCAAGAATTCTGGGTAAGTTTTAAACTTAGTGGGATTGGTAGCTATCTCTTTGGCTCAGTGAGTCCCGTTGAGCAAAACGTGAATCATTGCAAGTCTGCCAGTCCTGGAAGCCTTGATGCTCAGTGAACTATGTATGCATGTGTTCTGGGGATCACACTCAAGTTGTTAACAAGTGTTTTTCTCTCCTGATCCATTTTATTTACCATTCCCACCTGTAAAAGGAATTTTTATTTGCCTGCTACAGTTGTTGTTTAGGAGGATTACTGCATCCTACTAACCTGGGCCTGGGCCTGGAAGCTTCTAGCCTCCATACAATTTAACCTAGGCCTAGAATATTTTCAGTCTCTGAAAATTACTGCTTAATAAGCTCACCCTTTCTTGTTCTTACTGAGTTCTGGGCTGGCTGGTTCAATTCCATTGTTCTGGCTCAAACTCCTTTCCCAGCTGACTTACTCACTTTGGCTTCTCTCTCAGTCCCCTAATTGCTCTGCTTGGCCTCAAACTCCAGCAGTCTGCTCTATCTCCTGGCTCCTTATTCTCGGGCTCATTCAATCTTCACCTGAGTGCTCTCTCTGCAACCTGTCTTTATGTTACTGTCCCAGTAAAACTGCCTTCTCTCTCTCTCTCTCTCTGCATTGCCTCTTAAGTAGTTTCCCTTTCCCCCCCCCCCTCTCTCTCCTGTGAGAGTTGGGCATATTCTATTTTGTCAAATCTTTCTCTGATTTGTCACTGTTTCTGTCAGTCAGTAAACATCAAACATGGGTGCTTCCTTCTACAAACTAACTTTACCTTCATTGTTTGGGTTTAAAGGCATGAAATACCATGCCTGGACCTAAGCTTTTCTTTACCTGAAACTTGCTCTATACAATGCTAATCTTAAACTCAAATCTGCTTGTTTCTGTCTCCCAGATTAAAGGCATGTCTCTATTCCAGCCAGATCACACAGACCTAGATCTTTGGATGTGATCTCTTGCCAGAGCAGCCATGTTCTGTTAAAATTCCTCTACACTCACCTTCACATTTTTTTAGTACAGTATTACAGATATACATTTTTTTTTTTAAGTGAGGTCTCTATGTAGCTCTGACTGTTGTGGAACTCTCTACATAGGACAGGCTTACATCACAGAGATCCACCTGCCTCCACCTCCCAAGTGCTGGGATCAAAGGCATGTGCCACCACATAAGACTGAGCTTTTTAAATCTGTAAATGTATAGCTTTTGTGCAATCTAGGCAAGTTTTTTTTTTTCTCTAAAATTGTTCTAGTCTCTATCAACCCTTAGTTTCTTCTAAATATATAAATATACGTATATTAGTCCTTTGGTGATTAGATCAACATCTGTTGCTCATCTCTCCCACTCCTGTCCTCAGGCTTTGCTCTGGTCTGAGCCTCAGTTTATGTGCTTTCAGTTTCTCTATCTTCAAGCTATTGTTTATCCTTCTTCAAAATCTTCCTCATTAATTAACTACTTACATTTATAAAGATCTATTTGTCTATTTTTATGTCTTTATAGTACATATGTGTCTGAGTGTGTGCCCGTGCCTTTGTGTGGGACAGAGGCAAGAAGAGGGCACCTGTGCCCTTCTCTGCCACCCCTGCCTGTTCTCATGAGGCACTTTCTCCCTGAACCTGGCTCGGACATTTTCTCACTCACCTAGGCTAGAAAAAACAGCCTGGTGATCCCCCTGTCTCCTCCTCCTTTGGAGCTGGGATTACATGCACATGCAGGATACCTGGATTGTTACATAGGATACCATCTCCATTATTATGCAGCAAACACTTCTAACTGCTGAGCCACATCTCCAGCCCTAGTTACTTCTCTTGACAAGATAACTGACAAAGACAACTTAAGAGGAAAAGGATTTATTTTTGCTCACAGTTTAAAAGGGCACAGTCTGTCATGGCAGAGTTCATGGGAGCAGGAGCATGCAGCTAGACTCTGGTCCCTTCAAGCTTGGGAAGGCTGGGAAGCAGAGAGAGGGTCTGATGACACTGCTTTTCTCTGTCTATGCAGCCCAAGATCCCAGCCCCAAGGGGTGATGCTACCCACAGTCAGGGTAGGCTTCCTTCCTTTGGAAATTCCCTCAGACATCCCCAGAGGTATAGCTCCTTACTGATTCTAAATCTAATCACACTGACAGTGAAGTTGACCAAAGTGCCTATGCAATGAATTTTTGTTCTAGTTGTACTTTCAGCTCTTTGAGAACATGTTGTTAAGAACATGTTTTTAGTTATGTGTATATATGTATACACATAACTGAGTATGAATTATGCACACATGAGGACCTGTGCCCCTGGAGGCCCCAAGATTGTATTCTTAGAGCTGGAGTTACAGGAGGGTGTGTGTCATCCGATAAGCTTGGGACGCAAGTTCAGACATTACAAGAACAGTACCTGATGACTCTAGACTATATTCTGTTTCTCCTTGATTTGACTTTTCTTCTCATTAGATTTTTTTTTTTTATGTTTCTTTGTCATTCCTTCTCTACATGACTAGTAACTCCTTGTATGTTGGGTATTATGAAACTAAACAGTTGCATATATACGTGTACTTGAAGTGTTACACTGTTATAGTCTGGACTTAAGAGGAATGGCACAGGTCTCTCAGGGGTCCATTCCTGACCCTTCCCCTTACCAAGCCAGCAAAGCAAACATGCTGAACAAAATCTAGATCAGGGAGGGAGAACCTCTGGCAGCAGCCTGCTTGATTGACGGCAGACATTACCTACTTATATTACCAGCACATGATTGAATCAGTTGCTTCTCTTTGTATTTTCCTGTGCTGGCCTCGCCCCACACATTCTCAATCAGTGGTAAGCAGTAGCTGCTGGCACAGAGGCTGTGTAGCCCACCCTGGCACCATGCACGCTTGCCAGCTCTCAGACACCTCCCACACACAGCTACTGCCTCTTCTCTGCAGACAGTTCACTCTCTCTGACACTGCTTTTTCTGTCTACATTACTGGTAATACCAGCATCCCTGTAGATGATTTTTCTGATGACCTAACATCTCAGTCCCTTGATTGACTTCCTTATCATTTGTAGCCTTTTCCATGAACTTCAAGCTCATTGGCCTGATTTCATCCTAAGTCTCACCTTGGCCTAACTCCTTCCCCTGCATTGTCCTCTCTCAGCTCCCTTTTACAGCTAGCTGTTGTCTAGCCTGGCTGCAGCAGTGGACCCTTATCTGCTGAAGTGGACCCAGAGATGAAAGGGCAGGAAAGGGAGCTCATGATCTCAGGCTTGAACTTCCTCTGTTTAGGTGATAACAGGTAGGGCTTTTTCTTCCTGAGCCTGCTGCAATTAAGAATGCAGCCACCAGCATGACCTGACAGCCAACATCCATTCCAGTGGGTCAGTGCCCATACTGCTTTTTATACGTCTCTTTGAATTCCATTCTGCCAGTGGACACATTTCAGATCCAACATCCTTTCCATTCCTCATCTTTCTCCCACTTCTAATCAAATATATTTAATTGCTGTACATTTCTCAAAACATACAGAAAACTACTGGCCTCAGTTCTCCTATCACCCTAAGTCCTTGGTTGTCTTTGCTTGTTCCTCTGCTATCTTGCACCCACAAGAGTGCTCTAGCATTGAGTCTTCATTTTCCTTTCTCCTTGGCAGCCCTATCCAGTCTTACAGTTTTAAATGTCACCACTCTGTTCCTGGTAGCCAAACTTCTCTAGCTCAGTGCCTTTCTTGGATCTAGCTGTCTGCTCATGTGTTGAGCCATCATCCAAATAGGACAAGTCCAAGCCTGAGATCATGGGTTGTACCCACAGTCCCTCCATTTGGCTCAACCTCAGGGGACAATGACTATCCTTCCAGATCCTCATACCAGAGTCTTGACATCCTCCTATACTTCCCCTTTCCTGTGTACCAGATCCACTCCAACATCTAAATTCTTGCTTCTACCTTCAAAATACATCTAAAACCCTGTATTTCCCCACCTCTGCTGCTGCCACCTGGCCCAAACCACCAACTTCTTTCCCTGTACTGTTTAGGTCATCTTCTGACTTGGAGCCCTATTTGTACTCTCCAGATAAAATCCTTGTGCTTGCTTTGGCTACACATGTACTAAATTGAACAATACAGAAATTACCACGGCCCCTGTGCAAGGATGAAACACAAATGTGTGAAGCACTCCATATGTTTATTGTATATAGGTTAATAAAAAGACAGAAACCAGAGGGAAACATAGAGGCCCTTCTAGAAAACCTGTATTGGATTCCCATCCCATTTAGGAATAAAAGCCAAATTTCTACAAAGCCCCATGATTCTCCACGGTGCCTCTCACTGTTGTATTGCAGATCCCCTCCCTGTCTTTCCCTATGGACATCATCACTCTGTCAAATCCCAGCATTCTTCAGAGCTTCACACAGGATAGGGCCTCATGAATCATCAGCAAAAGAGAAGCAACACTTCCAAGATCTATACTCACTAGATGCTTCAAACCCAGGAATGGTGCCTTGCCACATCCTGAGGACAGTAGAATCTCAGGGCAAGTGCCTGAGAGGCTCTTAATTCTAAGGCCTTGAGATGCCCCCTCCATGCATTCTCACCCAGGGACCTTTCACCCTGACTGCAGGCCTCCACTTCTCTTCTGCTTTACATGTAGATTGTCCATGTCCTAATGTGTGTCATTTTAGCTTATGCTCTCCCCATCTCTGGCCATGGTAAGTTCTCAGACTAGAGAGGTCTCTTCCCCATGGTGGTGCCCTACTTCCTGTAGCAGCTTGGTGCAGGCCCTGCAGCTTGGAGTGTCTATAGACATGACTTCTGACTCTGTGGACAAAATGGGACTGTAGTCAGAGTCAGTGTGAAGCTAGACTGGCTACTCAGTTTGGACTGTTGATGTGGTTGCTTGCTCTGCCGTTTAGTTTCTGTCTTCAAGCCATTAAGTGCACTGGACTACATCCAGCCTGGGTGACATGAGTAGCCAATTGTGCACACCCCTGACGGCTGTAGTTACTGGCATCATGTTGGTACCAATTCAGTCATGCTATTTACACCACAGAAAGTAGCACACTCAACTAATCATGTGTCTTCTCTGTTCTGTAGAACAAGCTGGTGATTAAATATTTGCTAGCATTCCTTGGGCCCACACCTTTGTGGCTGATCTGAAAAGGTGCCCTTTCCAAACCTCTGCCATAGCACTTAGTCAAACTGGAAAATGGGTTTGAACAGTTTTACCTGGCACTACAGGTTCTCACCCAAGGTAGCTTTTGTCTCAAAAATTGATCCCATCATTAGACAGTGTGGAAGTCAACCAGCTCCAGGCTCATGTAGATGCCTCTTTTGATTAGGGAGAGCACTCTTCTGCCAGGCTCACCTCTTCTAGATGGGCTGGCATAGATGAGACTGTGAATCCCACAGCTCAGGCCCCAGCCCACTGCAGGATCTGGTGTTCCTCATGAGGTGTTGGCAGTGTTGGCCAGCCATGGGTGGCCTTTGTATACAGGAGCTAGCTAGCAGTGGAAACATCTTCAAAAATGTAGCACAGAGGTGATCTCAGTCATGCTTGGAGTAGAGCAGCTTCCTGTCAGCTGTTATGGTCAGCACAGTCTCAGCCTCGACAGCAGGTGGTGAGATCAGGTATGTAGGAAGAGTACCCAAAGCAGCTTCAGACCTGCTTGAGGGCTTCAGCTCTTCTCTAACGAACTTAGTGTAGATGGAGGCCTGTCACAGCAGGGTGACCCAAGTGAGTGTGTGCACAGGTATCATTTTTCACAGCGCTGCTAAAAGGCAGCCAAGAAATACCAAGTGGTAATTGAGGGATTGGATAAGAAAGACCATAGACAGTTTTAATGACCCCTGTCTCATATTTGGGGATCCCGGGACATAGGGGCCAGAGCCCATCTCCAAAGGCTTTTTCCACGTGTTCCCTCAGATGAATGACAATCTCCTGGAGAGCTGGAGTGACCTTGATGAGCTGAAGGGTGCCAGGAACCTGGAGACCGTGTACCTGGAGCGCAACCCCCTGCAGAAGGACCCACAGTACCGGCGGAAGATCATGCTGGCCCTACCCTCCGTTCGGCAGATCGATGCCACATTCGTCAGGTTCTGAGTCCTTCCTCTTCACCTGGTCCCTCTTTTCAAAAGAACTTCCCAGCCACGGTTTTTTAATCTACCTATGCTCCTGAAGTTGTCACTATACCAACAGTCACAACCCAATGGCAATAATAAGGCATTGGTGGTACCTGGCCTGTGATGCCATACACCATTTGGAGATGCCAACACTATTAAATCTTGCCACATGGTCTTCCTGGTGAATTGATGATGGTTATTGTAGCCATGGAGAGAATGCAGGACTTTTCACAGTCATTTGTTCTTCCTGTCTGTCTGTGTCCTTAGATTGGTGGGCATTCTGGGCTGCCCTAGCAGGCCTTCAAGTCAGTTTTCAGGTCTTAAGTAATCATGACCCACAACAGCACACTTGATAGTCTTTCAGACCAATTTTGGAAAGAAAAAATATTTTCTTGGCCAATTTTGAAAAAAAAAATTTTTGAGTAAAAGATGATCCAATCTCCAAAGCTGTAATCCTTAGAGTCCTTCTGCCATGAGTAATGACTGAGCATGCTCGGTGCTGTATGACCTTGTTCCCACTTGGTAAAAGCTGAACTATGGAGAACTTCACTCCATATTGCCCAGCTAATGTTGAACGTGCATAACTAAGCTCTTGGCCACTGGTTACTAGTTACATGGCCTCCTATTCTCACCCGTAATCCTCTGGCCTTATTTAGATGAAATTTCTGTGAGCAAACTCCTAGCGTGTGAATCTAATGCTGAAAGAGCATTGTTATCCATCTGCGTTTCACATTTCCTCTTTCACCCAGTAAGGACTAAATATGGTCACCAAAGACCCCTCAGCTTCCAGGGATCTAGTTCTACACCGTCCAAAATGGGACCACTAACCGCCTCATGTGGCGGTTACTGTTCATACCTAAGTCCATTGGGTTCACTCTGTCTCTTCATTTGTGCTTACACTTAATCTGCTCAGAGACCACATCCCATGAAAGGCATCCCATTTACATCACAGAAGATTCCAGAAAGCACTGATCTCAGCTTTGTTCAGTATCAGGGGGATAGCCTGCCCTGAGTTGTGAGGCATGTGCCCAGGTGTCCAAGGTAACCGTTGGCCAACTGCCTGGGAGTTTGTAATGTCAGAATGGTTATATGGGATTTAACAACCATTTTCTGATTCTAATTCTCACCAGAATAAACTATATGATCTGACTCTATGCAGCATCTCCCTGTCAAGAAATAAGCTCTGAACAAGGAATGTTGAATGGAGCAGCATGCAGCCCAGAGAACACTGTGCCATAGTCCTGGGATTGTGCCAGGCACCATTGATGTTGAGAACAAGAGAAGACATTTTAGACACCCCAGGACTAAAATGTAGGTGTCTTTACTGCAGTACCTCACAGGAGCCCCCCCCCACATGGGTGTGGCTTCTATAGAGTATGCAGAGAGAAGTGATAAGAGAGGGAGTGGCAGGCACCAAAGCCAGCAGAGCCCTCCCAAGGATGTATCTACAGCAGTCCTTTGTGAGAAAATCCTAACAGTTACATGGAATAGGCAGAGGAAAGTATCTCCAAGTAAATTCAAATTCTGGAATTAGGAAGAAATGACAAAAAGTTATTCCTCAAAACAGTTCTAAGTCCCAGGAAGAACCTCCAGAGTCTAGAACTGGCTGGAGCCCCCAGTTATGTTGAGTAGAAAATGCCCCTGCTAAAAATCTTGACAAATACAGTACAAAAATGAAAACACTGCTTTTACATAGGAATATAAATACAGAAGGCTTGAATAAAAGATCAGCAAGTCAGAGAATATTGCTTCTTGGCAAAAAAGGTTTTGTCTCAGGAATGCAAGGATGTTTTAAAAGTAGGCAGGACTGGACCTGGGATGCAGGCCTGTAATCCCAGCTGCTCGGGGAGCTGAGAGAGGAGGATGAGAGTTTAAGGCATGCTTTGGTTATAGAGGGAAATCAAGGCCAGCCTGGGCAATCTAATGAAGCCCTCTCTCAAAATAAAAAGTAACAATGGGCTGGGAGTACAGCTCAAGAATAGAATTCCTGCCAAGCATGTAGGAGATCCTGGGCTCAGTCCCTAATATTAGGGGGAAGGAAAGGAAACAGAAACAGAGTTTATATAAATCACCACTTAGTGTATTATTATTACTATTATTATTACCGTTATTAAATACATCGTGTGTGTGTGTGTGTGTGTGTGTAGGTACATATACACCATGGTGCACCATGTGAACCTCAAAGGACAGATTTGTTGAGTTGGTTCTGGGAAATGAACTCAGGTTGTCAGGTTTGTGCGGTAAGCATGTTTCACCTGTTGACTCACCTCGCTGGCTCTGTATCCTGGATTTCAACATCTTTATTCCTTTATAAAGAAAAAGATGTCTTAAAGATTGTAGAAGCTGATAGACTTGAGCTGTGGAGAAAGGCCAATGGGTAAGAAAGCTTGCTCTGCAAACCTGAGAACCTGAGTTCAAATCCCCATCACCCACATTAAAAAGAAAATTTAAAAAAAAAAAAAAAAAACTGGCTTTTGGCCGAGCTTGCAATGCTAGAACCCTAGAAGACGTTAGCTCAATCATAGAGTATGGTTCCATTGCTTGTGGTTAGGAGATTATTAAGGGTGAAGACACTTCCCCACTGAATTACACACTGTTATTTTATTGTCTCTGTGCTAAAATACCTTGAAGAAACAGCGTAAGGAAGGAAGGACTTTAGTCTGGCTCAGGGCTCAATGAATGTAGTGTCAGCAGGAGCGGTTTCCCGCCGCAACAGTGGGAAGTGACAGTCCAGAGGCAAAGACCCAGTCAACTGGGGTCGCCTCCCAGTGATCCACTTCCAGCTAGGTTCTGTACCATAAAGGCTCCACAGCCTTCCCAAGTAGCACCGTCAACTGAGGACTAAGTATTTAAATGTATACCATGCCGTATTTCATCAGATCTGAACACTGTGAATTTCAAGATATTGATACTTTATGAACAATTAAAACACCCTGCCAGTTAGTTGTACCACTAAATCTACAATTAATTGTACAACATATGCTCAGTCCAGAGATGTTGAAATGTGAAAAGTAAAGCAAATTGCATAAACACCAGTTCTAGAAATTGCAGTCACTGAAATGGACATTTTTTTTTTTTTTTTTTTTCAGAAACTAAGCAAGTAGATATTGATACAAGGTATGTTTCCAGCAGGCAGAAAGATTTGTTCTTCAGATGAAGTTATTGGTGAACCATGCTAACATTTGGATAGAAATTACATTGACTTCCTCTCTAAAGAAGATTTTCTAGATATGAGACTAGAACCCTAACTTAGGAAGGAAAAGCAGTGAGAAGTATTAGCTGCCTGATTAAAGGGCCACTCTTACCAAAAGGCATATTAAAACAATCAAGTTACCTATATGTGAAAGAACATGATTTAATGTATAGAATACCTACAGTCCACAAAAAAAAAAAAAAGGCCATCTAGATCTAGATACCTTAACTGGTAAAGGCACTGGCCACCAATCCTGCTGATCAGAGTTCTGTCTTTCAGAGTCACATGGTGGGAGGAAAGAACCAACTACTGTGAGTTGTCCTCTGACCTCCATATGTCCTCTGGCATGTACACACAAAGAAGTGTGAATTTTTTTAAATAAAAAGTCAGAAAGCTGGATTTTTCATCAGAAGAGACAGATGCATAGCATGTGGCTCTTAATAATCAATGAAGGGTAATTAAAACCAACTATCAGCCTGGGGGTGTAGCTGAGTGGTAGAGCACTTGCCTAGCATGTGGGAGCACCACAAAATAATGAAACAAACCCCCACAATAATAGAACCATTCCTGACTGCAGTCTGTGGGGACTAAGTAACTCAGAGGTTGTAGGGATTCAGGGAATGAGCACTTTGTTCCCTCGATGAAATCTGGGGAGCCCACAGCACCCTGGGCCTGCAGCAGTCCTACCTTGTGCTGAGGTCTTCCTCCACGCAGCCACTCAGCACCGCTCTTCAGAAGCTTTGCCTTGCAGAAATGATCAGACATGTACACAGAGACTTAAGGCCTATTGCTCAGTAGAGCCAACTTGAGCCCCCAAACATCCACTTCCAACCTCGGAGACCTGGTGCAGCAGGAGAGGGGGTTTCAGTTTGGTTTGGATTAAACTGGGGAGGTATGACACTGGGAGATGGCTTGTTACATGAAAGGATGACTGAAGACAAAAGAGAATCATAAATCAGCCTTTCCTCTGAAACTGGAAAGGGCTGCTCCCAGTCCCCAGGATAGAATGGGGCCTGGTGACACCCTGACCTTAGTCTAGTGGCAGACTCAGACTTGACATCTCCAGAACTGGGATGTGGATTTTTGTTGTTGCTTTTGGTTGGTTGATTGATTGGTTGGTTTGGTTTGGGTTTTTCAAAACAGGATTTCTCTGTGTAGCCCTTGACAGTCCTGGAACATGCTATGTAGACCAGGCTGAAATCCACCTGCCTCTGCCCTCTGAGCACTGGTATTAAAGGTGTGTACCACCATGTCTAGCTTGGGATTTTTCTTTTTTGTTTTGTTTTTTTAGATTTATTTATTTATTGTTTATATAGTAACTCTTCCTGCATGTACTCCTATACACCAGAAGAGGGCACCAGATCGCTTTATAGATGGTTGTGAGCCACCATGTGGGTGCTGGGAATTGAGCTCAGGACCTTTGGAAGAGCAGACAGTGCTCTTAACCACTGAGCCATCTCTCCAGCTCCACCCTCCTTTTTTTTGGGGGGGGGGTGTTTTAAGATGGAAGATTTTTGCTAATATTTGTTAGATTAGCAGTAGGAAACAGTTTACTGTATAAAAGTGAACTCTTATTTCCCCGGCATTCTGCCTGTGGGCTCTGGATTTTTTGATGTCTAATCAAAGCATGACTGATTATTAAAACAAGGCTTGCTTCTGTCTGTGGCAAGACTGAGTACTATGTCCCTTCAAAGTTGTTCCCCAAGAACACAGCATACCAGGAGGCCTCTTCTGGGAGGACTGGGCCCACAGGTAAGTTCCCTACTCACTTGCCCTCCAGAAATGACCTCTTTTCTCTCCCAGTTCCTCTTCTACATCACTCTCCAACTAGAGGGTAGAAGGCTCCTGTTCCTGTGGTAGTTTATGTTGATCCCTGTCTGCTCCCTCCTATTTGGAGCCCATAGGACATGTTCACTGCTTCTCCTTTTCAGCCCTAGTTATCTCAGACCCACCCGCCAGCTCTTTCTAGCCCTATCCAGTTCAGCTCTGCTAGGATGGAGCAGGCATTGTCTCATAATACTCCCAACCCTGCTGCAGCTTCACCATCTCTACCACTATGGAGCTGTGGAGGGGCATAAGGGACCTGTTCTCAGGGATCTGTAGTAGGGCCCTGCTTTCTGCCAGGTAGTGACCACATGCCCACTTATGTACGCATTCAGAGTACAGAAGAGCTGGACAGAGGGTTAGAGGTGACCTGGGGCTTCTACCTTGTTTCCCTGCCCCTGCCCCTGGGCACCAAGCCTGGAGAGGATGTTTTAAGAAAGGGAATGGGTAGGGACACCCTAGGCAGGTGCCAGCCCAAGTGTGTTAGTGTAACATAGGCTGGGTCTGGCCCAGCAGGTTACAACACTCATGGACAGAGAAAGGTATCACTGGGCCTTGACCTTCGTGGGATGTGGGCTGAGAGGCATCAAAACAATCTAGGGACAGCAGGCTGGAGAGGTATACAGAGCTAGACTTAGGAAAGCCATCTTGAGTTAGGCGTGGGAGCCTGTGACCCGATTGCTAGGACCCAGCCCCAGCTTCCAGCTGAAGAGGAAACATCCTAAGGCCCAGGGCCCTGTGCCCAGCCTACCTAGACATCACCACCTCTTCCCCCACAGATACCCAGCATCTGAGCAGGGCTGCGTCAGGGCTCACTCTCTTGCTATGCATTTTAATTTTATGTGGGTGTTTTTCCTCCATCTAAGTATACTGCTTTGCTCTTGGAAGCCAGAAGAGGGCATTGGTCCTCTGGTACTGAGTGAGAGATGGTTGTGTGTGCTTGGAACAGAACACTGGTCCTCTGCAAGAGAAGCAAGTGTTTCTAACCACTGGGCCACCTCTCCAGCCCCTGGACTTACAGTTACATAAACCCATAGAAAAAGTTACAGCCAAGTAAAGCTGGTGTCAAAGATTAGGGGCTTGATTCCTCCTAGCACCTGGGATCTAACAAGATACTTGTACTAATTCCTTCCTTTCCTCCTGCAAAAAAAAGTAATACAGCTTGGGGGGGGGGGGGGGAGTTTAAATTAGCCCAGGGAAGCTAGTGAAATGGCTTAGTGGGTTAGGACACTCGCCACCAACCAAGCCGATGACCTGAGTTCAGTCCTTGGAGAACCAGATGGTAGCGGAAGAACAGTGACTCTTACAAGTTGCCCTTCACATACATGTGACGGCATGTGCGCATGGGTCTGTGTGCACACACAGTCTTACACAAATAAATATAACTTTTAAATTAAAAACCAGCCCAGGGATGAGATGAGAACCCTTTCCGATGTTTTGCATGCAGATACCTGAGGGCTTTCTTGCCGTCCGTCCCTGTAGTGTGAAGTGATTGCCAGCAGCATGCTCTAATTGCTATCAAAAGCAGAGACTGGAACGTCCCAGCATTCAGGAGGCCGAAGCAAGGTGGTTGCACATAGTTTGAAATTACCCCAGGCTACATAGCAAGATCAGTCTCAAAAAAAAGCAACAGCAACAACAAAAAAACCTACATAGCGGGCATGGTGGTGCATACCTCTAATCCCAAAATTAATTGGGCAGAGGCAGGTGGTTTTCTGAGTTTGAAGCTAACCTGGCTACAGAAGTTCCAGGACAGTCAGCGCTACACAGAGAAACCCTGTCTCAAAAAACAAAAACAAACAAAAAAACAGTACAAGAGCAGAGATTTAGGATTGGAGAGCCTGGAGAGTGACTGTTTTCTTGTGATGGTCCTCTACTGTTGACCAACCAGTGAAAGAGTAAGGTTACAGCAGGCTGAGGAGGTGTGATCGTGTGCTTTCAGCTTACCCCAGTGGTTCAAGCTACACATGCCTTCTGGGACTTGCTGAGATCCACTGCTCCCTCACCCCCACCTCTCTGGTCCTCCTCCCTTTGTCCTGTCCATGTGCTCTCCTGTTTCCTGCAAGACTTGATTGCATTCATGTTCAGAGTCCATCTCTGAGTCTGGTCTCCATGGCGTATTCAGGGCCTACTGCACACCAGGATCTGCTGCCCACAGGGGCTTTACCTTTTCAAGGACATATCACAGGACCCAGAATGGAGGCTTCCTGGGGGCAGGGGAGCTGCCAAGGGCTGAAGTTACTGAGAGGGTTTAGAGTCTTGAGTCTGAATTCCTTAGATCTGAGAAGGTATCTCCCTGCTTGCAAGGAGAAACAAGGAGACAGGGAGTGGCCCAAAACCAAGGAGGAGAAGAGCTGTGACAACTCTCCATTTAGAGAGCCCTTTCACAGGAAGCCCTGAGAAAGTGCACATGCCTGTTGAGGTCAGGCTGAACCTTGCCCTAAGTAACTCCATATTGTGTAAACAGTGGCTTTGCACACTGACTACCCTGTGAGACTGTTTACAGGCAGCTTTGTACTCCATATTGAAGATGGAAGGTGACTGTTCAACACCATTCACATGGCACAGACAGATAGTGACTATCCTGGGAGTAGAAAGGGTGCTCCGTCATGGTGGATTGGGGCTATGGGGGCACATGGGCATATTAAAGTCATATCAGGAAAATCAGGCCCAAGAACTTACTGGGCACCCCAGGGTAAGGAAAGTAACTCTTCCATCTGACCCCATGAGAAGTAAACATGTAGCAGTCGGGTGGTGACAGTCCCCTCTGATCTGTCTCCTCACCACTCGGCATATATCAAGGACTGACTGACAGGCAAAGGTCCCCTCACTCTCCGAGGCTTCAGATTGTCTGTTTCCACTGTTGATGCAGCCTACTCAAATTGCCATCCACCCATCCCCCTGTTTTATCTGGTACTGCTGTCCATCACTCAGCTTGTTCCTTTGTCTGGACCAAGTCTTTCAGAGGCAAAAGGACTCAGGCAGGCCTGCTGCTTCACTCTCAAATCTGTGACCCACAGTGTCCTGACTCACAGCCACCATCCATTTCTCCAACTTCTGCAGTTCTGTTTAATTATCAGAGACTTGTGTCCCTGACAATTCCCTGGCTTTGGCTTCTCAGGCCTGTTTGGAAACTCTGAAACTCCTTGCCTCTTCAACCCCTTACAGCCATCCCATAATCTACAAATATACATATAAAGAGTTATATTTACTATGTGATGTGTAATATATAAGAGTAAGTAAGCGCTGGAGAGATGGCTCAGTGGTTAAGAGCACTGGCTGCTCTTTCAAAGGACCTGAGTTCAATTCCCAGCACCCACATGGTGGCTCATAACCATCTGTACTGAGATCTGATGTCTTCCTTTGGCATCCATGTGTATATCAGATGAAGCACTTGTTCATAAATAAATAAAAACTAAAAAAATCTTTAAAAAAAAAAAAAGAAAGAAAATAGTAAATAAGATTACAACAAAAGAACCTGTGTTTGCCTCAGCACTGTCAAGGAAAGCAGGAGTGTTTGGCAAATTGCTGCTGTTGAAAATGCTGTACTGAATTTGTTGTCAATAAAATGTGACATTGTGGAAAACAAACTGTCTGTGTTCCTAACCTCATCCTTGCAGCAGTGTATAAGCTCACACCTCAGGAAGTGGTAAAGCCCTTCCCCTTTTCTCAGTGCTGGGACCCCTGTGGATCTTCACTTCAACCCCACAGAAACAGGGCTGCCTGACGGGACACCTGTGTCTGGTCCTATAACTACCATCTCCCTGGGCATTCCTGTGGCAGACAGAACTGCTGCCACTGGAATCTCTAAGCAAATAAGATGCCTAAGGTACATCCAATTTGCATGTTGGGTGTGTGAAGGAAAAATGGGCTGACTGTTTGCAGGCTCAGAGTCCCACACCCTCTTTTCAAACAGGCAGATCCTGCCCAGAGACTTTTTCCGAGACCGCACCCCAGTGGCCAGCTGTACTGAGTACCTCTCTTGTCTGCTTCCAGCCCCTTTACCCTGGGAGGCAAAGGCAGGTGAGTGGCTGCCACAGCTCTGGCAGGGCTCTAGGGTCAGGGCTGGCCCTGATTTTGCTCCTGCGGGAACCAGGCATGTGCTGATGAGCTGGCTATGAATTCTGCAGTCTCCTCTGGAAGCCACTGTGCCAGGTAGGCTGAGTGTCGTCCTGGATGCTTGGGCCACAGGGAGGGTAGAAGGGAGATGGACTCACTGGGGTTCCACCCTCTGAAGAGGGAGCGGCGGCATTGGAGCTTGCTCTCCAGCGGCAGAAGCCTGGCACAGTTCTGCTCTAAGCCCTAGAGATGCAGTGACAATATTCAGTGTAACTACCATAACTCCCTACTATAAGGAGTCAGCATTCCACCTGCCCATAACAGATTTTGTCTGGGGTCTTTAGTTGAGACTCCTTTGTCATTGCACTCAGTCCCACCCATCAGGAGACATACACTGCAGAGCTTTTGTATAAGAGCACCTGTGGTTTTCATTCCCTCCTGGGGTCCCCACACTGTGATGCTGAGTCCTGGCAGGAGCTGGAGGTTTGGGCTTATGTATACCTTCCAGGACCCTGTGTCCTTCCCCTGTCTGCTCACCTGAAAATTAGCCCTGCTCCCACCTACCTCCTTTCCAGACCATGTGTCACAGGCTGGCATGAAGACTCCATAGAACTCCCCAAATGACTGTGCTTCTCCTTGCTGGAGAGACTGGGGTCCTGGAAGTAGGTCCTCTAGAATTATAGCAAAAGCGGATGGCCCTAAAGGGTACTGTCTATCCTCCATGACCCAAATGGCCCTCCTCTATAGGTGAAGGAAGGAAGAGGGAGGGTCTGTGTGGCAACCTCATACATACTGTGACATTGCCTTACACAGAGTGAAAGCACTCAGGACCAAAGAGGGTTCGGCACTTACTGGATGAATGAATAGGAGGATGGGTGGGTGGGTGGGTGGGTGGATAGATGAATGGATGCTACACTAGGCTCCTAGATACTCCATTCAGTGGCTGGCTCTTTCCTGGATCTAACGTCCCAGAGTGTGGGGATTCTCACATGCCTACATTAGGACAGTACTGTCTGACCTTGACAGAGCCTTTGCCCACTTCTCTGCACCAGTCTCTTTACATGTAGAACAAGCTTGCCACAGGCTCTGCCACAGTGTCAGGGCTGGCTCTCACTGGTGTCCTCTCTAACCACTCATGCCCTGGCTACCCTGGCCTTGGTGTGGTGCAGGAGTGAGATGCTGCGGCGGCGAACCCGGGAAGAAGACAGCATGGTGCTGATCGACATGGCCTCCCCGGAAGCAGGGAATGACTGCTCTTACGGAAGCACAGCCCAAGCCTCAGAGGTACCCTCAACCATAGGGATGGTGTTCAGCATGAAACCACCCTTCCTCCTCCTCCCTAGACTCTGGACCATGAGGGTCCTGTGTGCTGTGTGATTTGGGAGATCTCTCATCTCAGTCACGGCCTGTATTCTTGCTCTTGTCCTAGAGCACTTGAAAAGTGGGTACAACATCCAAATGCAACCCCCAGCCCTGGATGACAGGGGAAAGACGCCACACCACCAGGTCACCACTCACCTCCCTCAAACTTGGAGGGACAGTCTGAGATCCTATTAGACAGGAGGCTTGGGGGAAGGAGAGAAGACAGATAGGACCAAGGTCCTGGGTTTGGTCCTTCTCTGCCAGAACCCCTGTGAAAGGAGGAAACTGGGACCACATACATATTTTCTGGATGTGGGGAATGGTGAAGTATGGTGAGTCACCCATGAATTCTGGTACACGCAAAGGCCTGCAAATACTGGAAGGCAGATAGCAGATGCGCAGGGTGGCCACACCCTGGATGTTTTGCTGCTTCCCTGCTTTCTCTTCTCGAAATGGAATGGTTCTTGTGACCAATCTTTCTTCTGTTCTGCATCTAACAATTTGTCGGAAAAGCAACTCATGAGGGGGCCTACTCCTGCTAGGAGAAAGAGCTTTGTAGTCAGGGTCATGTCCTGGCTGGAATGGGCCGTGGAGCTAATAGAAGGTGGAGGGAAGGTTAAGAGCATGCCTGGGGCTACCTGAAGGTTAGCATTAGAGTGGGAAACAGGAGTTAAGCTTGATACAGGGGTTAGTCCCTATGAGACAGGTAGAGGCCTTCTACAAAGGCAAGTAGTTCCAGAGGGAGAACATCTTGGTCTGCCTAGCTTCCTTTAGCCTCAGCTGAGCTTCTTCAACACCAGAAGACATTGGTCTCCTGAACAAAACCAAGGAGCCCTCAGTGCCTATGGAAAACAGAGTCCCTATAGGTACCATTTTGCCCCTCTGTATCATGAAATGAGGCCCCCAAAAGGGGAACACAAAGCCTTGCTTTCCAGAGGGAAGAAGAATGTAAGCAAAGCAAGGATTCTATACCCTGATTGAACTGACTTGTCCTCAAGAGCACACAAGAACAGCATGGCTTCCCTTCCAGGTGTGAAGACTGGGAAGGGCATTCAGTGCAGGCCTGAGCATGGTTTTTGCCACATGCTGGGTAGAGCACTCAAAGACCAATGGAGGCGGGTGGGGAAGATAAGGATGGCGAGAGCCAGACACTAGCCTACCATTCTAGTTCAGCCTTCCCTTCCCCTCTACAGCTCCCAACTTTTCTCTGCATGCTCCTCTGTTAGCAGGGTGGTCTGGGGCAGGGCCAGAGCTAGACTGGGAGACAGGGATGAGTGGGAAAGCTGAGCAGGAAATGTCAAAGGGGGAAGAAAAAATGAGAAAGGAGGGCAGGAAGAATTAGGGAAGGGTGGAGATGGTACAAGTTGGAAACAGGAGGGGCAAAGTGGAACATGGAAAGAGGTAGGAGGAGGGACAAGAAGCAACTAGGAAGGGGGCGGGGTGGGAGTGACTCATACTG
Source organism: Psammomys obesus (assembly GCF_907164565.1). Classification (NCBI taxonomy): domain Eukaryota; kingdom Metazoa; phylum Chordata; class Mammalia; order Rodentia; family Muridae; genus Psammomys; species Psammomys obesus. Next base: position 546,575 of record NW_026593286.1, on the reverse strand, counting down.
ATGGTTGGGTGCTGAAGGCTTTCTTCCTTCCTCCAGGCAGATAAACAGCAGGTGGTCCCCAGCAGAGTTGGGAGCTATGCCAAACCCCCAATTGGTAAGCCATCTGTACTCTGTTGGTCCTGGGGTGGGGTCATAAGTGAGGTGCCTGGCAGCAGGAAGCCAGCAGGCTTGGGTCAGCTCAATAACCAGGCTTCTAGTGATAGTCCAGTGTTCTGGGGACAACTGTAGTACTGGAGTTGAGGTGAGAGCCGCCTGCTGAGCAAGTGGTACACTGGGAGATAACAGGAGAGTAAGGTCCCCTGACAGGAGAGCACAGAGAGGAAAACCGAGTAGTGACTGCTCCAGCCTTCCTCATTTTCAGCCACAAGTTTGTTTTTTTTCTTGCATTCACATCTTTCTACCTTTAAGTGTTCTCAGATCCACTTCTCCCACCATGCCCCTAGCCCATGGCTTCCACTTGCCCAAAGCCACCTTCATGTCCTGCTGGGACCTACAGCAGTTCTCTGTGGGGTCCAGGGCCCACACACTCCCCAGCAGCTCCAAAGTAGACAGCTCTAACCTCACATGCCTTAGCATGACTATTACAAAAATGCAAAGCAGAAAGTAGCATGTTCTGCCAAAGTGTGTGGGCATTAGCACACACATACCGCTGGAGAGGCTGTAATAAGGCACACACAACACTGAGCTTCCACAGGAGCTGCACCCAGATCCTCAGGGACCCACGTTCTCTCTGAACGTGGTCAAAGGAGGCAAATGTTAATGCTCTTGGCTTTATTTAGGCAGGTTTTTTTTTTTTTGAAACAGCTTTGTTAATAAATAATTTACATACCACAAAGTTCACCTATTCTCTTCTTTTTTCTGTTTTGAATGGGGAATAAGAATAATTATTATGTACAAGCTTTTGTGTAGACATATTTTTTTGTTTTTATTTATGTGTGGGGGGGATTCCTTTGTTTTCTTATCTTTTCTTTGAGAAAGAGTTTCTCTGCATAGCCTTGGCTGTCCTGGACTCATGTTGCAGACCAGGCTAGCCTTGAACTCATGGAGATCTGCCTGTCTCTGCCTCCCAGAGTGCTGGGATTAGAGGTGTGCACCACCATGCCCTGCTGTATGGACATGTTTTAATTCTTCTTGACCAGATAGTTTCAGGTAGACTTGCTATGTCATAAGGTAACCCAATGTTTAACCTGTTGTATAAATGCCGAACTTTTCAAAGATAGTTTCCTGTTTCCCATAATACCACAGTGTGTGCTCTTAGCACAGCACAGCCCTACTAATGCCTCCACTTGGCATGTGAAATGTTATTAAAGTAGAAGAAACTCGAAGTGATAGAATTGGTATTATAAAGGACTCAACAATAAGCTGGGTGTGGTGGTGTACACCTGTAATCCCAGCACTCAGGGAGGCGGGGGTGGTGGATTTCTGTGAGTTTGAGGTCAGCCTTGTCTACAAAGCAAGTCAAAGAGAGCCAAGGCTACACAAAGAAACCCTGTCTCAAAAAACAAACAAACAAACAAACAAACAAACAAAAGGACTCAACAATAGATTTGCTTAGGGGACAGTAAGCCACACAAGTAGAATTTAGCTAAAAGAATATATCCTCCTAACTACCCCAAAAGATAAGTACTATGCTTACCAGGCCTATTAGAGATAAGCAAAATTTAGAATACAAGGATGTAAATGTTTACTCACCTGGATTGAGCAGCCATTAGACCCTGGTTCCGATACCAAAGACATGCCTCTACAGGGCAGCTCAAGGGAGGCACTGCAGGATCACAGCCGTAATTAAGTTCTAGTCTGCCATTAAGTCCTGTATTCTCAGAGGAAACATAAAAACTCTCTCAGTGGGCGAGATGACCCTGGGTCACAGCTGTTCAAAAGAGACCTGCACTGCTGTGTTTAAATAAGTCTCCCATCTGCCGAAGTAATCTCACTCACAGTCTTCCCCGTCTCTGTCTAAATTGTTGGAAGCATAACTTGTGGCCAGGACCAGAAAGAGCTGTAAGGATGACAGAGTATGCAAAATGCATAAGCCTGGGGTCTATATAAACTAAGAAAGCAGAATGCTTTCTTAGTTGGGGGTCAATTCTTGTTTTGGCATTAGCCCCAGTCACCTAGGTACCTCAGTAAAAAACTGTCCTTCATCTCTAAGTGTGCTGGTGGTTCCTCACTGGGACAGCATATTCTATGACATTATTGCTATAGATTGGGTTTGTATTTTCCTAACGACTGTCTTTTCTTGTGCCAATTAGGCATTTTATATCTTCTTTAGAGAAATTATCTTCAAAATCTTTGCCCTTTTTAAATTGGTTGTTCTTTTTTTCTTTCTTTGTGTGTGTGTGTGTGTGTGTGTGTGTGTGTGTGTGTGTGTGTAAGAGCCCTTTTAATTCTGGGTATGCTCCTTATTAGACACATGTTATGCAAAAGTTTTCTCCTATTCTCTGGGTTGCCTTTACCTTTTGGATGGCATCCACTGATGAAATTTGTCTTATCAATTTTTCTCTAATTGTTGTACTTTTTTTTTTTTATCCAAGAAATCACACCTAACCAGGTTTCTTTAGGAGTTTGGGACATAGACTGTGGGAACCAAGCTACAGCAGGGATCCTAGGAGGACACACCCAGTCCCTCTCCAGCCTCAGTTCCTGATCTGCACTGCACACAAGCCTGCTCTCCAGCCCTAACTACAACCAAGGAGCCAGCTGGGCAAGAGCACTGGAGAAGCCAATGGCTCTCACTTCCTATCACAACCCCTGTGCCCCAGTTGAGAACCCAGCAACCCTGCCCTGGGCCTGCATTCCATTAGCCTGAGCTATCTACCTCTGTCCCCATTGATCCTTGCAGATTTTGTTCTTGTTTGGGAAGAAGACCTTGGTAGGAACCAAGAGAGCCCTACCCAGGACAAAGACACACATGAGGTCTGGCGGGAGACCTTTCTGGAAAATCTTCGTATGGCTGGCCTGAATATAGATCAGGTACATAGTGGTAAGAAGAGAGTTATGCAGGTTCTGTATTTTCTCATAACCTGACTTTATTCTACAAGTCCGAGGGCCTCCCAGCCAAAAATATGATGCAAACTAAGCCCCAGAGTTCCTCTGGATACCCAACCTTTAGGGAGCTCCCTGTGGCTAGGGAACCACTGACCCCAGGCCAGCAGAAATATAGATCCACCATAACACACTAGGCTCACTCATCACAGAGACTAAAGCCTTCAGGAAAGTCGACAAAACTGCCTCCATCTTTGCCACCCATTGCCTATCTCCACTTTTGTCAGTGTGTGTCATTTGCAGTCATTGTTGGTGTTCATAGGATTTAGCAGATTCAAAGGTCCCTTTTGTGTTTTATGTAATAGTACCACTTAGAACGAATGAGCAGGAGAAATGGAATAGTCATGTAGGCCCTGAGTGAACACTGCAGTGGGCAACGGGGGAATCTCAGGATGGAGGGGTGTGCATGCCCTTCATTGCCAGATCTTTATATACATATTCTTGATACTCTTCATCCCAACCACCTCCTTCTGTCCCCAGAAGCACTGTTGTCATCATGGTCCCCGACCTTAAGATTCAGTTGTGAAACTTCTGTTAATCATATCACTCAGCACTTGAGCTCGGTTTTGTCTGTTTGACAATAGGGTCTTGCTTTTTCCATTTTATGTGGCCCTGTGAAACTCTCCTGAACAGCAGGTACTGTCTACCTTGCTGTGGGCTTGTAGGAGTTTCTTTATTTCTAGTTGAGGACCCCAGTGACAGCTAGCTTTTGTTAGTCATCTTAGAATTGCTGCTAAACTGCATTTCTCCAGGAGCAGAGTTGATGACCAAGTGAAGCCTTTTCTTAAATGGTGGCCCAATTTACACTGTCTTCTGGGGGTGAGCTAGCACCCCCTTGCTCTGAATGTTTTCAACACATGTCATTGTTAGACTTTTTCATTCTCTCTCCTTTTTAAGATTTACTTATTTTTTTTTAATGTGTAATGTGTTTTGCTTACATGCATACATTCATGTCTGTGCACCACATGCCTGGTGCCTACTGAAATTGGAAGAGGGAGTCAAATACCCTAGGACTGACATTCCAGATGGCTGTGAGCTGCCATTTGGGGGGTGGGAACTAAACCCAGGTCCTCTGCAAAAATAGCCAGTGCTCTAACTGCTGAGCCATCTCTCCAGCCCTAACTTCTCCGTTTTTTTCCATTTTCATCAGTCAGCTGCTATATAGCCTTGGCTGTCCTGGACTCACTTTGTAGATCAGGCTCTCCTCCAACTCACAGAGGTCTGCCTACATCTGCCTCTCCAAGTGCTGGGATTACAGGCGTTTGCCGCCCACGCCTGGCTTTTTATCTAATTTCTAAAGAGGTTTTACACACTTATGAGCCATTTGTGTTTCCATTAAGCTTCTCCTTGACTTATGATAGGGGCACCTGCTCCCAGCCATAGCCCAGTTGAATCCAGTACCTAGACCTGGGTATAATCTAAAATGCATCAAATGTTTAATCCTGGTGCTCAGGAGGCAGAGGCAAAGGCAGGAAGATCTCTGTGAGTTCAAGGCCAGCCTGGTCTACAAAGCAAGTCCAGGACAGCCAGGGCTCTTGTTACACAGAGAAGCCCTGTCTCAAAAAACAAAGAAACAAACAAAATGAATTAAATGCACCTATTTGCCCAAATACCCCACCTGAGCCACCAGTCCACTCTACAGTGCAGCTGCTCCCTTGGGAGTAGAGGCTAAGCCAAGAGCTGTGCTCACAGCTGCTTCCCAGCATCATCAGAGAGGGCAGGACTACACTGCCCACAAGAAAATACCAAAAGCCAAAGGCCGGTGTGCACATATGCATCTTATTAGCCCCCTGTCCTGAAATAAGAACTCCAAAGCAGAGCCATCTAAGTTTGGAAGCAACTGGAAGGCCAACACTTTTTGTATCATGTGCTCCTTTATGTGGGGTCATTTCCCTGTTTCTACTCAGTTGTGTAGGAATTCCTTGTTTGTTCTGGACATGTAGATTGCTTGTCACACATGTCACTGTTGATACAAGTTCCATTTTTTTAAACTGTGGACAGGGCTACTTTTGCCTGTGTCTTAGTCACTGTTCTACTGCTGTGAAAAGACAGCAAGGTAGCTCAAACAAGGGAGAATATGTAATTAGGGGCTTGCTTACAGTTTCAGAGTTAGTTCATTACCATCATGGTAGAGGAGTTTGGTGGCATTCATGGTGCTGGAGCAGTAGCTGAGAGCCACATCCTGGTCTGAAGGCAGAGAGAGAGAGAGACGGACAGACAGACTAGGCTTGGCATGGACTTTTGGCACCTAAAAACTCACTTTCAGTGACACACTTCCTCCAATAAGGCTATACAGTCTAATCCTTTCAAAGAATTCTACTCCCTGGTGACCAAGCATTCAAATATATGAGCCTATGGGGGTCTAAGGGAGCCATTCTTATTCAAACCACCACAACCTCTGACCCTGTGTATTCTGTAACTTTTACACACACACACACACACACACACACACACACACACACAATGCATCCATCCATCTATTCATCACTCATTATTCATCTACCCAACCACTAGCTCTCCAAATACTATCAGCCTTGAGACTACTCAGTTCTTAGCTCTCAGCCTGTCACAGCCATCCAAGGGTGCCCCAAATGGCCAGGTTCAGTTTGCCTCCATAAGAAGGATATAGTTTTTACACAGGCATTTGGGGGAACTCCAGATGGCTGTGATGTACAACAAGAGCTGAGAACTCTGGAAAGGTCTTTGAAAGATAAGTCCATACTCCACAGAAGCTTTTGTTCATAAGATCAAAAGTCTCAGCCCTCCCAGGGCTCTGGGCATGTCTTACCTCAGGGCAGCATGGACACTGCTGTAGGATTTGGGGAAAAGATGTAAAATTAACACATGTCTCTAAACAAGGACAACAGTGACCAGCTCAACAAATGGCTCAAACTAGTCCATCTTGTTAAATAAATGAGTTTATTAAATTACCTATAGAGTACTGGATGTACCCAAGTCACAACCGTCCTAACAGACTCCTAGTCTATATAGCTGTAAGTCTATAGCAGAATTAATATAAATCTGGCCTTTAGTGCTATCTGGCACCAAAGCAGCAGTGACTGCATGCTCCAACAGACAAAAGCAAGCTTTATGTGCACTTTGCCCTTGTCTTTGTCATGGAGTCTGCTGGTCTCAGTAAACAGTGTCTAGGCATGAGGATGGCTTGCTTTGCTGTAGCCTGACATATAGCATAATGGAGGCTGTACAGGCTTCTTAGGTGTGTGGAGAGCAATGTGAATGTCCAGAGGTTTGTAGAAGGCTGAAGCAGCCACTGAGCATTGCTAGGCAAAGCTGAACTTGCTGACCCCCTTTTTAAAACAGAAGATGGGCTAGGTCAATACAGTCTCTGAGAAGCAACAAATGGGTCCCCAGACTTTGGGGGAAGGGCTGGTTTGGTTGTCATTGCCATAGAAGAGGATGCAGGTAGCATGGGCCCCAGATATAGGCTCTCTGCTGTCAGCACAAGCTTTCTGAGGCCTCGCAAATGAGCATTCCTACTGAGATGGTGTACAGCCATTGGCTGCCCATCAGCACCAGGGCTATGGCATTGTTAGCCCTCTCCTGAGTGTGAGTAGACACAGGGCACGCAGCAACACCCTCAGGCCCTCACAGAAGCCCCTGGTGTCTGCAGCATGATGTCCAGGATGAGGCCACTGCAGTACATTACATCCTCCTCAATGCACCCTGGGCTGTTCTCTGCTACTATGCAGAAGACCTGCGCCTGAAGCTGCCTCTGCAGGTATGGGGGAACTGGGTCAGAGGGAGAGGCTGGGAGTCCCCACCTAGGTCAATAGCTGATTGATACCTATGTGCTGGGCTTACTGTCCAAAACCATCATTCCTTAGAGATGGGGACCTTTAGTTCCCTCCTACCCAATGTCACATGGAGTCTCAGAACACCCATTGGGTGAGCAGGAAACATGACAGGCTCTGGAATCAGGGAGGTCCTGGCAGTACACAGGGTAACCACGGCTATCAGCTGGCTGCCTTCCCTGCAGGATCAGAACCTACAGGGCCATCTGCTAAGGCAGCTCCAGCCTTGTGTGCTCAGGGTGAAGGACAGCGGGCTCTTGGAGCCCTCAGGATGACTCACTTGAACTGCTCGTAGCGGGTCACCTGTGTGGTGTGGGGGACAGGGCACACTGTCTACTCTCTTTCATTCCCTAGCGGCATGAGCAGCTCTGGCCCTCCACATAACAGGCCGAGCGACTCTCAGAGCCCGAGGCCCCAGGGAGGGGAGGGGCCACGGCGGAGGCCCGAGGTGGGGAGCATCTGCAGCAGGGTCAATCAGTAAGAGATGCTAGTTCTCAGTGCTTCACTCTTCGACTGCAATCCTGTTTGCAGATTTGCTCACTCTCTTTTCCAGCTGTGAAGATCTTCTGAATAATTTTCTTTCCAGGAGCTACCCAATCAGGCCTCCAACTGGTCAGCCACTCTTCTGGAGTGGCTGGGCATCCCCAATATCCTGCTGGAGGAAGTGCCTGACACGCCCCCGGAGTGCTACTCCTGCCACTTCAAAGCAAGCAAGCTGCAATGGTATGCTAGTGCAGCCCGGCTGAGCCCAGCAGGACACTAAGAACTAGGGTGGTTGTGTGAGTGAGACTGTGAATGAATTAACTAAACACCCTCCTGTGGGACCAGCCCCCACTAAGAACTAGGATGGTTGTGTGAGACTGTGAATGAATTAACTAAACATCATGCTTTTTCCCAAATGCTCTCCTCACCTGGGATTTTCAGAGAATACCATCTAAATCCCAGGTGAACAAGCCTACTGAGCAGCTAGCTGTGTGTTGGTAAGTGACCCACATTAGCCATGCTAGGGTGGCTGTGCTGTGGGACAAACATGCCCCAGATTCTAGGAATGGACACACAAGGCCCAAGTCATGATACATTTCTGTTGCTATAACAAAATACCCAAAGATTGGTGGTATTCTGTTGAGAAAAGAAGTTTGGAAGCAGGGCACATGGCTCAACAGGTCAAAACACTTGTCTTACAAGCCTGAGTTCAATCCCTGGAACCTACCAAAAAAGCCAGATGTGATGGTGCTCATCTGCAACCCCCAAACCCCTATGGTGAGATGGAGAAAAAGACAGAAGAATTGTACTGGAGCTCACAGCCAGCTAACCTGGAGCACATGTGCAGCAGAAACTGTCGACACCCACCTCAGCAAGGCCTCCTGGTGCTGGGACTTCTGCACGTGTGCTGTGGGATGTGACATCTTATAAACTCAACATACATGCACACACAAAGAAGAAACAGGAAATGGGGTCTGATATAGAGCAATTACTTCCAACCCACTCTTCCCTCTCACTGTATGAAACAAACTGTTCTTTAAAAGAAGAAGCTCGGGCTGGAGAGATGGCTCAGAGGTTAAGAGAGCTGGGCTGCTCCTCCAGAGGTCCTGAGTTCAATTCCCAGCAACCACATGGTGGCTCACAAACATCTATAATGAGATCTGGTGCCCTCTTCTGGTGGTCAGGCAGTACTCTGTATACTAATAAATGAATCTTTAAAAAAGAAAAGAAGAGGTTTATGCAGCTTGCAAGTTAGGAGGCTGATAGTCCAGGATTGGTAGCCTCAGCTGGTCAGCCCCTAGCTAGATATAGCAGTCATAACACAGTGAGACAGAGACAGAATGGGAGCTAGCTAGACCCAGAAGAGCAGACTAAGCTGTCTTCTTCCTTCAATAACTGAATCTTTCCTGAGATCAGAATTAGCTCCCTTTAAGAGCAGACACCACATGACCTCATGCCTTGGGCTGCCCCTAACCCTAAATCTGAGTCTCACTATGTAGCTTTAACTGTCTTGGAACTGGATATGTAGACCAGGCTGGCCTTGAACTCACAAGCGCTGAGATTAAAGGTGTGCACCACCATGCTTGGCTTGGCCTCCCTCCTACAGGTCCCACCACTTTGACACTTCATAGCCCGTAAACTTCCATGAGACGCACTCAGACCATGTCTCCTCCTGTATCTTGCCTTCTGTGTGGCAAAAATCCCCAGACTCTCCAACCTCTAAACTTTTCTCACCTCTGCAGGTTCCTTGGGAGTGACAATCAGGACACCTTCTTCACCAGCACCAAAAGGCACCAGATTGTGAGTGGAGTGCGTTCACTGCATACCCTAATCTGACCAGGCTCAGAGAGGCCTGACATATCCCAACCACCAACCCTGAGGTCTTCATGGCCACCATAAAGCTCCAAGAGGGCTGAAGGCTTAGAGAATGACCCTGATCTTGCTCCATAGAGTGAGGATATGGCCTGGAGGCCGGACAGTGGGGGCAGGGCATGTCCAGACTACCCTGGATCAAGAAAAAGCCAGCTCCCTATCCAGTACCCCTCTATAATCCTGGGGCCCAGCATAATCCAGGTTTATGGACTTGTGGGATCTAGGCTACCACGGTCCTAAGCACAGGTGAGGCGGTCTTGCTGGCTGGCCAGAACAGGCAAGGAAGAGGTTTCAGTATATCCTAAACCAGTCTGTCAAAACCAGGCTACAGGGGCAGGTCTGAGGCATTAGTACATCAGCTTTCAACCTGTAGGTTTGACGAGTGGGGGTCGCACAACCCTTTCACAGAGGTCGCCTAAGATCATTGGAAACCATAGATATTTGTATTATGATTTTAGAACAGTAGCAAAATTACAGCTACAAAGTAGCAACAAAAATAACTGTGGTTGGGGATCAGCACACCATGAGGAACTGTATTAAGGGTCGCAGCATTAGGAAGGTTGAGAACTGCTGACCTGGGAGGTCTGCTCCAACAGCATGTGGCCAGGCAGGGTCTAGACAGGGCGCTGCTAACAGTAGCCTCCAAGCCATAGGTTTCCCACCCAAGACAGTTATCCTAACAAAGGTGAGCCTAGTGGCACAGGCATCCATGCATGACTAGGCCCAGGTTCCAACTAGGCCTGCTGAGTTTGTAAGACTGGAGAATGACTGTTAACCCTGCCAGTGTGGTCATGAACGTGTGGTTAGGACACAGGACCTGGGTTTCATGACCTTGGGGACACTCCATTAATACCATTATCTGTAAGTGGGAACTGTAGGTCATCCAAGGTTTCCGGACCAAGCTGGGTCTCCCTGCTGTGCCATCACATGACCTGTGATGGGTACCATCTTCCACCCATCCTGCAGCTGTTTGAAATCTTGGCCAAGACTCGCTATGGCCACAAGAAGAAAGGCTTGTTTGGGGTTGACCAGCTGCTGGCGGAGGGTGTCTTCAGCGCAGCCTTCCCCCTGCATGATGTGAGTCTCAGGGATGGGCGTTGAACTAGGGTGGGCTGTGAGTTCCCCCACCCCCCAGGGCTACTGTCCATCATACCCACAGGAAGCAAAGGAATCTCATCCTCCATGACTGTCACCCTGGTGTCAGGAATATCAAATACATAGCCTTGTAAAGTGAAGAAGTGGGTGTTGGAGGCTGAAGGTTCAGCTTGGCTTCCTGACCCTGCTGGCGGGGGCGGGGCAGCAAATATACTAGGCTCCCACTCCAGGTGCTAAGGCTGGGTTCCTCAGGCAGTGTCTCTCCCTAGGGAAGATAGTGAGATAGGGAAGAGAGAGAAGACACCCTTCTTTGTACCCAGAAGCTTGGCAGCCTGGGGCAGTGGCAGAGAGACATTTACCACAACAGCTGCCTGGTGGTGCCCTGACACCCATATTACCATCCCGGATGTAGCCCATAGGTAGGTCAGGATATTGTTCGTGCCCCAGCATCTCTGCAGCCTTCCACCACACAGGAGAGGCCTGCAGAGCAAAATTTCAAAAGGTCTTGAGTCAGGCAGCCCATGAGGCCCTGAGGACAGTCCTGCTTACAGGCACTCCCGACACCACACACACACACACACACACACACGCACACACGCACGCACGCACGCACACAGATACTTGTCTTGAAATGGTATCGCTCTTCCTGTCAGCTGAGTTTGGGTGCTCATGGATTGGCTCATGGCTCGGATACCATATAGCATATATGGCAGGCCTCCAAGACCCCAAAGAGTTGTTTGTTAACCTGTACCCCAGCTACAGTCCTGGTCAGATCTTTCTGATTTATCCCTTCACTGGACACTCAGCAGACCCAGGGATAAAGGGAGCTCAACCTGCATTTCCCTTGAGACCCTTCTTGGCCCATTCCTCCTTGGGGTCTTTGTTGTTTGCCTACATTGGATGGTGGAATTGTGGGTCTGAGTTGGCGCTGAAGTTCCCATACCTAGAAGTGTGTCCTGAGGGATGACTGGCGGCAGATCTAAGCTCATCAATAAGAATCCCCAATGGCTTCTTATTCTAGGGCCCATTCTCTGCAACCCCAGAGAGCTCACAGGTCCCCGGGCTCACCCAGCGCCAAGTCTTATTCCAGCACTGGGCTCGCTGGGGCAAATGGAGCAAGTACCAGCCACTGGACCATGTGCGCAAGTACTTCGGTGAGAAGGTGGCTCTCTACTTCGCCTGGCTTGGTGAGTCTTGTCTTGCTGCTTGGTCCTTGTGTTATAACAGTCTGCCCTCTGGGACAGTTCTACCATCAGGCCATACTCCCCCAATGATACAACAGATACTAGGCACTACACTGGGAGCCTCTTAGTTTGTGAGGTCCCTCTTGACTCCCAGCTAGCTTCCATACACCCAAACTCTACTCCAAGTCTTCTCTTCTCAGCCAGGCTGGCACCTTCAGAGACTATCTGTCCTCCCTGGGCACTGCCTCTTGACCTTCCATCCTCATCCTGGGATTGCCTTTCCTGATGTCCAGTATGGCCATGCTGGAGGATTTCAGGGTGGAGTAGGGGGAGAAGGACTCTTCATCTAGGCTCCAGAGAGGAAACATTTTATAGGTGTCTTCCTGGCCTCACAGGGTCTGTAGGGGCCAGGACACTGGCTGGGGTCTGGGCTGACCCCACAGGAAATAGGCAGATGCATGCTTGGTGGATGTGGAGTACCTCAGGGTACCTGGATATGGTCCATTGAGATGGGGGTGCAGGTGAGTTCAGAATGACCCACACCTTCACTGGGGCTTGGACTGCATGAATCCTGTGCCTCTCAGAAATTCACAGTGAGCAGTTGGCTGGAGGTATGTAAGTGCTAGAGGACAATATCAGGAGATAAAAGGCCCTGTGGGATGGAGTCAGGGGGCCACTGGTACTTAGCCAACAAGGTGAGAGAGTGCAGAGTTGAGGGCAGATGCTCAGAGTCAAGGGCAGTGGCCAGGAGAGACCCCTGAGTCTCTCAGTATCCTTCCGGAGATTCTGGTTCCCACTGGAACTATCCCAGGAAGCTAATACACCCCCTGTGCACACCCAATTTCCAACAGCTGGACTCTTGGCATCCCTTCTGCAGGGTTTTACACTGGTTGGCTCCTGCCTGCAGCAGTGGTGGGCACAGTGGTGTTCCTGGTGGGCTGTTTCCTGGTGTTCTCAGATGTACCAACGTAAGTGCCCTCTCAACTCCCAAGCCTTCCTGTGTCTCATGAGGGTGTGTGGCTATGGGATTCCCAACCACTGGGCCCTATGTGGAGCTGGGGTGGAGGTGTGTGATGAGCACAGCCTGCTCTTCTGAGGACACATCTAGAAGGTGGACTGGACAGAGATGTCCCAGGCTGACCCAGGTGGACAGAGATGCCCCAGGCTAGTACTGACACTCCCATTTTGTCCTTAGAATAGCACAGACTTTTCCTACAATGACTGACTGGCTTTGTGTTTTACTTAAATGTGTATCTGAAAGTCCAAAGTATTACCTTTCATTGTTATTGTCCAATTTATTAAAAAAAACAAAAACCTACTGCTTTTTAAAGACGTGCTGATGGGGTTGGAGATGTAGCTCAATTGACAGAGTGCTTGCCTAGCTTGCGGGAGGCCTTGGCTTTAGTCCCTAGCACCAGCTCTGGTGCTGCACACCTGCAATCCCAGAACTTAGGAGATGGAGACAGGAGAAGAGGAAATTCAAAGGATCCTCAGCTACATAGCAAGTTCAAACCCAGCCTGGGATACGTGAGACCCTATCTCAAAAATATAACAGTAACCAGAAGTTCTAGGACTGGAAGAGCAGTGGTTGAAGGTGAGGAGTGGGACTGACTTGGAAGGGGGTACAGCCCTTCAGCTCCTGGAACCACATCCATGCCCCACAGGCAGGAGCTGTGCGACAGTTCGGATGGCTTTGACATGTGCCCACTCTGCTCTGACTGTTCTTTTTGGCTGCTCTCCAGTGCCTGCACCCTGGCCCAGGTATGGTAAGAGAGCTGGGGTCAGGGCATCAAGAGATGGCAGCTCCTATAGGTCCTGGCCTTGTGAAGGCAGAACCCTCAGTGAGCTCTGTCAGCTCTGTTGCCCCTAACCTGACATTCAGGTATATGTCTCACAAATGACTATCAAGAGTGTCACAAAGTAGCTCTTACTGCTATTAGTATTAGATATGGCTGTCTTGGTTTCTTTTTATTGTTGTCATAAAACACCATGACCAAGCCCATCGCTGTGGTGCATGCCTGTAATTCCAGTACTCTGGGAGGCAGAGGCAGAGGCAGGCAGATTTCTGTGAGTTCAAGGTTAGGGCAGCCTCTACAAAGTGAGTCCAGGACAGCCAAGGCTACACAGAGAAACCCTGTCTTGAAAAAAACAAAACAAAAACAAACGTACTGTGACCAAAAGCAGCTTGGGGAAGAAACGATTTATTTGGTTTACATGTTCTGATTACAGCCTATAATAAAGGAAAGTAAGAACAGGAACTCAAGGCAGGAACCTGGAGGCAGGAACTGAAGCAGAAAGCATGGAGGAATACTGCATCCTGGCTTGTTCACAGGCTCATGCTCAGCCTGCTCTCCCTCTCCCTCTCTCCCTTTTATTTTTTGTTTGGGTTTCTCTGTGTCCTGGAACTTACTCTGAAGACTAGGCTGGCCTTGAACTGAGATCCGCCTGCCTCTGCCTCCCAAGTGCTGGGACTTAAAGGCCTGTACCACCACATGTGGCTACAGTTGCTTTCTGATACCTCCCAGAACCACCTGCCCAGGGTTGGCGCTGCCCACTGGGCCTTCTCATATCAATCATTAATCAAGAAAACACCTCACAGACTTCCCTATAGGACAATCTGATGGATATATTTTCTCAATTGAAGATTTTTTTTTCCAGATAACCCTAGGTTGTGTCAAGTTGGCAAAAAAAAACAAGCAAACAAAAACTAAGCAGCACAAACAACTAACCAAGTGATAAACTGGAAACCTGCCCCCAGGTCTTTTAGCCATGGCATCTCCTGAAGCTCTTAGATACTTGCAGAACCAAGAATGCAGACTTCTGAGCAGGAGTCCCTCCTAGCCTAGGAGACCTGGGCCACAGGCTCTGTACAGCCCACCAGTGGCTCAGCCAGCATGGCCCTGGGTGTGCTTCTTTCCCAATGCATATCTGTTATCCTTGGTGCTCAGGATGAACTCACAATTTCTTTGCATCTATCCCAGTAATCCTCCCAGGTATGTCTTAAGATGGACACTTAAGAGTAGAGAATTGAGGCTGGAGATATCTCAGTAGATAAGAGTGCTGGCTGCTCTTGCAGAGGATCCAGGTTCAATTCCCAGCACCCACGTGGCAGCTCACTACTGTCAATCATGGGATCTGACACTCACATACATATATACATACATATGGTAGAGAATCAGAAATTCAAGGTCACCCTCAGTTACATAGCAGGTTCGAGACCAGCTAGAGATACATGAGACCCTTTCTCAAACAAACAAACAAATAAACCCAAAAGAATTACAGAAAAAGTGTTGCCTTTGGCAGAGGATCAGTGATGGGGTGAAGTCAAGGAGTAGGGCTTACAACAATATTTCTAGAAGTTACAAATGCCAAAGCTAGATACTGGCTGTTGGAGCTGCTCTCTCTGGCTCCTGGATATTTCTAGTCTATGGCTGCCTTCTTCTGTTCCTCCTGCTTCTGCCTCCATGGCCTTTGTAGTGATCTCCCATCTACAGCACTTTCCTCTGGAGATCTTTACCTACTTCAAAGGACCAGGAGGTGGTCCCGCATGCCTTTAATCCCAGTATTCGGTAGCAAAGGATCTCTGAGTTTGAAACCAGCCTGGTCCACAGAGTGAGTTCCAGGACAGCCACAGTTTACACAGAGAAACCCTGTCTCCAACCTTACCCCTGTAACAGTAACTTTTATTCTCCTGATTTAATTGTCATCTCTGAAGTTTATTGCCCCTGTCAGCTAACCTAAGCCTAGAATGTTTTCAGCCTCTAAGACTTATTGCTGAATAAGCTCACTTTTTCTTGTTCTTTCTGAGCTCTGACTGGCTGGTTCAACTTAGCTGTTCTGGCTCAAATTTTTCTCTAAACTGAGTGATTCAAACTGGCTTCTCTCAGGCAGGGGTGGTAGCATACCCCTTTAATCCCAGTACTTGAAAGGCAGAGGCAGGTGGATCTCTGTGAGTTCAAGGCCAGCCTGCACTATAAAAGTGAGTTCAGGACAGCCAAGGCTACACAGAGAAACCCTGTCTTGGAAAAAAAAAAAAAAAAAAGACTCAAGCAAACTGGCTTCTCTCAGCTTCTGACTGAATCACTCAGCTTGGCCTCATACTAACTTTGGCAATATGTTCTAATCTTCTGGCTCTTTCTCTTTCTCTGGTTCATTCTGTCTTCACCTGTGTCTAGCTTGTTCTTTGTTTGTAACCTATCTCTGTACAACTGTTGTGGTAAAACTGTCTGCTCTCTCTTTCTACACTGCTCTTAAATAGCCTTTCTTTCTTGTGCTGTTCTTGTGATAGCTGGGCATAGCTTAGCTATTCTGTCAAATCTTTGATTCTCACTTTGACTGCCACTCAATTAGACATCACTTTCAAATGTGGGTGCTTCCTTCTACAATCTAACTTTACCTTCATTGTGTGGGATTAAAGGTGTGCACCACCACACCTGGACCTAAGCTTTTCTTTACCTGAAACTTGCTCCATACCAAGATATCCCTGAACTCAGAGATCTACTTGCCTCTGTCTCCTGGGATTAAAGGCGTGTTTCACTACTGCCCATAGCGACTGTATTTCAGCTGTATCATGTCAATATTATATCAAGGGTTCCAGGGACACAACTTCTGAGAGTTACAATCCAATCCACTACAGTGCCCCCCCCTAAGCCTCCATACTTCCTGTCTACCCAGCATTCTCCAGTTCCACTGACTCTAAAAAACTAAACTCTTCTCTCAATGTGCTCAGCTCAGATGAATCCAAGTCAGGCACCAGTGAGGCAAGGTGAGGGAGACTGAGTAATGGACTTGACAATGTGGCTTAAATGGTAGAGTTCTTATCTAGCATTCATGAGACCCTGGATTTGAACACCCTCCACCCCCATCTTGTACCACGTGAACAAAGGTGGTAGTGTACACCTGACATGCCAGAATTTTGGGAATGGTAAGAGGTTCAGGAGTTGGGTTTGTTTTTGTCTTTTAAGACAGGGGTTCTGTGTGTGTGTGTGTGTAGCCTTGGCTGTACTGGACTTACTTTGTAGACCAGGCTGTCTTTGAACTCACAGAGATCTGCCTGCCTCTGAGTCCCCAAGCACTGGGATTACAGGCGTGTATCACCATGCCTGGTTTTGATGAACACCATCGTATTCTTAATCCAAAAAAAAAAAAAAGGAAAGAGCTGGGCGCAGTGGTGCACACCTGTGATATCAGCACTCAGGGAGGCAAAGGCAGGAGGATCTCTGTGAGTTCAAGGGCAACTTGGTCTACAAAGTGAGTTCAGGACAGCCAAGGCTATACAGAGAAACCCCATCTCAAAAAACAAAACAAAACAAAACAAACAGATTCCCAAGACTGGGTGGAACTGTTCTTTCAGCTGCTGTATAGAACCCCCTCCCTGAGGTTCTGACTTGTGAAAGGATGCCAGTTCCTGGGAGACCTGGGTTCCTTCTCTCCTCCAGGCAGGGCGGCTCTTTGACCACGGTGGCACTGTTTTCTTCAGTTTGTTCATGGCCCTGTGGGCGGTGCTGCTTCTGGAGTACTGGAAGCGGAAAAACGCCACATTGGCCTACCGCTGGGACTGCTCTGACTATGAGGACATTGAGGTGAGTGAGCTGGGCTGGGTGGCGTCCGGCAAGGATCACTGCCCACTGAGCATGGCTCCCTTTCAGGAGAGGCCTAGGCCCCAGTTCGCTGCAATGGCCCCTATGACAGCCCTGAATCCCATCACTGGTGAAGATGAGCCCTACTTTCCTGAGAAGTGTCGTGTACGCCGCATGCTGGCTGGCTCTGTGGTGCTCCTGATGATGGTACGGGGCTCCTGCCATACTTTTATCCTCTGTCTCTGTCTTCCTGAGCTACAGGGGTATCTCCTCCAAAACCCCTCACCATCCTCCAAAAAGGCCCTGTGCTCTGTGCCTCAGGGAAGGGCCTGAGCCCAGAGCTAAGCTGTGGGTTCTCATAGGGGTGTGCATGAGTATGTACCGTGAGGGGTTATAGAAGAGCTCCCCCGTGTGTAGCCCAGGGCACACATTCAACAAGGGAATGGA
Source organism: Psammomys obesus (assembly GCF_907164565.1). NCBI lineage: Eukaryota > Metazoa > Chordata > Mammalia > Rodentia > Muridae > Psammomys > Psammomys obesus. The sequence goes on along the minus strand of NW_026593286.1, from coordinate 529,058 downwards.
TTCCGAAAATGAACAGGTGGCCCACTAATCCCTTTGATACTGGCTAGCCAAAGACTACTTAGAAGGACCACTGCCCTTCCCAGGTACCATGGGTCCCAAATCAGGGAGGTGAGAAGGTAGGTGAATGGGAGAAAGTTCTCCAACACTGGGTGTACAGAAACATACAGTAACTACCTGGCATCCTGCCCTCCCTCCTAGTCCCTCTGGAGAACCAGTGGAGCAGCTGTGGACCCAGAGGCCTGTGTGGGCCTATGACCCGAGGCTGTGGGTGCTGAGGCCACAGCAGGGAACTCAGGACCTCTCTGGTCCTGCAGGTGGCTGTGGTGATTATGTGCCTTGTGTCTATCATCCTGTACCGGGCTGTCATGGCTGTAATTGTGTCCAAGTCAGACAACACCTTTCTCTCAGCCTGGGTGAGTCTCTGCTGAACCCCTCCCCAGCCCGACAACCTGTTCTTCGGTGCCTGCTCTGATCACCCCTTCTCTATCAGGCTCCACGAATTGCCAGCTTCACAGGGTCAATGGTGAACCTTGTCTTCATCCTCATCCTCTCCAAGGCCTATGTGGTCCTGGCTCAGGTCCTGACAAGATGGGGTGAGCACTGACCAACATGGATTCTTATTCCCAAAAGAGGCATCTGGGCTTCTACCAGAGATCTCCTTAAAATGGCATTGGCAGGGCCTTCGGGAAAGGAAGACATTCAGCCAGGGGCCCCTGCTTCTCTAACCTCCCTCACCAGATCCCTCAAGCTTGTGCAGTCCTCAGGGTGAGACCAGACCCTCGAGAATAGGGGCTCAGGCCTCTGTCAGGTTGACTAGGGGTGGTGGCTGAGCTGTGACAAGCTGAGATGTAAACATTTATAACCCCAAATGTTTACCAAGTGCCTGTACAACCTCTGTACCTGACCCCAGAAGCAAGATGTCACTGTGTCTGCGCTTCCATCTCTGTTATGTCTTTGTTTTGACTTTCCCTAAGAGCAAATGCTGAGGGGCCTAACCACCCATCCTGCATGGCCTTGTCTATACTAGCCCTGGCCAAGGCCCTGATGGAGCAAGCTCAGAGTACAAGGACGATGGATGGGAAGGGAATAAAGTCCTAGGAGAGTTCTCCAGGAAGGGCTGGGGGAGTTCTTACCTGGAAGGAAGCATATGTAGCCTTGTTCCAGGGAGAATGAAGCTGGAGCTGGGATAGGCATCCCCACACTTGCGGGGCTTATGGTCCCCTTTTCCTCTAATTGACCTTTTATGTTTCCAAATTGGCCTTGGCAAGTTTTTGCACTGTAACTCAGCCCTTGTTCAGCCTTGACCAGGAGACTACCTTGTCCCTGAGACATGCCCCCAATACCCCAACTTATTTGCACACACTCTAAAAAAGTATTTATTTAATGTATGTATTTGTGAGCTCATGAGTCACGGCTCCTGTGGGCCATGGCACATGTGTGAAGTCAGAGGACAATATGTGAGGGTTATTTCTCTCCTTCCATGTGAGCTCGGAGGGTGGAGCTCACATTGTTCCTTAGATGGTCATCAGGCTTGGCAGCAAGCACCTTTATTCATGGACCATCTCACTGGCCCTGTACACACTATTTTGATGAGGGTACAAATGTTTTAGTTTTTTGTCAACTATCCTACGTATACTTAATTGTATTAGCTACTTTTTTTTTTTTTGCTATAACTGACCAAAATACCAGAAAAAAAATGACTTAAGGGAATTATTTATTACTGATACAGTTTTAGAGGTGCCAGTCCTTCATGGAAGGGAGGGTATGGTGCCCAGGAAGCAAGGAGGAGAATGTAGGAAAGGGTCAGGTGAGACACAGCCCCAAGGATACCTGCTTTTCCATGTGGGCCTCAACTGCCACCAACTCCCAATAATATTACCAGCATATTATTAATCCATCAAGAGATGGACCCATTGATGAGGTTAGAGTTCTCTTGAACTAATACATTCCAGGAACACCGTCACTGACAGACAATAGATGTGCTTTAATAATACCCTACACATCTTCCAGGCTAGTCAGGTAGACAATCAAGATTTATCACCACTCTAATCAACATGTTTTAGTATAATTTTGAAATCAGAGACTTAGGACTGCTATACATTGACCCCCCCCCTCCTTTAATGAATTTCTTTAAACTATCTGGACAACATGACTTCTTCCTAACCCTGGATGGTGGGGTGGTTTCACGGGAAGGGGCAGTGCACTGGACACTGGCTGATATACCTGGGGACTGAGTGAAAGCCCTATATGCACAGAGATGCACCGGACACAGACCGCATTTGAGGACGCCTTCACCCTCAAGGTGTTCATCTTCCAGTTTGTCAACTTCTATGCCTCACCTGTATACATCGCCTTCTTCAAGGGTAGGTAGGTGGCCACCCTCCCGATGGACGTGCCACTTCTGTCTTGCAGCTCAGCTTTGCTCCCTCTGTCTGCTGTGCTCAGCAGCAGGTGGAGCTAGGTAGCCAGAGCAAAGCACTGAGCAAGAATGATTTCCACTGGGCTTGGAGGGGACAAGGAGTCAAGTCTGTGCCTCTCTCAGCTCAGGCCTCATGGGTGGGAAAGGGGTTGGGGGAGACAACCGGAACCTAGTCCTTCACAGCCTCACAACTTGGATCCTGCCAGGTTTGTGGGATACCCAGGCAACTACCACACCTTGTTTGGAGTCCGAAATGAGGAGGTGAGTGTGCTGAGCCAGGGATTGGGGGCTAGGCTCCCTCTGTACCCACAGAGGCCTTAGTTTGCTGCCATTCTTCCTGTCCACCTTCCACCATTGTCTAAGCCAGAGACAAAGCTTACAGCTGCTTTCCAGGACTCCAGGGCTCTTGACCACATTGGCCTGAGGTCCTGATTTAGGACCACTGTCTAGAGAATACACACACCACAGGGCTTAGCCTTTCTCTAAGTCAATACACACGTGAGAGGCGTGTGAGCCCTTAGGAAGACCCTACGAATCACATCACTGCCAAGGTCCCTGCCGACTGTGAGGACACTGAGGCAGTACCCTACAGCCTTACTGTCTGGGGTTCTCCAATGGCTGCCCTCTTCCATGAGCCCTAAAGCGCTCTGCTTGCCTTTGGGATCTGGGGATTGGGAGAGCCTGGCTCAGACATGCAGTGACCTTTGCAGAGGATTGTAAAAGTAACTTTTATTCGCCTGGTTCAGTTGCTGACTGGGAGGCTTACTGCCTGTCTGTGGCTGGTGTGCCATATTAGGTAGCTCTCAGCTCTTAGTGAGATAGCCAGCTGAGACTGGCTTAGGCGAGAAAGGGCTACCACTTGCTCTTGTGTTGACTATTGTTCAGGACTCTGTGGGTTCAAGAATGGCTGGGTCCCTCAGCACTGGCTGAGTGCTCAAGTAAGGTTTTCCCACCTGGTGAGGATGATGTTCCACAGTGTGGTCGTGCTGCCCTTGCAAGGCATACATGGGTCCCTGGGTCTGACTCTTCACTGACCCATGTCTTAGGTCTTCCTTGGAGCCTGTGACTACAGTCAGCTGAGATCCTACAGGGCATAAACTACAGCCACTCAGTAGTTGTTCCATATATAACTGAAGTGATGTGGAGAGGGCTGATCCCTGTAATTCTCAAGGGACTCCACACATGTCCTGTAGGGAGGTGGGGGCAGAGATGCCTCTTTGAGGTGGAGAAGGTGAGGTGACTATGTGCCTGGTCCCTCCCGCGGCTAACCTGGAGTTGTGTTGCTGCAGTGTCCAGCTGGAGGCTGTCTCATCGAGCTGGCACAGGAACTCCTGGTCATCATGGTGGGCAAGCAGGTCATCAACAACGTGCAGGAGGTCCTTGTCCCGTGAGTCCCCCACCGTGTCCTTAAATGTTGGGAGAATAAAGGGGAGGCAGGATCTGCCATACCCCTGGACTTCTGTGTCATATTGCAGAGCGCCACAATACCTTCCTCTCCCATCTGTTGTTGTGTCTCGGGTGTTGGGAAGCCCGTACCACCCATGGACAGTTCTGTCAGGGGAGGCCACACAAAGGCCAGCACACACTCGCTACTTGCATGAGAAGGATAAGCAAGGAGAGGCCCTGGCCCTCAGGCTTGACCCCTAGATTCATGCCAGTTTCAGGTTCCACTAGCTATAACTGTGGCCCCTCTCACAGGCTGGAGTTCTCCAAAGTCTGCCCAGGGATAGTCTCCTACCTGAGGCCACACGAACCCAGATCCCCACTACCATCCCAGAAAGGCAGTGTTGGCCCTGACACCACAACCACAGTAGTCCCTCCCTGGATGCATCCTGACTTCTCTGGCATTCAATGGGAACACAGAGCATAGCTCAGTGTCTAGCAGGTGTAGGTAGTGTGAGGAAGCCAACAGACACCTGTGCCCCATACAGTCTGATAAATGACACATGCTCTGTGCATGATACTTCACAACCTCTGTCAAAGCCACATACAACAGGACTGATACACACCTCCCAAGTGTGATATAGCCATCACAACTCTGGCCCCAGTATGATGAAGCCAACATACCTGGCCCCATCGCTCTACTTTCCTAGGACTTAGCTGTCACCCTCAGTAGCCTCCTTTGTAGCCTTGCTGTGGTTCCAACCTCCAAAGGCTCCGGGATTTCTTGAAGACACAGCAGGGGACGAGAAGAGAGCCATAGCGTGTGTCCTATAGAGGGCTCAGGGCATTGGATGAGTTTGAACCACAGCTCCTTGCCCAACCTGGACCCAGAGAGCAACAGCCCACCCTGGCTGAGTGTCCTCTCAGACTAGCTCAGCTATCAGCTGGATGTGGGAGCATCTATGTTGCTCTATACTTTCTACCTGCAGAAAGCTGAAAGGCTGCTGGCAGAAATTGTACTGCAGGAGGAAGAAGGCTGGCATAGGGACCCACCCAGCACGTTGGGAGGCTGACTATGAGTTGCTGCCCTGTGAGGGGCTGTTTCATGAATACCTTGAAATGGGTAAGACCCACATTGTAACCACTCTGCCCCGGCCTACCCTGAAATGCAACGGGCTACTGGGGGAGGGGGATGGGTAGTGAGAGTTAGGCCTGCAGGGAAGAGATGGGGTAGCAACAGAGCCAGGGTGGGTGGGAAGGTTTGGGGAAGCCTGGGTGCTGAGGCTGTGTATTAGGGAAAGCACGTCCAGGGGCAGAGCCAAGGTACTCTGCCATGTGAGGGTAGGTACACCTGGGCCATGTCAGCCTGGAGAACTGATTTTCTCCAGCAGTTTCCTCAGTTGTGAAAGTGCCAAGTGGTAGCTTATACCTGTGGCTTGAGGGGTGTGGCAGTTGTGAGGGCAGGGTTCTGTCTGACTAACACCAGGGAGATCTGGCAGTCATAATCTTAGCACACTGCCTCAGCAGAACACATGACTGAATTGACTGGCAACCAAAGCATAACCAGTAACGGTTGCAGCATGGTTAACACTGTGGCAGGTTACAGGGAGCAAGTTGATACTATGTATCCTCATGTCCTGAAACTGAAGACCTCCCTATCAATTTTACCGAAGACCCTTGCTACTCCTGGAGATGGTTACAAACCCAGAGGCAGGTTTTGCTTTCCTTCCTGCCATTAAGAATCCCTGACTTAAGGTGTACTGGGTGGCCAAGGCCATCCAGCACAAAGATCAGAGGCGTGCACATCAGTTTCCCAGGGCCAGTCAGGGTGGTGGGCAGTGGCCCTTGCATTGAATACAACCAGAGGGGAAGAAACGGGGTGAAATCAATCAATCGCCTGGTGCCCTAGGGTGCAAGCTGGGAGTCCCTTCCCCATCCCGCCACCGGGTGGTTGGAGAGGGTCACCAGCTCCAGCCAGCTCCACTCTGTAGTGCTGCAGTTTGGGTTCGTCACCATCTTCGTGGCCGCCTGCCCGCTGGCGCCGCTTTTTGCCCTGCTCAACAACTGGGTGGAGATCCGCCTGGACGCGCGCAAGTTCGTGTGCGAGTACCGACGTCCCGTGGCCGAGCGCGCCCAGGACATCGGCATCTGGTTTCACATCCTAGCGGGCCTCACACACCTCGCGGTCATCAGCAATGTAAGTGCCCTGGCCCAGTGCTGGCCGGGTGGTGGTGCTGCTGACCCTGTGCTGACCCTGTGCCCCACAGGCCTTCCTGCTGGCCTTCTCCTCTGACTTCCTGCCGCGTGCCTACTACCGCTGGACTCGCGCCACTGACCTGCGCGGCTTCCTCAATTTTACGCTGGCGCACGCGCCACCCACCTTCACCGCTGAGCACAACCGTACTTGCAGGTGAGCTGGTGTTAGATTGCAGAATTTGCTTTTCGTGCTATTGACTCATTCCTCTCCCGAGGCCCTTTCCCCCCAGATGTAGGTTTTAGTAGATTTTTTTTTTCAAGATGGTCTCTCAAGTATGTAGGGCACCAAAGATGCAGAGGAGAAGAAATGGAAAGGCTGATTCTAGATGGACCACTTGCCAGCTAGTGTAACCCGAGGGTGCTACCCTGAGTCTTGTGTCTCCTGCAGATACCGGGCTTTCCGGGATGAGGAGGGACACTATTCCCCGACTTACTGGACTCTCCTCGCCATTCGCCTGGCCTTTGTCATCGTGTTTGAGGTATCAAAGTCTTCTGAAAGCTCTTCCAATAACTCCCATCCCCTCCCTGGCCCCTGACTTGCTTGGCCTAACCTAGGCTTGTGATGTAGGAGGGGTTAGTGTGACCAGAAGAACTCCCACTCTTTTTCCTGAGCAAATCAAAATTCTATGTGTCTTACCCTCGCTGGCTTCTGTCCCTGGCTCATGGGCTAGCCACTGAATGTTTTGCAGATTGCAAGGTGCCATGGGGAACTCTGAAAGGCTGGTCTCTGGTCTAGGCCTCTGTCCCTCTCCTCTCCTGCATGCTAACTCCAGTTCCAACCCTCTGGGCAGCCTGCCTGGTCCCCTGAAGGCTAGTCTGGGTTTTTGCTTTAACAAGGGTTGGGGATGGGGCTTCTATCCCCCAGCACGTGGTGTTCTCCATTGGCCGGTTTCTGGATCTCCTGGTTCCTGATGTCCCAGAGTCTGTGGAGATCAAGGTGAAGCGGGAATACTACTTAGCTAAACAGGCACTGGCTGAGAATGAGGTGAGCACCCAAGCCCAACCTGTTTGCCTCACAGCCATGTTCCCCACACTCAGGTCACATGGCTAAGCATGGCTCTCAATTTCCACCTAGTCAATCCTAGCAGCACAAGTGGGTGAAGGGCTTTATAGTCACTTCTGTAGTCAATGTGACAACTCACTTTCTTCAAAACAGGCTCTCCTTGGAGCAACAGGAGTGAAGGATGACCAGTCTCCAAGCTCAGAGCCCAGTCTGGGCCCTCCAACCTAGGGTCTTAGCACTGGTGACCTCCTATCCTTCTCTGAGGTCACATTAGGGATTACCGGAGGCTGACACACTTGCTTGGAAGACTGTTGAAGATGCTCCAGGTTACAGTACCATGTGTTCTTAGAGACCATGGCTTTGTTCCTGGCTCCAGCTCAACTTGTCCTCCACCCTTGGCTGCCACAGTCCTCTGCTCACACATTCTGCTTTGTCACTAACCCTGCAAGATGTTCCAAGACTCCAGCGGAGCAGCAGTGTTTAAAGATACATCTGTTAGCCTTAGGGGGCTATCCCTTACTGCCATTCCAAAGTTCCATGAGCCAATGATTCATCTCCCTATATCTCAAAAGCAAAAGGGCTGTCTGAAATGTTGGCTTCTGTGGCTCTCATTTTTGCTGACTGTTGTACTTAGAGAGCATCTGTCCTTCCTTCACCTCCGCCATGACTTTCCTGTTCCTAAACCAAGGGCTAGGTGTCTTCTGTATGTATTCCTGATTCCTAGTGATAAGGAAGTGGCTTCACATATGGCTCCCAACCTATCCCAAGGCATAACCCTTCTGCCAATTGAGCAAGTTAAGACTCTGGGGTCCCTGCCTTCTCAGGGCTCTGCTTATTTATTTTGTAGCATTCCTTGTGGTAGTGTAGGGTCAGATCACCCCTCCAGAACCACCCCCAACTACCTTTCCTCACATGGTCACTACCAGGCACTCAGGCACACTACCATGGCTCTCAGACCTGATACCACATCCTAGGCCATGGGAGGACGTCCCCTTACCTCTTCTTTCAAACCTAATCACCCAAAGCCTATCTCATGAGTTCTCTCCTATCTCGGCCTCTTTACCCAGATAGATGAAGAGCCTCTGTAGCACTCTAGTGCTGGGCCAGACTCAGCACACAGTAAGCAGTAAAGGGGAAAGGCTGTGGATAAAGCCTTACCCTTATAGTGGAAACAGAAACAAAAAGATTTATGTGACATATTCCCTCCTGCCCCACCCTTTTTTTTCCCCGTGTTTACATACAATTGCTTCTCAAACTGGGTTAGCTGTTGCCTTGTTAGCTGGGTTAACTGATGGTTAACTGCCATTTCCTAACTTGGCTGCCCACTCATGATGGGATATGGGCCTTTCCTCCACTTCTGTCATTCAGCCATGCTAGAATAAAGGTCTGAAAGTAACTGCTTATCTGTGCTTATTTCTGTAGGGTTGTTAGGACTGCTAACAAGAGAGACATGCAGTTTTAGAAGAGGGTTTGAAGCATGCACACTCTCTTTGAAAACTGTTTTCCAAACCATGCCCTCAGCCATCCACCCTCTCCTTAACTGGCCTCGGACTTGGCTATGCTTACTCTTGGACTGAGGCTGTACATTGAAGCTGTTGCATGGCCACTGGGCAAACTAGCCAGTTCAACAACTGAATTTGCTAGGTAAAGCCTTTATTACATGACCTACATATACTTAAACTGCTTGTTTTTGCTGCTGTAATCTCTACGTAGGTAAATGTGGGAATGTGTCAAAGCTAATATATGGAAGTCAAGGAACAGCTTTATGGAGCCAGTTCGTCCTTCCCCTGTGGGTTCCAAGGACTCAATTCGGGTCAGCCTGTGCAGTGTAGTGGTTCCAATGAGCGGTCCCTTGTAGGCTTTGGCATTTGAATACTTCATCCTCATTTGGTGATGCTACTTGGGGAAACTTAGTTGGCATAGCCTTGCCAGAAGTTTTTTGTTTCTAGATAGTGATTCTCTGTAGCCTTTGTTGTCCTGGACTTGCTTTGTAGGCCAGGCTGCCCTCTAACTCACAGAGATCCGCCTGCCTCTGCCTCCCAGAGTGCTGGGATTGCAGGCATGTGCCAGTGTTTGGTGTCTTGCTAAAAGTTTTAACTAGGGGTGGGCTTTGAGAAAAAAAAAAAAAAAATATATATATATATATATATATATATATATATCTGTAGAAAAAAAAAATATATATATCTACAGATATATATATCTGTAGACCAAGCTGGCCTCGAACTCACAGAAATCTGCTTGCCTCTGCCTCCTGAGTGCTGGGATTGAAGGCTTGCACCACCACTGCCTGGCCTGTCTTGAAAACATTAAAGTAAACTTGCCAAAACAGACAAAACACTTGCTTTTACCTGACGGAGGTTCATGTAGGCATACTGCTGAAAGCAATACAGGGTAGCCTACACTTAGGTATATGCCTTAACCATGTAGGCCAAGAGTGAGCCATAGACTCCCACTGACCTTCACTGGACACCAGGGCCTTATCTACAATATAGGAGTGTATTGGCTGCTGGGACATGAAAGCAGACCCACTGTGGGGCACTGTTTTGGTTTGGAACCATTCTGCAGGTGCGCCTTGCTGCAGGCTGCATATCCTGAGATAGTGATGTTGGATATCAGTCTTCTCAGCAACAGAGTTGCTATGCTGGTCCCTTGTTTCTTTAGCCCCTTTAACAGGATCACACGGGGACTGGAGTAGCCTTTTCTACTCAATTACCCTTGCTTTGCCTCCACCCCGTTCCTTTTCAGCTCACCACAGCCTGCAATCAGAAACCTGGCCCCAGACCCAATCTCAGCCTGGGTGCTAGGAGCCTGTCACAGCAATGTCCACGGAAACCTCACAAAACCACGCAGATGTTGCAGGTTTTGTAAAGACCACGCTCATCTCCCCAGAGCTGGCTCAGTTACAGCTCTGGGGCAGCTATTGACTGGGGTGGGAGACAGGGTCAAGCTGCAGGAGCAAGGCTTCATCACGGAGACATCACTGAACAGCCCACCGGAAAGAACAGTGCTAAGAATTGCTGGAGAATCACAACATGGATTAGGGACAGTTACCAGTCACAAGGAGAGAGCATACACTGGATGAAATGAGTCCCATCACGCTGCATCTGGTTTCGGGTTTTATTTTAGAATTTATAAAATTCCAGTGTCATCCATATTCATGAGCCTTTACACATGTTTGCATATAATCTCCAAATTCCAAAGTTAAGGCCAAGGGATGGATGTAGCTATGGAAACATAGGACATGGAAGACATTCAACAAGGAGGAAAAGACACTCCCCACCCCTGCCTAGGCCCCTCAACAGCTTGGAGACTGCACAGAGGCAACCTGGGCACAGTCAATTTCATAGTCTTTATTAACAATCAGAAAAGGAGTGAGACCCTGAACAGCTTAGGGTAGGGTGTACATCTACGGCACTCAGCAATAAATGGAGATGTGCAAAATCCTGTGGTGATAATTTAAATTTTACCTTCTGGGGAAGGAAGAGACTGGATGTTGTAGGATGACAATGAAGATGAAGAGGGGGCTGGAAGGGCAGGAGGGAAGCAAGGTGTCCCCAGTCTCATGCAGATGGGAGAAGAGACAGCTCCAGGGAAAGGCAGGGAAGCCCTTTCCCTGTCTGCCCCCCTGGCTAAGCTGCCAGCCTACTGAGCAAAGATGTTCTTCCCCATCTCAGGACCGTTCCTATGAATGGGCACACGTGGGACTGCTTCATTCATAGGGAACTCAAGTTAGACTTGGGAAAGCAATTCTGGATCCACTTAGGAGTTAAGAGTCTACTGGTAGCCAAGCCTGAGTTATTAAACAGAAGGTGAAAGACTGGGGGGAAAGGTGTCACAGTAGCGGTGACAGTTCCTAGGGAAGGCCATGAGATGGGCACAGGTTGGCTTTTCTAGAAACCCAGTATCCGGGACAGGGCATGTGGCTAGTTGATCAGATGACCTGGAGATAAGAGACCTGTCCTCAGTCTCCACAACATGACGGGGACATTTCTGCTTGGGACCACTTTTCTTGCTGAGGGTTGACCTGCAGCTAAGCCAGCTAGAGGTCAGTGGTCCAAAAATCACCTCTTGCACCTCCCTCAGTTAGCAGTGCTCCCTGCACTGGGTCTTTTGTTTTCATTCTGCCTTCCGTTTAATCTATGCTTAATGACAACCTCTACTGATGATACCTGCCCCTTAAGCCTGTTCCTCAGGACTGCATAAAGCATCCAGGTTATGCTTACCAGAGCCTACATGGCCAGGCTGGCTGGGAACGAGCACCCTGTTCTGGACCAGCCTGACTCATGCTGGCTGAGGGAAAGCACTAGCCTCCACCCTCCTCAACTCAATGTTAAGCCCAGAATCACCAGAAATGTCTAAATCAAGAGAAGAGCCTTGCGGGTGGCACTAACCCACACTTGAGAGTACTACCACACTGGCTGAGGTAGAAAGAAGGCAACTGAACACGAGGTGTCTGGGCGAGGCAGGCAAAGAGGCCAAAGGTTGTAGGAAAGTCAAGCTGTCACTTAGGGGGGAACCCCCCTCCCCATCACCAAAGAGAAGCCAGTCTCTACCTCCCCTTGTCCCCAAAGTCTCAAGCTACCCTAGCCCACTGTGACAGCCACAGGGAAACAAGGTGGCAGAAGCTGTGCCTCTAGGGTACATACGGCAGACCATGAGGCTGAGGCTGCAGTAGAAGCCCCTGATACTTTCAAGAACACAAAGTGGGCACCATCAGTCCTTGCTGAAGACCCAGGCCACCCTCTTCCTCTAGGCCCACTCCATCACCAGGACATCTGACCTCTTGCTATCCAAAACCATGCCTTCCTCCTATCCTGAAGCCTGTGCTAAGCAGATTTTGACAGCTAAAGGAAGCTGACTGCTTTCCACAAAGAGGAAGGTCTGGGCAACAGGTGGTGGGCAGGAGGGAGGTGGGAAAGGAAGAGGGCAAACGTTTTGGCTTTTATAAAGTCAAGGAAATTTATTTCCTGAGGTCATGACACAGGAAGTCAACTCCTAGCCGCTGCGGAGCTCTGGTGTGAAGGTCAGAGTGCTGACTACATGCTGGGTGGACCAGGAAGCTGGAGTCTGTGATCACGAAATGCTCGATTACCTTGCTTAGTGTTTCACACAGTGGTGTGCCTGTCCCAGAGCACAGCATCAGGAGCAGACCCTGAGCCTGATGGGTGCTGACCAGGCCTGGATAAGCAGCCGTACAAGGCCAGCCCACCAGGCTTTGCTGCGAGACCTCGGGAGGGGGAAGAGCATCAACAATTTACGAGGGTCCAGCTGCTGGGTCAGATTGGGACAAACCATTGTGTGGTTGGGTTTGGGCAGCAGGCTGGAAAGGTTTCTTTTTGATCATTATCGTTTGGGGCCCCAAGGGAGGGTCTTGGGGGCCACCTGAGCCCCAAAGCTGGGAAATTCTTCAGAGCTGCTCATATCAGGAGCCTGTTGGGAGGGAAATCAACTTTAGTAAGAGGTGGCTCTTACTGACAGCTTCCAAAGTAACCCCACCCCATAACCTGCTAGCCCACCAACTTGGCCCATGGATAACACGCAGAAGAGAAGTGCCATCTGACCTTCTCACTGTTGCTGGAGGTCCATGGAGCATCTCGCACCACAAAGCCTTTGGATGGTGCCTTGGACTCTTCATGTGCTGGGGGCTTCATGTAAACCTGTAGCGCCTCACTGTCCACCACATCAGCCAGCTGCACAGCACAGGGAGGTAGGGCTGCTCAGCCTACAGCTGCCAGCGGAGCCTTCTCCTTGACAGGTACCAAGGGGCCACCCACCCACCCGCCTGCCCCCGTATTTGGCAGCATACGGTTTATTTGGTTGTCACCTCAGGATTACGGCGGGGCCTCGGGCCCCCAAAGACCCTGCCTGCTTAGGACTCACATATTCCTCCTCTAGGTTGAGGATATGGTCAATAGCTTCTTCCACATTCTCCGGGAGTCCTGTCACAGTGACACAATTGGGGTCTGGAGCTCCACTCTGTGGGAAGCGAATGTCCACCTGGAAGAAGCACCGTGTCAAAGGACATTAAAGGGAGGACTCTAGACCAGAGTACCACCATTACATTTCTATTTCCCTCTGTTAGCATGAAATTTTCAAAGTTTGGTTTTAGGGTTCTTCACTTGAGAAAGTCACGGACACCATCCTGCCAGGAACAACTGGTTCCCTGAAGAAAAAGGGTGCTGGGTGTTTGCATGCCAGTCCCCTCATGCAGAGAAAAAGCAGGGCAGATAGCCTGATGGCTCTGTCCTCCTAGTGACCCTTTCTGTGAGCCCTCCTTATCTGTATTTACCAGTGATGTCAGAGCACAGCACTGTCCTATAGGGTGCAGGGGTTCCAGTCTCATCTCCTCCTAGCTTCATGTGGTCAGCAGCACAGGTAGGACTGAGTCCTCAGGAAGGATAGGAACTCTCATCCTTGTGCTTCAGCTGGCTTTGTGCACTCACCTTGAACTCATCCATTATTTTGCGGATGGCTTTGCCTCGGGCACCAATGATCCGGGCATGTACACGGTGGTCCAGGGGGACATCCTCAGAAACCATCTGTTCAAGCTCACCCACAATTTTCAGGATAGCATCACGGGCAGCTTCAGTGTTCTTCTCATACCCTGTGATGGTGATTTGGTCCTGGGGCTTAAAAAAAGAGAATGCAGTCAAAGAAGGTGGCTCCTCTGGGACATCCCAGGATAAGCAGTGTGCTGACCTAGCAAGCTGGTCTGAGGAGACAACACAGTACACGTGTGTGGATGATGGCGGGATGGTTGAATGCCATCAGACCTCACCTTAGGGGGAATTTTCATTCTCTCAGAAGCAAAAGGTAGAAAATACATCAGGTGGCTGATACACAAACACAGGTTAGAGGGTTGGAAGGATGGCCCAGCAGTGCGGAGTGCTTACTACACTTGCCAAAGATCAGAGTTCCTAGCACCCATGTCAAGCAGCTCACAACTGCCCATGACTCTGGCTCCAGGTCTGATGGCCTCTCTGGCTTCTGTGGATATCTATACTCATGAGCTCACACCCATAGACACACATAAATAGATATAACTAAAATCTTGGGGCTGGTGAGATGGCTCAGTGCTTCAGAGAGCTTACTGCTTTCACAGAGGACCTGGGTCTGGTTCCCAGCTCCCATGGGGCTGCTCATCACCATCCCTAACTCCAGATCTGAAGACCTCTTCTGGCCTCCTTGGGCACTACAAACATGTGGTACACACACATACATGTAGTCAGCACATCCATACACACAAAATAAAAATAATAATCTTTGCTTATTTATTTTCTTTCTTGGAGACAGGGTTTCTCTGTATAACAGCTCTGCATATCCTGGAACTCAACTTTGTAGACAGGCTGGCCTCTAATTCACAGAGATCTGCCTGCCTCTGTCTCCAGAGTGCTGGGATTAAAGGTCTGTACCATACTCCCAGCTAAAAATAATTATCTTTAAAAAATAAAATCGTAAACAAAATCACACAGAGTTAATATCCATTAAGCACCCACTCCTTCCCAAACCTCACAGAAGATAGAAAAGAGGGACAGGGATGATATGGCTCAGTGGGTAAAGGCCCTTGCTGCCCAAACTGACAACCTGAGTTTGATCCTGGAACTGAGGTGGTAGAAGGACAAAACCACCAAAATCCATTCCCTCAAGTGGTTTTGTGATCTCCACAGGTGTACACATTCATTCACATACAGACACACAGACAGGTTAGAACAAAAAGGACAAGACTAGGAAGGATACCTGATCATAAAGATGGAGGAAGAACCAGTAAGTGGGAGGCCCAAGGAAAGCAAGCACAAGGTTGTGGACTACTTCTCTGAAGTGTCCAGGACCTCCACAGTGCTCTCTGCTCACTCAGACCCATGAGCTCAGGCCTCTTGGTACCATGTGAGTGAGTACCAGCAGACTTAAGACAGATTTAGCAACAGATAATTCAGGGAATATGGAAGGGCATGTGGGAACACAAGAGCAGCAGTGTTTTAATCATCAGGATAGTAGGGACAGAACACACAGAAGACAAAATAACAAAATACCTGGAGACTACACTAGAAAGCAGAAAGATCCAGCCTGGGAGGGAAGCAAGAGATCTAGGAATGAGGACAGAGGCAGTAGATTAAGAACCTTCTGTCCAGACTTAGGGGAAGGCCATGCAGTGGATCCAAGTACGGCTCACCACAACAAGCACGGCAGGGCCACCGTCAGCACACTGCATAGAATTAGTTTTGCAGGTGGAAGTGAAACTCACAGGAAAAGCTGTGGATTTCAAGAGACTAGGGCTGGTCAGATGGCTCAGCAGGTAAAGGGACTTGCTGCCAAACCCAATGAGTTCAATCGTTGGAACCAAATGGCTGAAGGAAACAAACTGACTCCTGCAAGTATCCTGACTCCTAAACACATGCTGTGGCGTGTGTGCCCCTATATACACGTACATAAAATGGTATGTCTGCTCTACCCAACTCGGCTCACAGATTAGCTAAGTAGTCAAAATGGTAAAAACTCCTAAAAAAGCAGTGATTATAGGAAAACTGGGAGATAAGGCACAGTGAATCTATATTAATATAGTATAATAACTTGTTGTCCTAACACACACACACACACACACACACACACACACACACACACACGTGCACACAGGAGACCTCAGCCTATAGGAGCTCACCCTAGTGCTACTACTAGGTGCATTCTTGGGCATGGTGATCATGGTCACAGCACTGGCCCATGCCTAGAGGGCAGAGGTATCAGTAGAAGAGCCAGAATTGCTATTTATGTAGGGCCACTTGAGAGGTAAAGTTTAAAAGAAGGAAGGACCAAACACAGATGAGGGCAGACTTTTGAGGTGAGACGGGATGGGACTGTCCTGCCCACAGGGAGGGACCAAGTGAGGAGGTAGGTTACCCTTTACATGGATTTATGTGTATCAGGGGACTGTGCAGAGCTCATTAGGGGTTGGGGCAAGTGGAATGGAGGATGCAGAGAATCCAGACTTGGCTGGCTTTTGTCCATCTGCTTCTAGTAGCTCACTGGAACCTGGTCACAGAGTTTTGGGCACTGGTAGATAGTGTACACATGTGTAGGCATGATGGCTCATGAAGGAACCATTTGAAGGCTCAAGCTTGCCTGTCAGGAGTGCCAAAGTAGGCACAAGGAGTTTCAACCTGCCCTATAACCCAAGTAACAGAGTTTCGCGAAAGCACACAGATTTTGGCAAGCCCTGGTCCATAACTTGAGCTGATATCAGATTATCAGATAGTTGTCCCTCAGATTTATCTGCTTGTTTCCTACTTGACAAGTCACAGAAGCTGCTTAAGTATAGTTCCCAAGTCAAGCCAGACACTTGGGAGTTAGATGTCCACATACGGAGTTTCAGGACAGCCAAGGCTACATAGAGACCCTATCTCAAAAATAACATTATCATCAACCCCAAAACAAAATCCATCAACAAAACAAAAACCTAGGTCAAGGCAAGAGCCAATACAGTCCCACCTGCCCAAGTGTTCTAACCACAACACCTGAGGTGGTCATCTTACCTGATTCCCATCATCCTTATCAGGAAACTGGATGTTCACATCATGTTCCAAGCGGATCTGGGTGATCACTGCCCCCTTCCTCCCGATAATTTTGGGATGGTATTTGGGGTCTACAGTGACACTCAGCTTAAAACTCCTTAAAGCCTACAATAAAGTGAGAAGTAGGGGAAAAGGGGGAGACAGGCAGATATATAGACAGAGAGAGATAGAGAGATCATGAGTATGAAGCACTTGCATTTAAAGATAAGCAACCTGTACCCAGACTCCATTTCCAGCCTGATTTAAAACTCTAGCCAGAAATACTCTAATGCTCGGTACCAGGATTTTAACCCTGGTGGACCGGAAGAGTTAGGCTTCACTGTCACTTTCAGTCACTATAAGAACTAGAGATCTTGTTCTGCACTCCCTCTTTTAGTGTGTGACTGCTTTTGGAACAGGCTGCTGTCAAGATGGACAGGATAATCAGTCACCTCTTTCAGTTTTATTCCTGCTTCCTGAATTTATGACCAAGGATCTGATGATGCGCTTGAATAGAATATTTTAAGTCTTTTAGCGCTGGTGTATAGATGAGGCCAAGAAGGCAATAAGAGCATCCACAGGATAGACAGATAGTCCAAGACCTCATAGCCTATGGCTAAGCTGCACCAAGGCACAGAAAGGATGTGCACAAGCTTCTGAACTGTCATATTACTACACTGTGCTCCACCAAACAAAACAAAACAGGCCAGTTCCCCAGAGTGACCAGTCTCCAGACCTCCCCCATTCCTGAGCAGCACCTCTAAGAATTCTTAATAGAGCACTCTGTGAGAGGCACAGGACTGAGCTGTTGCTTGTCTCTTTCTGTAGGAGCAAAGATATCAAAATACTTCTCTTGACTTGGGTAAGAGAAGCTCTATGTTTTCCCTTTAGCTCCTCAGTACAGACCACCAGACTCCGACAGCACAGCAATACCACGTGGCTTTACCCCCTGCCCTAGTGTCTGAAATATGCTCTCAACAGATGGTTTCAACCACAGGCAGATAACCTCGCTCTTGCTCACCCGATCTTCCTGCTCAGCCTGTAGCTCCTTTACTCGATCCAGTAGCCCGGCCTTAGCCCTGTCCAAATTTGCTGCAAGGCCAGTGATGGCAATGACGTCTGACTGCAGCTCAGGCGCTGGTACATGTATATTCACCTGTCATAACAGAGGCAACTTGATATCTAGAGGACCAAGATGGAAAGGAGTGAAGCTCACTTGGCCATGGGGAGTCTGAGTGAGACCCAGAAGGAAGGCAGTGGTTGTCTGAACAGAACAAAAAAGGTAGAGCCAATATGGGTTGATAAAGGGCACGGGTACTCAGGGTTATCACGGCTTTACTCCAGATAACAGTCCTAACATAGTACAGTCTTCAGGGAATATGGTTTACCTCAAACTCATCCATCATCTTGCGGA
This sequence comes from Psammomys obesus, assembly GCF_907164565.1. Taxonomy (NCBI): domain Eukaryota; kingdom Metazoa; phylum Chordata; class Mammalia; order Rodentia; family Muridae; genus Psammomys; species Psammomys obesus. The sequence goes on along the minus strand of NW_026593286.1, from coordinate 511,038 downwards.
TTCCACTTCCTTTCTGCCCAATGATGTAGCGATGAAGATCAAAGGGTACCTCCACCTCGATGGTGACGGGAACCAGTGCCTACAAGGACAGCGGTAAAGATTAGGCTAAGAGGTAAAGGTAGAATAGTCCCATGAGCTCAAGGCCAAACAATCTTGAAGACAACAGTGTACATTTTAGAACCTGCTCTCAATGTGACCAGCCGACAGACTACATGGATCCCAATACACAATGAACAGGACTGGACAGGGAGCCCAGTCTAAGGTAATGCAGGCAGAGGATTTATTCCTGCACCTCTCTACTTTTACACTTGTAGCAGGCCATGATTCACTGGGAAGAAGACACAGCACATATAGGCCCAACTCTTAGCATATCTCTGTGGTTGTGACAACTTTGCCAAAGCCTATGTGGGTTGCAAGGGAGTCTCCTGGACAGGGGGCTCAAGTTACCTGCATTCAAGTAAAAAGTCCCAACATATATTGCCTATAACCCATTCTCCTCAGTCTTTGCTCTTGTACAGTATCTACTATCAATCAACAACGCTGGCATTGCTTATCAACTGTGGTGCCATGGTGCTTACAACAGGACTCATGGTTATGGCAAACTGAGGTAGACTATCTCGACTTCAGTTGGGGATGGAATGAATCAACATGGATGGATGAGAAGGGATTGAGGCTGGAGCTCATTTACTCAGCGCTAATGAGATCCTTTTACAGACTCCATGGCTATGGCCCAAGAGGATAGACCCTAACACTGCAGTCAGGGTATGAGCTGTAGTAGTATCCTGAGTCCCTGAAAATAAATGGCCTCCCGGGTCTGTGTGACCAGCCAAGAAAGGCAGAAAGGAAATGCTTGCACTTTTAGGACTGAAATGATAGGATCTACTGTCTGCTGCCACCTGGGCAGGGTCTGAACCCTTAAGGAAGAGAAAGAGCGAGGCAAACGCACCTCCAGGGCTTCCTTGGCAGCCTCGCATTTCTCTTTCCGGCCAGAGATGATTATGATGTCACACCTCCTGGGAGAGCCAGGGTCGGTCTCCTTGGCCTCTCTGCCCTCTCCAGCCTCATCTCCATTCTCCTGGATGGAAGGCTCTACATTGTGAACTAGGAATAAAGGGGAAAGCCTAGTTGACAACTGCAGAGGTATAACTCATATACACTAGTGAGCCACAGGCGTGCAGAGAAGTCCTAACGCTTGGGGAGAGTGGTACATAGAGCTCAGTCCAAGTAACCTAGCTCTGGACAGGTTAACAGTAGGGTTTCAGAAATTTGGGAAAGATAATAAAGGAAGGCCAAGGAAGGCCCATGACAGTTTTTCATGCCAGAAAGTAAGGAAAATCCCCCAAATAAAGGAGCATGTCACTGGGATACAAGCTGGCTGGAGAGGGCTTCTGTCTTGTAGATACTATGCCCAGATAGCAAACACTGTTAACCCATGGAATAAAGTGAGCTAATAGGATAAATAAATAATGGGAGAACCACCATCTGGGATTAAACTAGACAAGGCTGGCTCTGAAAGACCTTTAAATCTAGCAGTCTAGAATACTGACTATGAACTACATAAAAAAACTATGTAATACTAGCTATGATCTTCATGGATATGCCACATTTAAGTCAAAAATTCTTTTTTTTTTTTTTTAATCTTTTGAGAATGAGAGTTTTTCTGTGTAGCCCTGGCTGTCCTGGAACTCATTCTGTAGACCAGGGGTGCCTTAAACTCAGAGATCCAGCTGCTTCTGCCCACCAATTGCTGGAATTAAAGATGTGTGCCACCACGGTCTGGTATTTCTCAGGAAATACCTACTACTGATAAAAGCCAGCATATAAATGTACAAAGTCAGAAAAAAAAAAAGTATCTGTAGCAAGGGAGCAGGGCTAAGAAAACATACTGCAACTCTTCATACCATTCCATGCAGTTTCCCCTCTGCGTTTCAATAGTAAAATGCTGAGGAGAACAGATTACGCAGGTGTGAAATCCATGTAGCAGTAGGACTAAGATTCCAATAAATGGCCTGCATCCTCAAGAGAATGGGTTGAAAAAATTATATGACAAGCACCACTGACACCAAGCCAATGACACTAAATGTGTATAGCAGGCTGCAGGATCTTCCTGGACTATACAGCTCAATAAAGACAGCAATAGGAAAAGTTCATACCCCATGTTTCACATACGCAAAGCAGGAAGAAAAGTTCATACATGATACTTTAGCAGCTACTGACCACATTAGCTCTTGCCTTCAACCAAAGTCCCTTATTACCAACTACACAAGCAGAACAAGTTCATATGGTTAGGTTTCCACTCTGGGAAAAGCTGTGAGGTATCTCAATGGTGCCCTCTGGCAAAGCTACGTTGCTTGGGGAGGACACATCTGCAGTATGTATGTGTGTATGTGCAGGGTTCTTTATGGCGCTGACCAGACATCCCACTACTATGAAATAGTGTCCTAGAAAATATTGGAACTAGATTCTCAGCAATTTTCTAGGTAAGACACAGGAAGCCCCTGGCTGCCTTTATGGGGCCTTATCCTAGCTTTAGAGACCAGGAGGATGGACCTGAAATCCACAGCTAGTACAAGCACCATTTCAGGGCCAAAACAAGAGGTAAGAAAGAGCCAAAAGGACAGACTCATTTCCCAGCACCGAGGGGCAGTGGTGGTCACCACTGACGTGATCAGTACAGAGCTAAACTTAAATACACTCACTTGGGTTCTCCTCTCTGTCTGGGAACTTAATTTGAACATTGTAGTCCCGAGTGATCTGCTGGATTCTTGAACCTTTGGGGCCCATGACAGATCGATGGAACCTCTGGGGTATAGCACATTCCACTATCACTTGAGCTTCCTGAAAGTGGATACAAGAGCAAACAAAGGTCAAATTCTACAAGTCAATATATACCATTTTCCTCACTCACTAGTTCCACACTCCCTTGTTATGAAGTGAACCTGGGGACCCCAGAATTAATCGAGTGGAGGGGTACTCAGGGCAGCAAGGCAGACCTCCTGCAGTGGGTTCTAGTGAAAAGATACCCACAACCTATGGCAAAGTCTTTATTATATAGATTGAACATAGAATACCTGCTTTACATACAAGTGCTGCCTCACTGCAGCACGCTGCTCATGAGACACTGTCTTCTGGTGGGCAGCCACATTATACAAGCTAAGACCTTGTGTTGTCATAGCCTTGGACTTAGTGAAGAAGCACCAGGCTGACTACTAGCAGAAGCAGCAAAAGGCCTTGCAAAGAAGACCATGAGGGATCGGGAGAAGAGGAAACACTCGCTGTTTTGGTGACTTCATGCAAGGGACTGTTCTGTGGATTCACTCTGACACACAATGCTGATCACAGCCCAATCAGAGCCCCTTGGGCACATACCAGATCCTCAATGATTTCCTGAATACGCTTCTTGGCTGCCTCCACACAGTCCTTGGCACCCTTGAGAGTGACTTTGTCGCTCTGTGTGCCAGAGCGTGGGAAGCTGACCATCACCCCGCCATATTCTTCAGCAATCTCTCGCAATACCTGCCCTCTTCGGATAACAAAATGGCGGTGGTGCTTGGGATCTACCAGCATGTAGTCTTCAACCACATTATCCTGTGATGTGGAAAGAAGGAATTCAAGACCTACTCTTCTACCAATGGCATGAGCAGCACTGATATTGAAGGCCTGCTACCTACCAGGTTTTGGATCAATGCTTCTAGTTCCTTCTGGGCCTCACGGACAGCATCCTCCTTTCCTATGATTGTGATCAGGTCCTGGTCCTTATCCTCAGCAGCTGGGAATATGATGCGGGCTCCAGTGCTGTCACGCACCTTGCGGATTTTACCTCCCCCTTTGCCAATGAGGAATTTGTGGTACTCTGGTTTGGCTCGGATGTCCACAGTAAAACTCTTGGTTTGCTGCAGAAAACAAACCTCATTTATATATGTCCCACACAGCCTGCCTGAGCCAGCATATAAGTAAGAGTGCTGAGAAGTAGGTGGGCTCTCTTTACGTACCTGCAGTGTTCTCTGTCCTATCAATGCCCCATATCCCATAAAATCATCACACCTTATACCTCAACAAACAACAACACCCAGACAAGACTGTCTTTTTTTTTTTTTTTTTTTTCCTTTTTCCACAGCCAACAGAAAGATGAAGAATCTGGTGCTGATGTTTATCAGCAATGACTAAACGTCTCTAAGCCATTTGTTACACACTAGAGGCTTGCCAATGTGTGGTGGCAAACTGGCAGAATGCATACCCCGAGGAGAGCAGGGTCTACTGGACCATGGCCCTCCCACTTCTTCATATACTTACAGACCAAACATACATCAAGTATTCCACAGGCCAGCCCTGTCCCTCCCCACAGCACTGCTAAGTAGCCAGTGCACAAAGCAACTCACCAGCTCAAGCTTGGAAAGCCATCAGCCATAAAGGCCATAGCCGAGATGGCCCTCAGTCATGGTAGCACAAATCTCCTTTTCACACCAACAAAGCGTGTGTCTTAACAGACTCATTAGAAAAAAATAGAAGGACCCAAGGACCAACAAGACTATCTTTGGGTTTATCACCTAGCCTACAGCCTGAAGAATATGAAGGAAGAAAAGACTGAGTAGTGTACACACACTTTTGTTTGTTTTGTTTTTGGAGACAGGGTTTCTCTGTGTAGCCTTGGCTGTCCTGGACTGTGTAGACCAAGCTGGCCTTGAACTCACAGCGATCCACCTGCCTCTGCCTTCCAGAGTACCGGCATTACCAATTTAAAGAACTTATTCTTGCTAATTTTTAAAAAAGCACTGGTTTCACCAAACATTCCCATAAAAATCTGTTACTCCTTAGAAAAGATGTTTCTAAACAACAATATTAAATGACTAATGTGGTGGCAAACATTTGCAATCCCAGTATAAGACATTAAGGCAGAAGGAGTTTAAATCTATCACTGGGCCTGTGACATACAGAAAAGTAAATCAATTAGGGGAATCCAGCCCAGCATTATGTAAATACTCCCACACAAAGCAAAAGGAAATAGGACACCAAGTATGACTATGTCAGTGTGTCTAGACCAAGTACCTGACAAAATCCATACTGTTTCTCTCAAACATTCTCAAGCTCCAAAGAAAAGGGAACATCTGTACTTATTGGTGAGCAGCTACAAAAGACTCACGGCAGACTAAATCCAAGGGTCAGCTAGGCAAGGCTGTCCTTCACCTCTTCCATCAGAGGCTAGGAGAACATATGGGCCTATTCATAGACATGTGAGTTTTACATACAAGACAGAAATGTACAACAATGCTACGAGATTTCATAAGTTTTTAGTATGTATAAATAATAAATGTATTTCTATACCTCAACCACAGGAAATTGGGAATTCCCATGTGTAGTATCATTAAAAACAGAGATAGTAACAGTTGAGTCTATATAGAAAACAGTCGAAGTAATTTTTAATAAAAATGTGTGTGTGTATTTGTGTGTAGGATCAACACTGACATGGTGTTTCCCTTGATTACCCTGAACTTTATATTAAGAAAGGTTCTCTGGCTGAGCCTGGAGCTTCCTATCTCTGCTAGTATGACCAGCCATCTTACCCTGGAGAGTCTGTCTCTGCCTCCCCAAAAATTGAGATTATAGATGGCTACCATATCCACCTGGCTCTTATATGGGCCCCAAGGATCCAAATTCCAGTTCTCATGGTCATGTGAGAAGCCATCTCCTTAGCCCCTAGAAAAATTTCTTTTAAGATTAAAGAAAAAAGTGTTCCTGTATATATCTGTGTGCTGTGTGGTTGCTACAGAGGCTAGAGATGGTGTTGAATCTCCAGGAGGTTGTGAGCCGGCCAGTGATGTGAATGCTGGGAACCGAAATCTAGGTCATAGCGTAAAAGCAGTTAAGTACCACCAAACTACCTCTATTCTGCCCCTCACCCCAATAATTGAAAAGAGACCAAACATAATGAGCCGCCATCAGCTGACAGCTGTTAGGCCGGCCGCCCTAAACCTGTGGTGCTGTCAAGTAGAAGGGTCTATATTCAGGCCTACAAGATTTTGTTTGCTTAGTTTTTTTGAGGTCTCACTATATGTTCCTTACTGGCCTGGCGCTCAGAGACGTACCTGGCTCCAGACTGCTGGGATTAAAGTCATACACCACCACACCAGCCAATGCGGGGCTGACAGAAGAACCAAGCAAATTCAATGGAAAGTCGCTGGAAAAGGGTGGTGGTCAATACACCCCCACTTCACCAAGTCAAAGTCTCCGAGTTCTCATACCGTGTATGTGGGCATTTGTACTACAGGATCTTTGAAAACAGCAAAAACAGACTCACAAGTGTCTACTCTAATGCTGTCTCTGACCTGACAGAAAGGAAAACACTACAGGGTTTCCAAAGAAAGGAAGCATCAGCAGTGACTCACCTTCTCCTCAGCCAGGTGCAGGAGCTGCTTCTTGGCCTTCTCTACATCTGAGGAAGGACCCCTGATGACAACAGTGTCACTTCCAGAACCTTCCACAGGAAAGTGAATATGAACGCCACCACATTCCTCCATGATGGAGCGGATCAGACGGCCCTTTGTGCCAATAAGAGAGTTGTGCAGTTTGGCAGGAATTGAGACCTCCACCTCAGCTATGTTGGCCTGAAATCAAATAAAATGTCAGGAAGAAATTACACTGTTGGTGAGAAAAGGCCAGAAGAGAAGAATTTGGCTACAGCCTGAAAATGTTTGAAGAAACAGAATGGGGGCAGACTTTCTCAGGAGTGTTGGGGAGAGGGCAGCAGTAAGGCATACACATACTAGGCCAGCCCTGACTTTAGACTACGCCATGTGAAAGGTCACAAAATAGGATGATTCCAGGGGTGTATAAATATCAGGGTTATCAAACTGCACAATGAGAACATGTATTTTACTGCATGTTAATTTTTTAAAAGTTAAAATTAAAAATCCGTGTATGATGTGTGTGAGTGCAGATACACACAGAGGTTCAGAGGACAATCTTGGGTGTATATCCTCATCTTCCAACCTTGCTTGAGATAGGGCCTCTTTTTATCCTACATATGCTAGGCTAGCTGGTCTGTGAGTCTTGGAGTTCACGTTTCCAGTTCTTATCACAGCCTGCAAATATGGACACGTGGTACTACTGTACCTGGCTTCATGTGATTTCTGAGGTTCTAAAATCATGTCCTCAAGTTTGCTTAGTAAGCACCTTATCCACTGAGCTATCTCTCCAGCCCCAGAAATCATTTTCAAGTGGTATAAAAATTAACAAAAAGAAAATGTCTAATAAATTAGCAGTGGTTCAAACACGAGGACAAGTGGCATCACTGCTGTAGTGCCAAGAAAGTAAGAACTGAGGGAGACAAGTGGAGAATTGTCGCCACTTGATTAAGATTCCCCAGGTTTAGCCGGGCAGGGGTGCACATTTAATCCCAGCACTTGGGAGGCAGAGGCAGGTGGATCTCTGTGGCTAGCCTGGCCTACAAAGTGAGTCTAGGAGAACAGAGGCTATACAGAGAAACCCTGTCTCAAAGCCCAAAATGCTCCCCAGGTTTAAAGGTCAAGTCTTTCAAATGAGGTCTGCACAGGCTTGGAAGATTCTACTAGAAAATTTTACAACAAAAATAAGGAATCCATCAAGAAACATCTCCCATTACCAGGTCTTTCTGGATAGACAGGATCCGGCTCCGGGCAGCTTCACAGTTGGCTCGCTTGCCAGTGATGATAATAGTCTCAGAGTTGCTGTTCTCTGCAGGAAGGTCGATCTTGGTGTTGCTTTCTTCACGAATCTAAATGAGTTATATAAGATAGTTTTCCTGCAGCACAGGGCTGGGAAGGAAGGTCAGGCCCTCCTTTTAATCTGAAAAGGTTTAAGGCTGGGCAAGATGACTTGCTCACCTTTTTAATGTTTGCGCCTCCTTTTCCAATGATATTCTTGTGAAACTGTTTGAAGATCGGTACAGAAATTGAATAGCTATTTTCCACCTTAAAGACAAGAGGATGGCAAAATTAACTATTTATGGCAGAGGGTGAAATCTCTTTTACCCCAAAAGCTATATGAACTCAAGTACATACCACTGGCTAACACAGATTCAGCCTATTCTCCCCACCTACTTGACTATCATTGGGAAAAATGAGATTAGTTGTATACCATCTGATTAATTTGGTATATCAACCTATATAAAGCCCCTTACTAAAAAGTGGTAGCCCCCAAAATCTGGAGGTCTTCAATACAGAACAAACAGTTCTGTCCACAGAGCTTCAAGCAATAATCTGCTGAGGGAGGGGCTCTTTCTTTTTGGAGTCAGATTCTTCTTGTGTAGCCTAGGATGGCCTTGATGCAGGTTCCTTTTGCCTCTGCTGGGTAGGGTTACAGACATGCGATTAGGCTCCCTTCCCACTTCAACTTTTGAGGAAAACTCAATTCGGTAAATTACTCCCTTCACCTGTGTCACCTCTCTTTTCTTATCAAATGGGGCAGATTATCTACCTTGGTATTTGAAGAGCCTCTCAAGAAAAAAAAAAAAAAAAAAAAAAGGAGCACACGTAAAACCAGAATCTCCTCCTTGAATTCTACCACATACAAGTTGAATGAGGACAGTGTAAAGAAAACACAAAGGAACTGAGAGAGGTGCTACCAGGTCTTTGATCCAAGCCCCTGGGACAGCAGGCCACCCTTAGGGCAGGTACTCTGAGGTTCTGTGTGAGCTTCTGCTCCCCAAACCTAGAGGGTGCATAAAGTCACCTACCAGGTCTGCAACCATCTTCTGCATGTACTTAGTGCATTTTTCCACCTCATTCTTGGGGCCTCTGAGTTGCACAATATCGCTTTTTTGTGCTGGGTCTGGAAAGTTGATGATAACCTAAAACAAACCACCAGAAGACAGTGCACAATTATTCTAATACTAAACTTTGGAGCAGCAAAGGTGGATCAGTGGGAAAAGAGTGTCCGAGTTCAGAACTCACAGTAGAAGATAACTAACTCCTGAAAGTTGTCCCCAGACCACAATCCATATGCTGCTGTGGTATGTGTGCCTATGAGCATGTATGATTTTTTTAAAGCGAAATTCTAAAAACTCTAAATGAAAATTATTATTTAAGTTAGAGAATGCTTTTGGGGTTGGCTGTGCAGTTCAGAGGCAGAGCACTTACTGGCATGCACAAGGCCATGGTGGTTTGATTCCCAGTACCAAGAAAATCAAAGGAAGGACAGATGGATGGACAAATGGAAGGATGAATAGACAGGCAGAATGGGAAGTGCTTTGGGCAAGCTTTACCTCCGGGAATTTGTCACGAATTTCACGAATCCGTTCACCTTTCTGCCCAATGATTGTGCGATGAAATCTTTGCTCAATGATTAGATCCTTGGTACGCTCATTTTCCTAAAATATAATTAAAGTAGATGATGCTACTCATCACAAGAAAGCCTACTAACTTCCCATCACCAGGCACCATGTGAGGCGGTGCTTAGGTAGCTGTCTGCAGCAGCCTCCAGAAATAACACACTATTAAGAGTGCCTATTCCAGGGTACCTGCTAAACCTTGTCAGATTATGTTATACTGGTAGTGAGTTATTTTCCTGAACATAGTACAATTAAAGAATGGATTGCAGGGCCCTTCGGCTATTTAAAACAGCCATAGCACCATTAATCACTAAAATGAGCAAGGAGCACTTGTTTCTACCAGAACTACAAGGAGTTCAACATCCTACACAGCAGAAAAACACTACTTGAGTATAATGGGCTTAGAGCACATCCCCTCCGTGGTTAATTAGAAGAGAATGGCTCATCACAGGGCACTGAACTCACACTAGCCTCAATGTACTCCATTGTCCCCAGTGAAGTGTCAGAAGAACAACAGGCAGAAATGGAACCCAGGGATAATATCATTAGTTTATAAAACATTTTCGATAATTCTGGTAGATTAGACTGGTATCTGATGAGAGTGATTCAATAAAGGCAGAAGATCCTCAAGGGCAAGGTACACAAGGCCAATGATGGCAACAGCAGACCCTGGACTGGATACTAACCTCAGGGATAGTCAGAGGACAGCTGAAGACTGCACCTCACATTGGATTATAGTGGGGAAAAATAAATTAAAAGGATTTCTTCCAATCTGAGGTTCCTAACAAGGGAATATAACTATCAGGTCCTAGTCAACTTTTCTGGACTCTTAAAGGCTGTCAGTGACTGTCATGTGGAGCCAGTCAGGAATCACTGCAGCATGATGGCTATGTCTGACTAGTACAAGAGTGGTTTTGCTCAGCTAAGTTTGAACCTCATTACTAGGTATTCCAGGCTCACAGGAAGTGAGACTGCAGTGATACCCAAGTCTGGTAACACAAGAGAGTCCTTTCAAAGTCTAAAAATGATAGCCCATCTGTGAAGCTGCAGCCAGGGACATGGGACCTTTGTTCTCCCCAAGCACTTGGGAGTCAAGAGCAAAAAGACTTGCTAGTGATGAGGGAAGAACAGGAGGAGAAACATGGTTCCAGGTCTTCAATCAAATTCCATGCTCCAGAACCACATAGTCCAATACCGCTTTTCCTCAGAAACAGCCAACAGACTCCAGCTAGTACCGGCTAGGGCCTGGGTGCTCAGCTTACCATACGAGAAGCGAGCTCCAGCAGCTCCCGCTTGGCTTGCTGCACACCCTGTGGGTCTCCCTCAATTCGAATCAGGTTACTCTTTTCGCTGTCAGGGGGGATTCGCACAGACACTTTGTACTGGTCTTTGATTCTGTTGACTTAGGACAAAAAGAAATACATCTTGAACACAAATGGTATGGTGGTCTACTAATTACTAACAGTCAGGAGGATGGAGGATCAAGCTTCAATATGTTAATCAGTCATTACCATTAATCAAAGCAAAACTATGCAGTGTCTAACAAATAAACGAACAACCTGGCTGGCCTTCCAGCTTTGATTATCCTAAGAGCTTCAAATGATGACCAGTGTCCATCAGTATGAAACATAGCTGATCTTGAGGTACTACTTACATGCAAGTAAGTTTGAAAACTACAGATAGTAAATTACATGCATTAAATAAGGACATGGCCACCCTAGAGAGCTGATTCACCCTGGCTGGCTTTCAGCTCAGCGATATGCCTGCCTCTGTCTCCTGAGTGCTGGAATTAAAGGTGTGCATCACCACACCAGGTCCACTTAAAAGTGCTTTGGGTCCCATGCTCAAGGGATCATGGCTTTGGGCAAGTGCTGAAACAGACTGAATGTTTCAGTACTTTTTGCAAAACAGAGTTGCAAAATCGCCTCCTATTACCTTTTCTGGACATAACATGGTGACCCCATTCAAGAGCTGCCCACTGTACAGTCAGGAAAAGTGAAGGCCATGATGGGCTCCACAAACCATAGATGATCGGAGGGAATAATCTCAATCTGGTAGGGACTGATGTAAGCAACTGTTCCAGGGTTAAACGCAAGAGGTGTGTATGTGTGTTGGGGTGGGGGAAGGTTGGGCAAGTAAGAAAGATTTCAGATTATAGGGGAAAAAATGATGGTTTGTAACTGGCACAGTTCTTTGACCATGCTACAGTTCTGTGACTCCTAGTAAGCAGAAATAAATTTCATGATTGTATGACAGTACTTCTTTATATCTATTAAGTAAATTCTACAGTTAACTAAAACAAAAAGCGAAACCATAAAAGCAAGTTCATGGTGTGTATATATACAAGATTCAAGCTATTCAAGGGTGAAATAATTGCCAACTGAGGTCACTCTGCCACATGAAAATGGCACCGAATACAAGGCTTGTATTTATAAGCAACACAAACATAATACATGGATTCAGGTCATTAGAAAATGCAAAAGCATCTACTGAACCTGTTTCAAGAATATGCAAGCATGTCTTACACAAGGATGGCCATACAGAAAAATGGATTTGAAAAAGGAGCGGTGACACACAACATAATCCCAGCTCTCAGGACCTCGAGGCAGGAAGATCACCAATTCAATTAGGCTATACAGACAGCCTATCTGGGAGTGGAGTACTCCTTAGCCCAGCACTTTTAATGGTCTGGATTTAATTGCCAGCACACAACCTATTAAGGTGGTGGTAGTGGTGGTGGGGATTACTTTAACATATTACTGAAGCCAGTGCATTTTTGTGCTGTTCCTTCAATCTGAACTAACAAATTAAAACCAAGCTTGGGATAGTATATGATTATTCACTTAACAACACTCCTCTCTGAGTTGAAGGATATGGGCACCAAGTCTGGAGAGTAACTGTAACAGTCCCACAAACATTTTTGGGCTAAGAGTAGCAGGAGGGATGAAAAGCAAAGATACAATTTTCAGCTAGGGAGGCCTGATTTCTTAAAGTGACAATTCACCTTTGCCAAAAGGGAAAAGGAAAGTGGTCTCTTTAGCAAAGTGAAGGTAGCTAAATAATTTCTCTAACAGCAGTACCTTGAGTGGCCTATCTACCTAGCATTCAGGAGGCTGAAACAAGAAAATCGTGAAGGTCCTCAGAGAGGTCCTCCTTCTCACGTCTTCAGGGCATTGATTGGGCCCTGCCACCATCTGTCAGCCTTACTCACTGTTGGCTCCACTCTTTCCAATGAGGTGTCTGTGGAATTTATGGTCAATGTTGATCTCTACATAGTCCATCCGATTAATCTACAAGGAAGAACAAAGATCAACAGATGAATGCTTCTGGCTCTAAGATAGGCCCAGGCATTTAGAAATCCAGAAGACATCAGGACTTGTCCCCCCACCCCCTTTTTTTTAAAGACAGGGTTTCTCTGTGTAGCCCTGACTGTCCTGAAATTTGCTCTGTAGACCAGGCTGGCCTCCAAATACTGAGATTAAAGGTGTGCAACCACCACACACCCAGCAGAACTTGGCTTCCTATCTCAACAACCAGGAATTTCATTCCTGGAAGATTGTCCCCGGCTCTCTCAAAGGTCCCACCTCAAAACGGTTTCCTTTACCTAGAACTCTGGGACCTCAGGCATTTCCGTTTCAGAAACTATTACACACTCAACAAGGCTACTCTCTTGGGTCTTTGGTGTCCATGACCACCCACGTTAGGCCCAAATGACAAGAATCTCCACCCTACCAGAGACTCCCTTATAGCCAGCAAATGTACCACTTAGAGGGGCACTTACCAGGTCTTTGACCATTCCTTCAATCTGTTCTTGGGCTACATTTACATCCTCCGTGGGGCCCTCCAGGGTGATCTTGTCCTCACCTTCTGTGAACTCAATGTGAACCTACCAGACCAAAATGAGGAAAGGAATGGCCGAGACCAAATAACACAGCTTCTATGTAACTGTATAGGCAGTGGGGGGGTCTCATCCACCACCAACACAAAGAGCTGAAAGGAAGGTTGAAGGACGGCACTAAATACCATGGTTTGGGAGCAGGCTTATCAGGTTTTCCCATTTGTTCCCTCTGCTCCCTAGAAATTTGTCTGCAGCTTAGTGTATAGGCGTATTACAAGTGTACAAGTCAAACATTTACTGTTAATAAACTGTGAAGAAAAAAAAATATAACATGGTCCAATGTCTGATACACCTTTTTGCTGAGAATAGGAGCTGGGAAGTCCTTCATATTATATTTGCCCTTAATGTGTAGAGACATCACCATTGTTCTCAAGCATCGTTTTCCCTTTTGGAAGGCAGACTTCCCTTTGATTGTATAAAGAGTAAGACAGACGGCAAAGGCAATATTTGTTTTCTTTATTTCATTTTTTTGTGTAAATCCATGTGTATATCATGTGTAGAGACCTGAGGTAGATGTCAAGAATCATCCTTAATAATTCTTTCACCTAATTCAAGAGGCAGGGTCTCCCAGTCAAACCCAGAGCTATCTTCTGAGATTAGAATAATAGGTAGGCTGCCATTCCCCTTGGGTGTTTTTTTGAGTTCTGAGGATCCAAACTCTAGTCTTCATACTTTCTCAGCAAATACTTTAGTGACTAAGCTATTTACTCAGCCAAAGGACAAAAATTTAAAGACAAAGTGATAGAGTAAAACTCATTTTTCACATGAGCAAGCAAGTATTTTGCTTGCACTGTTTGTAACATACAAAGAATAAGGTAGTTGGAAAAGGAGAGCAGTTTGCCAACATTTAAGTAAATCATTAGTAATTCTAAGGCTAGAAAAACTAAAATGACAGATAAGCCAGACAACACTAATATCAACAAACTAGGAGAAAGAGTGACAGTGTGCTCTCTGCTGTCTCCTGGTAATGATAACAGAGTATGAGAAGGTTGATTATAAAGACCTGAGTTCCTTTCTAAGCCACTCTTCAAATTATGAAGCCATTACACTCTAATTACTAAATTCACAGTTAAGACATTTATTACACCTATTAATGAAAACCTCTGGATACAAGGACCAAAAAAGGGTGCATACATGCCTAAAAATCATTTATTATGCACTTCCATGGTTATTAATGGAAAACAACTGTATCAACAGGATAACTGAAACTTGATATAGTTCCATGGTCTTCAAAGCATCCACATGATAAATAGCAAAAACAAAACCATGTCAGGCAATCTCAAAGTACCAGATTGAAAATGGTTCCCTACCTTTGGCATTTGCTGAGTGATTTTGGCCAGGTTCTGCCCTTTCTTACCAATGATGAAACGGTGAAGCCAGGAAGGGGCAGAAACTGAGGACACTGTAAAACTGTTGGCCTAGGGAAAAAAACAGGGAACAGACTTGTGGGTTTGTAGAGCTCAAGTTTATGATAAAACAAAGAACAAACCAGATGCGATGGTGCATTCCTTTAGTGCCAGCAGCAAAGATACTGAGGCAGGTAGATCTGTAAGTTTGAGGACAGCCTAGTCTAACATACACAGTCAAATCTTTTCTTATTTTTATTTTTTCCAAGACAGGGTTTCTCCGTGTAGCCTTGGCTGTCCAGGACTCACTCACTTTGTAGGCCAGCCTGGCCTTGAACTCAGAGAGATCTGCCTGCCTCTCCCTCCCTGAGTGCTGGATTTAGAAAAAAAAAAAAAAAGGCAAATTTGCTCACATTTTTAAAAGTATAGTATCAGAGTATATTCTATTTATAAGATAACAGAGATGGGGCTGGGGACACAGTTCAGCCAATAAAGTACTTGTGGGAGCTCAGGGACCTGATTTTGATCCCCACAGCTGGATGTAATAATGCATGTTTATAATCTCATTAACTGGACAGGTAGAAATAAAGACCCTGGGGCTTGTATTTGCCTGCCAGCCCAGCCCACTCAGGAGGCTCCATATCATGAGGCTGTGTCTCAACAACACGGTGTGGACAGGACCTCCTGATGATGGCACCCAAGATTGTCTTCTGGCTTCTACACACAACATACATGCACTAGCACATGTACATGAACAATTGCAACTGGGCGTATTTTACTGTGTCTGGGTCTCCAGGGTACATCAACAAAGAGCTAGTCCAAAATGGACCACCAGAAATCATCCAAGCTCATTTCAATCTAAGAGAAAGCTACCTTGGCATAGACTTCAGTCAATGCTTGTCCCAACTTTTCAGGCTCGCCTCGAAGTATCACAGTCTCAGAGATGCTGTCCGAGGGTGGAATCTCAACAGAAACTCCAGTTCTTTCCAGGATCTCTTGCAGTGAATTGCCCTTTGGCCCGATAACATACTTGTGCTGAGATTTCTTCACTTCCACCGCAATGGTAGTAGTCTTCTTCTTCTAAGTAAGAGCAGCAAAAGGCAGTCAGCAAGAAAGACATGGGGCATGGGCAGTGTCGACAGACCGTCTGCCAACAAAGTCAGAAGGGGACCTAGATGTGGTTCTCCATAAGTGAAAGTGCTCTCCCACCCTAGAAATTCTACCTCTCAAATACCTGAATCTGGTCACTTGAGACCACTGCTTTCCTGTTTTGTTTTTGTTTTTTTTTTTTGTGTGTGTGTGTGTGTGTTGGGGCTTTGAGCCAGTTAATACAAGTGTTCTACCACAGAGCTATACTCCCATCATGCTTTTTCCAAATAAAAGCAGGTTTCATACTTTGAAGTCTGAAAAAGCTAAAACAACACTAAAAAGTATGTGCCAACCCTATGCCAGCCACCTACCGATGTGGTCAGACCTCAGAAAGGAAAACATAAAAACAGAGCACCACTCTCCAGTGTACCCAGCAGGCCAGGAGGGAAATGTGACCTCCAACCACTACAGACAGACAGTACAGTAGATATTTACTAGGCTTTGTGCCCAAGGGCAAAAGGGTACAGGGTCAACTACGGTATTAGACAAATTCCCACACTCAACTCCCATTAACTGCTCTGTTCATGGTCTCTGCCACTTCCATACTGCACCTTTTCCTCATAAATCTTCTTAATACGAGCTACAGCCTGAGCCAGCTGTTCCTTCTCTCCAGTGAAGACGATTTCTGTCCGGTTAACACTGGGTGGAGGGATGTTGATTCGAGTCCCTGTCTCCTGCATGATCTCACCCACAAGTCTATTGTATGGCCCAGCAATGAAGGGGTGGAAGGCCTTCTCCACTTCTAGCCTCTCTACAGCACGCTTGTCCTGGAAAGGATAAAATGAACCGATCAGAACCCCTTGAAATAAACAGGCTTTGCCAAAGTCCCAGTCAAGGCCTCACGCGCACACACAGCCTCCTGTTAGCTTTGACAGGAGCAGCTCACTGGGAGCATGGCCAGTGCTGGGCAGGCGGCAGAGCAGGGATACAGTCCATTCAGAGGCCTCACCTGCTCAGCAGAGATGAGAAGGACCTCATGGCGAGCTTTCTCGATGCCTTCTTTGGTGCCAGTGATCTTGATCTGATTACTGGGGTCATCTGGGCGTGGGATCTGGATTTTGGTTGCAGTTTTTAGTTCTAAGTCTTGCAGTTTCTCTCCGTTTTTGCCAATAACAAAGCGATGGTGTTCTTTAGGAATAGCAACAGTTGCTGAGGCCTGTAACAAGAGAGACCACCACCACCAACAACAACAAAAAACCACTTATGGCTGAAAAAGCACGTTTTTCTAAATTATTCTCTTATTAGAATGATCAACAACCCTCTCTCATTCCCTTACAACCATGAAAAACCTCAAAGACCATGCCATTGTCACAGGGCCTAGCTGGCCCCCACTAGGTGCATTTCAAGTGTATCTGCACCACTGCTCAGACTTCTTCATTATAAATGACTGAAAAAATTATCTGACGGCACAGAGAAATAACTACTTCATTAAAATCTTAACCCCAGGTGCGGTGGCGCACACCTTTAATTCCAGCACTCAGGGTGGCAGAGGCGGGCAAAATTACTGTGAGCTGGAGGCCAGCCTGCCTACAAAGCAAGTCCAGGGCAGCCAAGGACACACAGTGAAACCCTGTCTCTAAAAACCAAACCAAACAAAAAACAACTGCCCCCTCCCTCACCCAGCCAAACCTTCACTTTAACAACTGGGAATTACATGGCATAAGCATAGGTGTAGTTCAGTGGTATAGGGCTCGACAAGCATGAACAGACTCTGGGTTTGATCCCCACCATGGAATATACACTACAAGCAACAACATCACATATAAACTACAAAAGGCTTAAATCACAAATACATCAATTCTTCTAATTAAAAATAATCACTGAGTTTTGAGCATGAAGTTGACTACAAAGCTTCCATGGGCCCAGCACTGGGAGGTAAAGGCAGGATCCTGAGGCTTGCTGGCCAGTCAGTCTAGACAGTCAGTGAGCTCTAGGTATAGTGAGACACCCCATCTCACAAAGAGATGAAAGAAAAGGATGCAACACCTGATGTCAACCTCTGATCCCTACAGGTGCACATACGTGCACCCCTCCCCTCTCTTACACACACACACACACGGGAAAACCAGAAAACTAAGCAACTACTTCTACTAGTTTAAGTAGGAAAGCATTAATACAAAGAAAGATTGCATAATGGACCAGGACTTGGAACCCAGAAACAGACCCAGGTCACTGTGGACACTTAGGACTTGGTAAGAACGCCCTCTGGTCATAGTGGGAGGGTTGCTTTCTGGATATGGACTGATGACAAACAGCCATGTGGGAAGAGGTGGACCTGGATCAGTATTTCACAATACTGGAATACAACCCAAATAATCAGAAACTGAATAACAAAAAAACAAACACCCTACCACCCTTTACATGAAGAAAGAAAATAGGGATAAACTTTTTAATGATTTGAAGTGGAAAATACTTTCCTAATAATGACTCAAAAGAATAAAAACAATAAATTTAACTATAAACAGGATAGATTAAAAACAACAAAAAAAAAAAAACGTTGAAATAATTTAGAAAAACTGAAAATAAATTCAAACAAATGGTAGAAACACCCAGAAAGAGAAATACTTTCGATTTCTAAAATACCACCCTTTTTTTTTTCTCTTGCTAGGTAGAAATAGTTTGAATCCATGCTATTCCTTTCTCAAAAGCTTCCTTTTGGCTGCACTGGCCTCCAAGAAGACTCAGGAACCTCCCAACAAGAAATTAAGTAACCAAGTACCCAATACCACCAGTCCATGAGAAATAATGAAGGGAAGCTGCCTTTTTAAATCTAATGGTATTTAAGAGTGTGTGAGTGTAGAGGAGACACTGTTAAAGAAGACATGATGCCACAGTCAAATGAACATCAATTTAAACAAAACGTGAAGGAGATCCGAGACAGAAGACTAAACAAAGAAAGGGTCAAATATGAACAACTTGGCATCTCTTTTATAAAGTAAGATAATGGTCCAATAATTAGACAACACATTATTTACAGGTAAAATGATATTTTTGGAATCTGTTTTAAAATTTTGGAAATTGCTTTTAAAAATTCTCAATCACATAACAGATATGCAACCACCTAACTACTAAACAGATGTTTCAGAGCCTAGTAGAATACCAGTTACAATGCTACACAATCACAAGCAATGACTTCACCCTTGTGACTTCTTTATTCTAATGGTCATCAGACTGCTAGGAATAGAGGGGGAAAAAATCTGATGTTTGAGTCCTGGAAACTGATGATATACTACCTTGCCAGCTCTTTGGTTAAGGAAGGTTTGAAACTCTGAAAAGTAAAAGCCTTAATTTTTAGTAGACTTAACTCAATGGCTGATGACAAGTATCATGGTTCTATCACTGACTTTGGGTATTTTCAGTAAAATCACAAAGGGTTTTATATGTTGCTGTTCTAACTACAAACTAACGAGCTAGAAAGAATCCAGAAAAGCTCTGGCCTGCACGAGAATCAGCTAAGTAAGTCACTTGGTATGCAGGCCTAGCGATACCCACCTGTGTCTGCAGTCTAGCAACAATGTCTTTCCGGGCTTTCATGACCGCATCCAGCTTCCCTGAGACCATGATGGAGAGGCCTTGGTCTTTGGCCAGAGAGAGCTCCAGGTGAGCACCAGTCCTCTGCATGATCTCAAGGCAGATTTTTGCTTGTTCACCTTCTCCAAATTGGTTCATGTCCTTATATTTTCTCTCCTCCAGCGGTACATGAAACACCTGTTTGGAAAAGACCCCCAAAGACAAAATTAAACTATCAAGGCAGGGAAGAAAAAAAAATGACTGTATATACTAAGTATTTTCTAATCAGTCATTCACTAAGCAGTGCCCTAGGACAAAGCAGTTGGATAGACAGGAGAAATCACCCAAGACAAGGAGCAGCTGTGGTACAGAGAACTATGCCCCACTACTAAGAGAAGAGCATCAGAAACAATAAGCCTGTAAAGGATTTAAAGGGAAGTGAGTGACTAGGAGAAAACCACTAAGGGTGCAATGGAGAGATCTTTCTGAAGGGACAAAGGAACACCCATGATAGGAAACAGTAGAGGCAGCAGGAGGAGGGCAGACCAGGAGGGCAGAGGCACAGGCAACATCAAGAGCTCTAAGCACAATACATACTGCTTAGAGTCAAGAACTTTATGGAGATTTGACGAAAAGCAGGGGTGGAAGCACGAAGGATCATTTACCCCTCATAGAGGTCTGAGCCATTCAAGAGATACATTTAATAAGGCTTAAGATAGCAACAAGGCCACAAGGAAGATACCAAGATGCACTTGCTTATATACACAAAGACAAAGAGTTATGGTTACATGGTGGTAATTTTCTGTCACCAGGCATCAGTTCTAATACTCATTAACATCTCAAATCATCAGAGAAGAGCCAGTGAAGTCAAAGGAAACCAGGAAAGTAGTTAGTTGCTTATAGACAAACTAGCTTTTTTGACTTTCCAAACAGGGTCTGACTGGCTTCTGAGTGACAGAGGTCTGCCTGTCTCTGCCTCTTGGTGCTGAAATTAAAGATGAGTGCCACCAAGCCCAGCAACAGACTAGCTTTTGACCATCATCTGAATAGGAAAGGCAGACTCAGCAGCTAGGGACTACACTGAATAGAAAAACACATGGCCCCTATGAATCTGACAAATATGGTGTATCTCAAACTATGTGCCAGACCTGAGTGTTAGGGAGGCAGGATGGGATGATCATGGGAAAAAGTGTGATCTACAGGAGAGCTGTTTCATCTTTTAGACCTCCCCACTTTATATACCCAAAGAACTCTCATCATTGCATAGTCAAAAACCTTCTGCCAGACCTTACTACTTCCTACAAGAACAGATAACACAAAAAGAAATGGCTTCTACCTGAGTAATGACGGAGGCCTTGATGGGCCGGATCTTGTTACTCCAGGCTCCAGCAGGTTCTTGGGCACTTTCCAAGCAAGCTGCTTTCTCAGGAAGTGGAGGGAAGGCATCCTTGTAGGTTGGAGGGTCACTTTCCTCTTCTGAATTTAAAGTGGCAACTAGACCAGAGAACACAGATTAAGAGGAAAATACTATAACTCAACATTATATGAACAAAAAACAGTTGAAGGGTTTTAAGCAGGAACCCTCCACTAAAACAATGGTTTGAGTGAGAAATACTACCATCACACTCTCCTCATTCATAGCTCTGGGAAAGGACTTCAGGTAGTCATCAGGCCCAGCACCCTAAGTGAGTGAACTGGATGGGACTAGCGTCTCCCAATTCCAGGAATGGAAACTTTTTACCCCCTAGGGTCCCACTAGGAAAGGTATAAACCCCATTTTAGTACTGAGATGTATAAAACCCTTGAAGACAAGCTTATGACAGATTTTTAGGTGCTCATATTTTCTAATACTACAAAAGCTAATCATGACTATAAATGCTTGGCACACAGTAGAAGTATGAACACTGCTTTTAAGAATGTGGCGGTAGGTTCACATTTTCCTTTGTAATATACAATGGTTAAATTAACTAACACAGAACTGTCTCTACGTCCTCTCAAGCCAAGATAGGGAACAGCAAGACTTGGAGAAATCAAGGCCTTTGATTATCAGTCATGTTCATGGTCCATGAAGCACAATTTGTTCATTCTTTTGTCCAGTTAGCCATGATCTCCACAAAATCAAGTGTATGATTGCTTCGGATAATTCCAAATCCCTAGGGCTAAGCAATATCTACCAGTAGAAGGGCCCAATAAACGCACAGTGGAACATGCAAACATAGAGAGGATGAGAGGGCCTTTGGAATTAGATAGGCCTGTAGTCCAGATTCCCTGCTTCCTGGCCTGATGGTGATGGTATGACAGAGGCTTCATCTTTTGCAGTGCCATTTTCCCTCTTAGATAGGAGACACCACAAAGAGTTGCACTTAGGCCCCAGGTACTGAGAACCAGACAATCACAAGTATCTTAGGAACGACCTAAGACACTGAGTGTCTTAGTGTCACTGGAATGAGTAGGTCAACTGTGGCTAAGAAGTAAAATTTAAAAGTTTAATTCATTTTAAATAAGAACTGATATTTAATTCAATTAGGGAAAACCTTAAATATGTTATAACAACTTAGAAAAATTTACTCTTTCCTTGGAAAATTTTAGAAAATCTAAATATTGTTCAAGAATTAAACTTTTATCTCTATATGTTTATTTGTATATGTGCATATAAGTATGTGTGTCACATTGTATGTGGAGGTTAGAGGACAATTTGCAGGAGTCAGTTCTTTCATTCAGCTGTGTAGGTGCAGGGATCAAATCCAGGTCATCAGGCTTGGCAGTAGGCACCATTACCTATTGAGTTGTCTCGTCAACTCAGATCAAAGACTTTTGTATAAAAATTTAGCATTCAAATCAAAATGCCCCGTATTTATTTACACACACACACACACACACACACACACACACACACTAAAATTTAAAGAAAAATAACAAAAACAGCTGAATTTAAAATATCTTCTATACTGAGATATTGCAATAAAAATATTTTACATAGGCTGGCTTAAATATATTAACTGCACATGCCTGTAATCCCAGAGGCTAAAGGATCAAGAATTGAAATCAGCTTGGTCTAAGCAGCAAAACTTTTGTTTGAAAATATTTGGGGGAAAAAAAAAGTCACCTGTTTCCTTTTATTTAACCTGCAGTTGTGGGTAGCATTCTACTCTACTGGACAGTGCTGACCTTGATCTTGGCCAGTGGCCTTCAAGGGCACAGAAGTCAGACCTCACCTTCAGCCTCAAAGAAGCTCAGCAATGTTTTAGTTTAGTACCCTATAGCTGGAACAGCAATTGTGAAAAGGATCCCATTAATAGCCAATTGTTAAACTAACTTGATTTCTAGGAAACTGCCCACATTTACGCCTCACCATTTCTGGAGTCATTCCTCAAACCTGTCCAGTCTCACAACCAACCAGTGCAGAGTAGCACAGAAGCCCAGTCTCAGAAGTTAACAAAGACTTGGAAAGGGGCCTGTCACCTTTGATCTGTTGTGGAACCAGCCCACTTCGGTGTTCAGCAAAACTCTCTTGGGTCAAAACTGCAACGGAGCTCATGGTTGATCTCACGTCCACACACAATCCTAGTAAGACACTGCATCAAGAGAAAGGTAATCAGAGATTGCAACTCACAGTGATCTATGGGACTATTATTGTAAATGCTTCAGTCAAGATTTTTATCTTCTTACTGCAAACTACAGTATTTATTTCCTCACAAGGTCGACATAAGGGAGGCAGGGTGAGATTGGGAAGGAATGAGGGAGGGGGCTACAGCTGGGATACAAAGTAAATAAACTGTAATTAATATAAAAAAATTAAATTGAAAAAAAAAAGGTGGACATAAATGATTCTTCAAGCTTTCAACTAAAGGGTGAACATGGGAAATGCAAATAAAGTAGGGTCCCAGCCCACTTCTCAGAACTGCCGGTCATACAGTAGATAAGACTTGGCTAAGAGACCTCGTGCTAGGTCTATACCACCTACCCACTGTAGGAGCCACAGAGATGGCCTCAGTAATAGCTTGTTACCCTCCCCCCAAAACTAAGACCCAGCCGTGGCACAGAACAATTTCAGAATTATTCTCTTAATAGGTATCTCAATCTTATTTTGTATAAAAATGACAATTACTACAACGAGGATGAGAAAGGTGCTTATCCAGAGGCCAAAAGAACCATCTCAAACATTTTCAAATCCCTTAGGAAAGGGGAGAAATGGGACCTTACAGCACATCATGGTGACAGTGTAACAGGTCCAAATATTGTGCTAAATGCCTCAACTTGCTGACTGTCTTCTGCTACTCTTGCCCAGGTATGGGAGGGGATCCACTGAGGAGAGATGGAATTGGCTCAAGGCACAGAATTCCTTACTCTGGAGCAGCTGTGGATAGTGGCTCTGAAGGTTCCAGCGTTACTTATTTAGAAAGTCTGGTGCAATTCAGTATTCTCAGACACAGGTGTTGGCTTCTCTGCCCTTCTGTAATGCTAGGAGGCTTCACAGAACCAGACTGAAGAAAAACTCATTTCTTTACACTATTACGATCCAAGTGTTTTACATACACCACATCTTGGCAAAATGCAAGTACTTTAATCAATTATGCAGCTGGGTGGGTAGCGCACACCTTCAAGGCCAGCCTGGTCTACAGAGCGAGCTCCAGCACAGCCAGGGCTATGCAGAGAAACCCAGTATCAAAATACAAAACACCAGAAAAAAACAAACCAAACAAACAAACAATAAAACCCCAACTCTTAGTTCATTACAATAAAGTAAGACCTCTTCCCAAGTTTAGAAAATTAAACTCAGTATTCCTACAGTATATTAAGACCCAAATCCTGAAAAAGCACAATTCACATGTAAGAAGAAAAGGATAGGCAGAGGCCACAGCTAAAGGGAAGGTAAAGCCACGAAGATGCCTTTCATGGCACCGAAGACAAAGCCCAAGGAAAGGAGATACAGGCTAGAACTAATTCACACATCTTTGTGTTTTAGGCACAGAATGAAAGTTTTCAGGAAAGGCATTCAAACTTACCAGCAAAATGGTCGGTAGCCAGAAAGTCCGTCCCGAGGTTGCCTCTGTCAGCCTGCCAGCTTTTACTGGTATATGGTAGGAAGGGAGAGAAAAAACAAAGTAAAACAAAACATAAAGGTTATTTATCCATGCTTTATAATTTAGATCCTTTCATCTCTCAAGAAAAAAGTTCTGGGTGGGTGGTGCACACCTTTACAATTGACTTCTAGTAATACCAACAGTTAGGAAAATTTCTTGGAAAAGACCACCACAAAAGCTCTGATGTTAGGCCATTAACTTTGAACAAAACACATTAGAGTAAAACTTGAGTCATCTGGAACTCTCAGAAGACAACTTTTCAAGGGATCTTAAAACATGATCCATACAATGGACCCTTTTGACTTCTGCAGGCTGACTGTGCTGTGAAGCTAACTGGTATAAACAACAGAATGAAGAACTCATACTTAAGCTTTCAGAATGACCAAGGGTTCCTTGACTCTTTAAAGAATCCTTGAAGCCAGATATAGTGGTGTATGTTTTTGATCCAGCACTTGAGAGGCAGAGGCAGGTAGATCTCCGTGAGTTCCAGTTCCGGGCCAGCCACAGTTTCAAAGTGAGATCTGTCTCAAAAACAATTGAAAAGAATCCTTTTGCAGTTCCTTTGTTCTTGCTGCCTGTAAAAGTCCTTCAGTCCCTTCTAATCCACAGAGACTTAAAAATCAGACCATAAAACTGCAAGATTCAGAGACCACCCAAGGAAGCAAAAAACTACTTTATAATTTTTTTGTTTTGAGACAAGGTCTCTCTATGTAGACCATGCTGGCCTTGAACTCAGAAATCTACCTGCCTCGCCTCCTGAGTTCTGGGACTAATGGTGTGCATCACCACACCCAGCTATCACTTCTTAAGCCCAGATGCCCACCCACCCCACTTTACCAAACCAGGTTAATCCATGTGAAGTCAACTACATGTCTTCGTCTCTATGCTGCCATAGAGACAAGTGTCCCTGCTTTTTTCAGGACAAGGTAAATCTTGAGCACAGAGTGATAGCTAACAAGCCTACACAATATGTTGCCTTGCACAAATGGTAACACAGGGCCCCTCATGAACTATCTCTGTTAAGCATGCTCCCACACTGAGACATCCCTTTCTAGGAGTATTTACAGTGAATCAAGTGGATATCGAAAGCACCTCCATGTCTAAGCCTACTATCATTGCCAAGGAAGAAACCAGAGTGCAGCTTCCAGAGCTCCTGACAAGTGCAAACACCTTCTGGCAGCCAGGGATAGCAGAGGCTCAAGTGTTCACTGCATCTGGTTTAACACAGCACAACCCATGCAATGGTCCCTCTACCTCTACACCCACCTGCACCCACTGCTTCCTGTTTTACCTCTACTGACAATACTCAGAGGCCTAACCTGCTGCACCTGGATGCTCACCTTGTGCAGCAACCACCACAGCTGAACATACGTCCTCCATCCCACATCCCCACTGGCTAAACTCTCAAGAGAATAGCTTAGGAGCCCAACATTTGGAACTTTTGCTGGATTGAACCATACAAGTCAGGACTGAAAGAGTCAGAACATTACTCTAATCCGATTTTCAAATACTACCAGAGAGAAGAGTGCATTATGTTCCTGGGAACCCAGTTCTCCTGCCTCCCTGGTTCTGTCAAGTTACAAGGAAACCTGTATGCTTTCCTCTTCTGGCCTTTCCATATCTCAAGTTTCCTCCAGTGGTTACAGCCCATCCAGACCCTCAGCACTGAGGACACCTTTAACCACAGTAAACTGGGTCAGTCAGCATCCAGACTTAGACATTACAATTTGCTTCTTAGAGCATATTAAATGAACATGGCAAAAAAAGGTCAGCTCTCAACACAGCTAGAACTAAAGGAAGAGAGGTAGAAGCCAGGGAGCAACAGGGGCTCCTGCAAAAGAGAAAGGTGAAGCTGCCACAGCTTAAAACCTGTTGTTAATCCAGAAAACAGAAAAAGCTGTATGTGAAGAAGTCTACCTTTTTTTTTTTTTTTTTTTGCTTCTAAACAAGGAAGTATTTAAATTGATTCCCCTATAAATAAGCTGTGCCAACTACTTATGTAAGGGGCAATAGTATGCAAAGAGAATTGAGTTACACTACAGAAAGAATTTCATATCTACCTCAATTAGAGGGGCTTAAGTTCTTCATATCGTGGGCCAGTCTGCATGGAGGGCACCGAAAACCTCCAGAATGAAAACCTTCAGCTGAGATTCAGGTTTCTCTTCCAAAGTTGAAACTGTTTACTTTTATGTCTTCAGATTTCCTGAGAAGGTACCCCAATACTCCAGTACACACTCCAAAATTAAAAACAAAACTCAGCTACGCTGAGATCACAAACTAAGTCTGTGTCCACCAAGGCCGGCCTAGCGCTTCACCCAGCTTTGGAAGTCAGAGACCCAGCCTGGGAGGAACTTTCGCAGATGCCACCTCAGCATGGCCCTCCCACCGGCCAAGAGCGCCCGCGGGCGGGGACAGGCTTAAAGGGACAGTATCCTGCTCGGCCTCCCTGCCTTTTATCCAAATTCGGTATTTTTCCGTAATGTATTTTCCCCCATGGACCCTGGGGCGCATCCAAGTAGAACTTGGGCCGGGAGTCCTCCAGTGACCACGTAGCTGGACGCCGCAGGTGGAGGTGCAGCGGGGCACCGTGAGGCATACAGGGGCCCCGGGTGAAGACCGCAAGCCTGCCGCGAACTAGTGCGCCACTGACCTAGGTCCGGTCCACGGCCCGTAGGGCCCGTGCGGCCGAGCATGGGGGAAGGGGTGCGGGGGAGGGGCCGGCTCCGCTGACCACGTCACCAACCTGGCCAGGTCGCTCCCCTCCCCCACCGCGGCGGCAAGCCCGGGGAGCCAGCAGTCTAGGCGGCCTGGGCCGGCAAGCCGACCCGCGGCGCGTGGCGGACTTGGGAAAGTTTCTGCGCTCCAGCGCAGCCATGCGCAGAGTGACACGTAGCGGGCCCCCGCCCGTCGCGGTAGCGGGAGACCAGGCGCCAGAGCCGCCGCGGAGCGGGGAAGCCGACCCCGGCCGTGTCCGGCGGAGAAGACCCCCGCCGCCCCGCCCCCGGCCCCCCGCCCCCCAGCTCGCCCGATTCTCACTCGTGAGTGTGACCGTCCGAGAGTCCGTCCGTCTGCAGCTGCGCGGGAGAAGCCGGGACGCTCCGAGGCGCGGCGCCCGGGCCGCCGCTGCTATATAGGGCGGCGGCTCCAATCCCGCCGAGACACGTCAGACCGGCCGCCCGCCCCGCCCGCTGCGGGGTCCCCAGAGCGCTCGGGAGCCTACGAACTCCGTAAGAGTTCTGCGGCCTGACGGGGGGTGAGGAGTTGGGAAGTTAATTACCTACGGAGAACAGGCAGGGCCCAGAGCCGAGGGCACAAGAGCTGACTGAGCCCACCAGAAACTATCACCAAAAGGAAAAACAAAGCTCCGAGGGCCGGGAAAACCATTTTACAGTCCCCTAGAGCACTCCCTGGTGGAGCACATCTCATTCTCTAGGGGTTCTGTTCCTCCAGCCCCGACCTCTACAAACCGCTGCTCCGTTCCTCAAGGACCAACATAACAAACTCCAAAACCGTGTATTACTCGGGGTCCCACCTGTACACAGCCTTCAGTGTGTGCCTTTCCTCTGCCATACTGGGTTGGAGAGAGCTCCCAGGGTGCTTCCTTCTTTGAAAAAGAGGGCTAGTTCTGCCCTATCGTGTTTAGTGACAATTACCTGAACAATTTGAAGGCATATCATTTTGAATCTCTATTGAGGTGACATAAACACTTCTGAACTACACAAAACAAACAGGTCAGCGCGATCCATTAGCACATGGATCTCATGATGCGACCATGAGATGGGTGTCACTAAAGGCTAGTAACCGACAGCAGAGGGCACAACCAGTCGCCTTCCCTCCCTATCCCCCTAATCCCCTTTTGACAGTTTCACTGTATGGAACCAGAGATTCTTTTTTTTTTTTTCCAGCTTCCCTCTACAGTGCTTGGATTACAGGTGTGAGCCATCAGGTCTGGACACTATGTACCTCCCCAGGTGCATTTTTAGTGGGACACTGACATGTGGTCAAGGCAAAAGGGGGCTGGCTTCTGTAGTTTACAGTCTAAGGCTCAAAAGGATTTGCAGCCGTGAACAAAATAAGCAAGTCAGATTTGATACATACTTAGAAGGTGACAGCACTATGATGGGCATTACAAAAAGCACAGCAGTTCTTGAGGGACTGGGAAGAGCTGCCCTAATTGGACTGCAGACTAAAGGACAAGGGAGAAAGAGGAATGTGATGCAAAGAACGGGGATAGGGGCTGCTGAATAGGAAACTAGATGTAAGTTGAGGTGTCAGATCAGAAGCCCTGGAGCCAGCAATATAGCTGGCAGGAACATCACAGCCTTTCATGACATAAAACACTGAAGGCAAAGATTGTGTACTGCTTGAAAGATCCAAGGGCATCTCCAAGCTGCCAGCATAGTCACTGAGTGATACAGTTTCCTAAAGCCTCTGTAGGCACCAAGTTGTCTTCCCCTGGAGACTAACCAACCAGCAACTATAACAAATGTTTTTGTTGTTGTTCTTTTGTTATTGAGGTCTCAGGGCTGTGGAGAGAGAAATGAGGAGGTTAAATATCCACAAGTCAGTAAGTCTGCTGTCAAGAAACCTCCAGGGAAGTTAGGAAGTCCATACAAGTACAAGGTGGCACAGTACCTGCACTACAGGAGACCTCCATGTAGTTAGTTGAGTGTGGTGGGATCCTGTAATCCCAGTACTCCTGAGGCTGAGGCAGAGAACTGGGAGTTCAAGGTCACAGTGGGCTACAAAGTAATTTGATGTCTCAAAAATAAAACAAAGCATGGGTTTAGTGAAGATATTATTAAACTAAGGAGGGTGTAGTAATCTCAGCACAAGGATTAGGATTTAGACTAATCTAGCTATCCATAGAAGACCTTACCTCAAATGAAAAAGATACAAAATCATATGTTAAATGTGCATCACAAAACACCTTAGATGCTCCTGGAGTGCTGATTATGACAGTTAGCTTCGGTACACTGAAGCACGGGAAGTGTGAACGCTAGCTGTCTCAAGAGTGAACAGTGGTCTGCAATATTTTGGTTTTTATTCCTCAAGGAACACGGAAGAAGTTTCCTGATTGCTAATAGAGAAATGTTAGTACATAAGACACACTCTCCAATTCCCCAAGTCATGATTCCCTAAAAGAGCTATACCCTAAACAGAAAGTAGGTCTAAGGGGAAAAGAGAAGACCAGCAACATAGCAACAACTAGATCTTTTCTGACTGGCTTGGGCTGGGAGATAAAAGCATCTCTGGGGAGTGTTCAGAGTGGCTTTAAGTCTCCATTACCCTTAAAAAAAAAAAAAAAAATTAACAAACAGAAAGAAGGCATACTCAGGAATAAAGTTCATAACAGGATAAAAAAGATATTGACAGGTCAATTACAGTATAGAAGTCCGGAAGTTCACGGTGTGAGATGCAGGGGTTGAAGAGATGGCTCAGCAGTTAAGAGCACTTGCTTTGCAATCATGAGGACTAAAATACTTTGCACCCAAGTAACAAACTGGGTATCCCCATAAACACTTCTACAAAACACTCTTGAATGCCTGCGCACATATACACCCCTCTTTTAAAAAAAGGGGGGGTTCAAAAATAGCTTAGTGGTTAAAAGCCTTTGCCGCTCTTGTTGAGGACCCCATTTTGATCCGCAGTACTCACATGTAAGCTCACAACTGTTTGTGTTCTCTTCTGGTTTCCCTGGGCACTATGCACTATGTGGTACACAGACATACATTCAGGCAAAACACAGACACACACACACACACACACACATACACACACACACACCTTAAAAAAAAAAAGACTAAGTGTGTGGCCCTGTGGTTAGCACATGCCTAGCATTCATAAATCCTGGCTTTGCTCCCTAATACCATAAAAATTTGTAAAACTATAGTTGAAAAAAAAATGTTAAACTATATAGGTTATAGTCACAAGAACCTGAGATGATATAACTATTAAAAAACATGAAACAAAGAAATAATTCACAAACATGACATTCAATAAAACAAACATAAGAACGAATACTAGAAAGATGGTTAAGAATCATGGTGTAGAATTTCAGCGCTGGTTCAATATGTAGTTCAATAGTAAATCACTTGCCTAACATGTGCAAGCTCCTAGGTTTGATTCCTAGCCTAGCAAAATAACTTAAGAAGACAAGACTTTTGTGTCCTCAGTTTCTTCAAAACGAAGTACTGTTCTAGGAATGTTTTCATGCTCCTCCCAAGTGTAGTGGATGAGATTACTTCAGATTATTCATTATTGTTGCTGCATATATTCAATTAAATGCTTTAAAAACTATCCTTTATAGCCTGCATGAAAAAACATGTTTTTGTCACAAGTGGTTTGTCCTTGCGACTGTACTCGATTCATATGATTCTTCTTAACCCTCAGAATAAATTGGCTGATGCTCTGAATAAAGTTAACTACTAATGAGAAGTCAGTCTGCCTCATTTATGAGCTCCACTCTCTCAGGTCTCACCATCTCTAGGGTGGTGACATTCCCTACCTAAAAAATTACAGAATAATTTAAATTTATCTGTAGCAAACATGCTACATTGCTAGTAGTTAGGTCACTCATACTGAGACTGGTGACCAGGTCAGGACAAAGAAAGGTTTCCATCCTTCTTGATAGCTAAAAATCTGTAAATACATATAGCTCAGATTATACTTTTATTAGTGTAACCCCCTTCTATGACTATGCTTAAGTAAACATGCAGCAATATTTTAATAATGAATATATCAAAACTGATTTTTCTTTCACTGATGTTTATTATCACACATACAGTCCAGCAGCCTAAAATAAAATAGCACAAGTTCAGGGTCAGAATGTAACTGTATTTAGTCCACAGTTTCTTTAATGTTTTTTTTTTTTTTTTTTAAAGTAAATGTTCAACATTTTTCCTTAAAAAAAAAAAATCACACTCATCTATTAGGTGCGTGATGGGATATATGTATGTTATAGTTTGCAATGGCAGTCAGAGGCAACTTTTGGGAGTCAGATCTCTTTCCAACATATGAGTTCCAAAGTCTACTAGAACTCAGGTCATTAGAATTGGGGCAAGCACCTTTATCCACAATGAGAAATCTTGCCAGCTTTTTTGCTTAATTAAAAAAAAAATTTATGCCTAGTGGTGGTGGCAGTGGTGCATGCCTTTAATCTCAGCACTGGGTGGCAGGAGGATCTCTGTGAGTTTGTGGCTAGTATGGTCTACAGAGTGAGTTCCAGGACAGCCAGGGCTACACAGAGAAACCTTGTGAAACAAAAGAAAACATAGAATTTCTTTTATTGAGGGTGTGTGTGTATATACTGAGTTAGGGCATGTGTATGCCACATATGGAAGGCAGACAACTTGAAAGATTTGGTTCTCACCTAAGGTCTTGCTTCACCAACCGCCCCCCTCCCCAAACCCATGGAGGCACCTTAGCCACAATATCTTGTTTTTGTTTGTTTGTTTTGGTCCCCTAATTTTATCAGTTTCTCTTCAGGAAGTAACAGAAAAGGTATCAATTTTTTCTTCAATGGCTAGTATTCTGGCTTATTTCTCAGGGGCATGTATTTCTCAGAAATGTGAAAATATGTATTTATGTTTTAGGTTAGTACTCGCAAGTACCAACAAAGTGAATAGACTGTATAAAAAACATCAAATGTGCTGCCGTAATTCCTGAGTTTAGAATTCTGCTCAGCCATGATTCAGGTTACCTTGGCTAAACTATTATTAACTCAACTTTTACCTGCTACTTTTACCTGTTTGTAGATTTTGGGGTAGGTGGAGTTTCTGTAAGTTGTGATGACACCTTCAGCAACTTAGCCTAGAGTAGATATCTTGCTGTTTGGATGCTAGCCATAAATGAGCACAATCACTAAATGAATGTATTTAGTATTAAGTGACATTCTATACTAATTTAATAAATATTGAAATAATCAGTACATACGTACACAGATAATAAAATAAAGAACACATTTAAAAAAAAAAAGAATGTATGTATGTCAGGAGAATAAAGCATATAGTAACAAATAAGTAGAACCATACAGTAAGTGAGTAGATTTCTACAGAAATGAAGCAGGCCATTCTTCAGACCTAGCAGACCAAACCTCCACTGCATTGAAAAGTCCAAGGTCCTGCTAACAGTCTGCTTTCTGGCTGCCTAGAGTTATGGCGCCCACCAGGGATGTTTTAGTTCAGAGAGTCCACTGGGCTTACTCTCATACCTGTTGTTAATGTAACCTCATTTAAAAACACTGCAAATAATGAAGCAAGAGTTTACTATAATGAAATTCTTAGGAAAGGCAAATAGCTTTAAAAATTATGTCAATAAGGAAAAACTATCTTTAAACTCTCAAAGAATACTATATTCTGTTCGTTTTAAAATTTCTTAAGTCTGGATCTACTTTAAAAAAAAAAAAAAGACACAATAAATTCTAGTTGCTATGTAAATCTGATTTACCTAAGAAAGCAAGTGGAACCTAATCATCAGACCTGTTTGGAGTGCGAAGCCCAAGGTCTCACTCAGTGCTCTACCCAGTCAGTAAGTGGCAGACATCAGAGCTTCGACTACAGTCTAGTAAGAGGACCTCGACCTTACATCCAGTGCCATCAGGCAGAAAAAGACAACTCTGTTTTATGAAGATAGGCTTGTGTATATGCAGTATCTTATTGGATGTACACTAAGTCATAGAGAATAGAAAAAAGGGATAGAGAGGGCATAGACAAATCCTGAATAACATGAATGCCAGCAACTGGTAAGGCTTGAACTCATCGATATCTGCCTGCCTCACCCTCTTGAGAACTAGGATTAAATGCATAAGCTACCACACTTGGACAAATCTAGCTTTTAAATGTAGGTTCAAACTCAGAACCTCATGCTTGTAAGGAAAGCACTTTATTACCTAAGAGATCTCTTCAGCTCACTAACTATAATTTCTGCTAGAAAACTTGAACCACACAAAGAGGGAAGGAAGATAAAAGACAATTAATTCATGATTCCAAACCAGAGGGAGGGATCAGTAAAAAAGGATGAGGAGTGTCCTCTATTGCAACCACAGGCAGACCTTACAAATCATGTGGATGAGTGGTGGTGGCAAACTTCAAAATTTGATAAAGAGGCTATCTAACTAGCAAATGAATAATGTACAAGGGCAAGAGCAGAGACCGTAAGAGCGAGCTTAAAAGTTTGGAAACAAACACAACTTCCAGAGGGAAGCAGGGTGAACGAACCTGAGTCCACAAAGAGGCAACACAGTGTGGAAGGCAGGGGGAGGTCTCTGGCCATGGTACTCAACAGGATTTCTAAGACACATAGTCAAAGAAAAAGCTTTTTTTTTTTTGGGCAGCTTTTGTATACACACTATGTGCCATAACTTGGGGCCCACAACAGTTCAATCTCAAATGTAATGGTGCACTTGAGGCCATCTCTTTTGCAAGAAAGCAAAACTGCAAAGTCTATTACATGGTCTAATTAATAAACATTTTCAAAAATAGAAGGCAGGCAGGTAGCATACCCAAGACCCTAGTAGTTCTATCTTCCCTGCCATGGGGGTGGTAGGGAAAAACAATGGAAAAAGGGACAACAGAAAGGGATCAGAGATAGAAGCCAAGCCAAGCCAAGAACATCTAAATACACTATAATTCAAAGCTTTATTTTTAGAACCATAAAAATCAGAACTGTAAAAAAAAAAAAAAAGTATAAAACAATCCATTTTCTTATTCTGATACTGGCTATGTATCCTAAAGATACACAAAGTTCTCTTATGCTTATTATACCCACATATGACATGGCAATCAAGTTTATATTCCTAAGAATCAAAATATTCAGAATAAGATATACAGTAAGGTAGAAACCCCATAAGTCATTTTTTGAACTGGAAATATCTATATGTCTTTTCATTCTGGTCTGGGGTACACTTCCTGTGTTTGCCTGCATGAAAAGCAATCTAGCGGCAGTTCGAACAATGCCCACTGGGCCAGGAGTCACTGAGACATGGCTCTAGGCCCGAAACAGATATAGACAGTACTGGTCATCTTGCTGTAGCAGAAAGCAAGAAGACATGGGGGATGAGAGATAGCTCAGTGGATATAAAAGCTTTGCCTCAAAAGAATGAGTTCTTTGAATTCCTAGAGCCCATGTAAAAGCCAGGCAGTTGTGGCAGTCACCTGTAATCACAGCACTGGGAAGGCAGAGATGGAATGGGGCAAGCCTCTTGGTTCAGTGAGAACTTCACTAACTTGGAGAGCAATCAAGGCTGATATCTGATGTCAAATTCAGGCCTTCATTTGTGCCCCATATGTGCACACTATAAACACAGGCATGTAAGCAAAACAACAAACAGGGCTGGAGAAATCCAAATGCTGGTTTATATATCTTTAACGCCAGTTCTAGGGGACTCAACACCCTCTTCTGGATTCTATAGGTACTGCATACACATGGTGTATTTATACACATTTTGTTTGTTTTTTTAAAGTAACAACAACCCCAAATTACCCCAAACCAACAACAAAAAGAAAGCAGCTTTAAGCAAGGAAGAGGGATGTCAACTTTGACAATACAAGTCTCTTAAAATGGTTACAATGGATTGACATACAACTACCTATATGTCAAAATTCTAAAGGTATGAGGCTCCAAAAAAACCACTTTTTACCTTTTTAAGTTGCTACTTTCAATGTATTTTCAACACTATTTTCTTTATTGCTTTTAGGACAAGCAAAACACACAGGAATTAGTTGTAAAAATTACAACTAATAAAGCTAGAGAGATAGCTCAGTGGATAAAGATTCCTGTTGCCAAGCCTGAGGACCTGAGTTTGATTCCTGGACTTACTTGGTTGAATGAGAGAACAGAATCCTGTGGGCTGTCCTCTGATCACCACATGCACACTGTAGCATGTGCATGAATTCACACACACAATAAATAAACTGTAAGAAAATAAAGTAAAAATCTAACTGATACATATACAAATGAAATTGCAAGTCTTTCTCCAAGCCGTAATTCATGGAACCTATTACTGTAAAAGATGAATTACAGAGATGGAAGATTCTCTTAGTTCAAGCAGCCTGGGCTGCTCTTGGGTAAGATTCCCATCTCAGGGCTGGATCAAGTTTAGCAATAATTCTTGCTTCTTTAGCAGAGTACTGAAGTTTGGTTCCTAGCATCTACAGCTGGTGGTTCAAAACCACCTGTAACACCACTTTCAGGGCATATGCTGCCCTCTATAGGCATCTTGCACTTGCAAGCACATAAACTTACCCACCCCCAATATAACAGATAAATATAAATAATTTAAAAACTACCATGTGGGTGCTGGGAATTGAACCAGCATCCCTGGCAAGAATGAGTGCTCTTAACCTCTGAGCATCCTCTTTTCAGCCACAAGCTCAAGTTTGCTGCCTAGCAGCTAGGTAAAACTAGGTGCGGTAGCAACTCCTGTAATCTCAACACTTGGATCAGAAGTTTAAGGTCATCCCACATTCCAGAGGCCATCTAGGTGATGTGAGACTCCATGCTTCAAAAGCAATGGACCAAACAAAAAGATCAAAGGTGTTGAGGATATAGCTCAAGTGGTAGAGTGCTGGCCTAGCATGCACACAACCCGGGTGGGTAAGCTAAATGATGGCTTTTTACACCAAGGGAAAAGGCGAGGGAGCCCCAGGAGCCTCCGTAAGGAGCTAGCCCAATGACCCTCTGACTAGCTCAGCAAGAGCCATTTCAGTTACAATCTTGTAATTTGAACAGCTGCAACAGGAAACCAATACGCCAATGAAACAATGGACCCAAGCAACAAGCAAAATGACTGTTAAGCCTATTAGATAACTGGCCGATATCACTGTCTGTATCCACTAACCTATCCTACATCAGACATCGTGTCTCCTGATCAATCAATAAACATTTAGCAGTGTCCATAAGGTGTTTGGTCCTCCTGGAAAAAAAAGTTAGAGGCAGTTGTGAGGTCCCTGATATGGGAAGCAGTGCCTACTCTGAACCACTGAGCCATCTCTCCAGCCCCATAAAATATTCTTCATTACCTTCAAAGAGGGGATTGGAAATACCTAAAATCAAGTAAGCTGTTTAAACCTAGGTTCCAGCTTTCAACTTACAGGAAATGTAAGCATGACAAAATCATGTTGAAGAACACAAAATGCAGTGTGCCAAATACAGAACGTTGACACCCACAGCACAGATGCCCTATACTTTCATAAACAAACTGTTTAAAGGGAACTTTTATAAAAAGGAAATATGTTTTTACAGATTTTCTAAGAGCCAGCTTAAGCTGGGTAGGAGGGTAGGGTAGGAAGGACCTCTGACCTTGATTCATACAAGCGAAGTATAAATATACTTTTTTGTGATATCTGATAAACTGAATACATAATACATTTTAGATATTAATAACATAAAACAATGGCTATGATTTAAGCCTCATATCTACTAAAGGTAATACACTAAAATATTAAGAAATGATATAAACTGCTTTGCTTTAAAATATTAAAAGCAAAAACCAACGTATAGAGAGACATGAAGAGATAAAACTGCAATATGCTGACAACTATTAAAAGCTAGATGGTAGTTTTTGAAATATTCTGGTTTTCTGTTTGTTTTTGTATAATTCAAGAATTTCCTAAGAAAAATACTTTTTAAGAAAAAGAGCAAAGAGCACTATTTATCAAAGCCTTCAGAATGTGATTAACGATGGACTTAGTGGGTAAAGCAAACCTGTGTTATAAGGAAGAACGAAAGCCTAGCCACCCATCAGACAAAAAACAAAAACAAAACAAAACAAAAAACCAACAGAAATACAACCTACTCGTCACTCTGAAAAAGATCAGCAACTCTAGTTTGACAAAAACAAAGAATACACATATAAACACACATACAGAAACACACAGAGAAAGAGAGAGAGAGAAAGAGGAGGGGAGGAAGGTAAGGAGGAAGAGGGAGAGGGAGAGGGAGAAGGTGGGGGAGGGAGAGAAAGAGAGAGAGAGAGAGAGAGAAATTACCTATGCCTGGTTCAGGAACAAGAACAGTGTTACAAACAGCAGTAATTATATCATCTAGTATCTCCTAAGGAAATAAGAGCTTCCTTCTCTCATGGGGGCCTTACTAATTATTTTGGTATCTCACTGGCAGTAATTGGGTTCTGAGCCCATTAAGGGACCAATAACTGTAGTGAAGGGGCCACAGCAAACCAACCAGCATCTACCTACACAGCTGAGCCATTCTATCCAAAACACACGGTTTCTACCTGGTGGAAAAGAGGGTTCCCTAGAGAAAAATAGGGCACACATGGTTCTGCCTCTCCCTACCCCAAACAAGGAGAGCACATTGCAAAGTGACTATCAACTCACACCATATAGAAACATGTAAAAATTTAAGTACGACACTAACCTACCAAATCAATCACAACTTAGGGAATAAAACATTAGAGCTTAGAGATCTATTCTACAGATGTAGAAATGATTTAATTACAGGAAATTTTATTTATAGCTTAAAGGAGTGTGAGCACACAGAGACTGACAGAGGATCATTTATTAAAAAAAGAAAAAAAAACAGAAATTGAAGAAAGTTTACACTGATGCCTTACTTTCTACAATTTGCTTAGGAAATGCCTACATGAACATATTTCCCAGAAGTAACATATATTATATTTAGTGAAAAGTTACAATTATACTAGCATGAGCAACAAAATCACAAGACGTTAACATCCAAGACTGGCAAACATGCAATCTAAGGAGATAGGAGATACAACTAAGCAACAAGACAAATAGCACTATCTGCAAATGACATGTCTAGAAAAACCTCTTGTACTGAAGTTCTGGGAGCCCTGAACAGAAGAGTTCAGATGGCTGGCAAAACCGAAGTTTTATGCATACCCAATAGAGTATGTATATATGTTGACAAGAAAACCCGGATAAAGGAGATGATGTCAAATCTTGGCCCAGGAAATTTTATCACAGAAGATGCTTGCTCTTCTCCAAGTTCATTATACGTGTCTTTGTAAGACAGGCAGAATAGTAAGAGAAAGAAGCAAGTTGTACAGAAAGAGGTAGAAATGGGGTATCCACTAGGAAGTTAGAAGAAGCAAAGTACAGTCTTTTCCCTAAAGACCAGAGGGGAGTAGTCCTGCTAGGTTTTAGAATAGTCTCCACATGTAATATATGTATGTGGTTGTTATTTGTGTACACGTACACACACACACACACACACACACACACACACACACACACACGAACACGTGTACATTCACACACAACTAAAAATTTTTTTAAAAAAGATGTAATGATACTCAAGACTTTTACTCATTTTGCCAAAGTTCCTGAAAGTAGCTAAAAATAAAAGATTATCAGAAAGTATCTACTTATCCAGGAGCAGACAGGATCAGTGCTCCAGAAGTTTGTGACCAGTGCTATGGACCCAAATACAGACTGTCCTGAATGACAGAAAGATGAAAAACTCAAAAACTGCTTACGGACTGACTGGCAAGCACATGACACAATCCAAGGGCCAAGGACTAAGGTAAGGGAACAACCATCAATCAGCAACGGCTAAAAGCGGAAATTACAGACATACACACTTCCTTGAAAGAGCATCCCTATCAAGACAGGATGCAGGACTTAGTGAATGAAGGCAAGTAAAACTACACGTTGGAATTCAAACATTTTACAGACTTATAAACGAATGATTAAGTTTTTTAATATCTTCAAACAATTTTCAACAGTCCAGTCAAGCAAAATTTACTATTGGAGCTAATCACTGAAATTTGATGGAGAAAAAAACACCTATTATTACATCAGCGCTTCATAGCCACAATCTGCATAAAGATCTGGGTGTAAAATTAACACTACACCTTGAAAAGATCTTCATTCAGAAGAACACCTTCCCTTCCTACCATTCAGGGCTCCTTTCTCACTTAATTAAGCAGAGCCCAAATATAGTGAGCCAAAGACAGGAAGGCAAGGACAGCAGCAGCAGCATCTGCACACTGAAAACATCACTCCACAACAATGCATCTTTCCCGTTTCACAGGGTCAAGGAGACAGTCTGGCTTCTGTTGATTTTCTTTAGTAACATCATCTTTTCTCCACCCTTGCACTTACCAATCTCAAAGCGATATGATGACAACCATTTCTGGAATCTGTGTAAGTTAAGGAAGCTCCTGACTGAGTTTTCTGCCTCTTAGTTTTGTCCCCAAAACTGCCAAGGAAAGCCCAGGAAGGCTAAGAGTCCTGTGTGAGGCCACCCTACAGTTCCATAGGGCTCACTGTGCAAGCAACAGAGGTAATGGAGAACGTTAGTCCTCTGGGGCTGGCATGTCGGCTCCCAGCAGAAGCAAATGTATCAAAATAGAAGCCTTGTTACAAAAGAAAAGAGGTGTTCTTCAAATTGATGTCTCACAAAAGATTTAAGTCAGGGCTGTAAAACCATCTAGTGAATTACCTTAAAAAAATTTTTTAAACCTAAAAAGCAAACACTATCCATAATTCCATTTGGATATTATGAATATTTTCTTTTATGTACATAGGTGATTGCAAGTATGTGTACACATACACATGATGGCCGAAGTCCAGAAAAAGGTATCGGATACCCTAGAAGTGGCTTCAGATGGTTGTGAGCTGCCATGAAGATGCTAAGAATCTGGAAGAACTGCCAGTACTCTTAATCACTGAGCCCTGAAATACTTATAGATATTTGACTGTTTATCACATAAGAGTAAAATTAGTAGCTAACCATGCATAACATAAGAACCCAACCC
Source organism: Psammomys obesus (assembly GCF_907164565.1). Classification (NCBI taxonomy): domain Eukaryota; kingdom Metazoa; phylum Chordata; class Mammalia; order Rodentia; family Muridae; genus Psammomys; species Psammomys obesus. Next base: position 471,005 of record NW_026593286.1, on the reverse strand, counting down.
AGCCCATCTGACTTCATTCACAGTAACAGGAGGAGTCCCTGAGCTACACTCAGGCTTGAGTGCAAAATCTAACTAACAATAAGGGCACAGAGCAGCCAGGTCTATGAGGCACACCTGTAATCTCAGCTGCTCTAGAGGCTAAGGCAAGAGGACCCTGCCATGAAGATAAGTAAGACCCTGTCTTTTCCGGGGAGGGGAGGAGGGGTTGTATGTGGTTTGCTTGTATGTTTTTTTGTTTGACACAGGGTTTCACTATGGGGCTTGGGCTCACTCTAGACCAGGCTGGCAATCTCACAGAGATCCTCCTGCCTCTGGCTCAGAGAAGAATCTGGCTGGATTGTACATACATAAATAAATGCACACATGAATAAAATAAACAAATCAAAGAAAGAAAAGGGAAAAAGGTTGCTATGATGGCTATTCTCGGCTGTCATCTTAACCACATCTGGGATTAATTAATCCAAAAATGGAGGGCACACCTGTGAGGGATTTTTGCCTAATTCAAAACGGGCAGATCCATGTCTATTCTGGATCTGTGAGGTAGGAAGACACACCTTTAATCTAGATCATCTGAGCAGGGAAAGCCCACCTCTTATCTGGGCCACACCTTTTGCTGGAAGCCTATATAAAGGCAAGGAAAAAGAAAACTCTACTCTTTGCCTGTTTGGTCTTGAAAGTCCATTCCTACTGGCATTAGAGCCTACTTCCTCAGGATTCCAGCCTATACTGAAGATCAGCTGAGCCATCCAGCCTGATGGACTAAGCAACTGCTGTATTCTTGAACGTTCACAGCCAGCCACTGTTAGATTATCTGGACCATAGCCTGTAAATTCTGTAAGTCATTCTATATTTATTTATTATATACATAATATATGTAATTGCATATAATATTTATAGTACATAATTATATAATCATACTCGTTTATTATATGTATGTGTATACACACACACACACACACACACACACACACACACACACACACAGAGATTGATTCATTCTCTAAGTTCTGTTACTCTAGTGAACCCTGACTAATAACGTTGGGGACATAGTTAAAAGCTAAAGTGCTTGCCTTGCATGCTTGAAGTCTCAGGTTTGGTTCCCAGAACCACAAAACAAACAAGAAAAAAACCCAAACCTACAATATATGTTTCTACTCACACATATTTTATCAAGTCTGAAACATTATCAAGTAAGGCAGGCATTTAGAACCACACACTTTATACAGGAAAGGGACCCCTGAGAGAACATATCTACAAGTCATCTCTACCTTAATTTCAAAAAACAGCCAAACCAAACCTGTTTCAAAACTTTCTACTAGTTCTCTACTTGTGTAATTGTTTCTCTTTCCCCCCTTTCTTCTAACCTGTTGGTGGGCCTGTCAGAGCCCTTTCTTCTCCAGTTACCGCTTCCCCAAGGCCTCTGCATGGCAACCACTGTAGTAGTTATTTCCCTCCAGGCTTCAAACCTCCACTGGTTGGACTGCTCTGCAGGTGGTGCTGCCAAGGAACCCACAGGGGGCCATTTTCCCTCCCCGTGGAGCCCAGACATGTGTCTTTATCTGCTTGACTCCAGGTGAGAGTCAAGAATATCCCCAATTTCCACTAACTACATCCCAGCTGTGGAGATCAAGTATTGGGAAGAGAGTATCCCTTCGAGGTAATGCAAGTAGTACAGATGACAACACAAAAGGCCTGTATTTGGTTGAAGTCACTTTCCCATTTCTAAAGTAACCAGCTAGTTATAGCAGCTGCGAAAGGAGAGCATGTCTGTTCAGGACAACTTCAGATGGTCAGAGACTCCTTCAGCAGCTCAGCACTATGCAGACACACAAACCACTGCTCGATGGACCCAGCCAATCTGTGGTCCCTGCCTCCCCACCCAGCAAAAGGATGCCAGAGGGCAAAGGAATTATGCTAATGAAGGTGATCCACATAGAGAGTGAGTAAGAAATGAGAGAAGAGGCAGCACTTCTCTTGCTACAGAACATAGTCACACACTGTCAAGCCATACTGTTCCTAACAACCAAAGTACAGGGTCAAAGGACAGTGGGCTCTGAACACTTGAGTTCAGCCACAGAATGCACTGACATGTATACCTGGACCTCAAGAGTTTATTAAACCCAGGACAAGGTAAACCCCCAGAGAAAGCTGAGCACTGATGACTAGATTATTTTTAACATAGAGCAAATACTTTACCAGAGCTTGAAACTGGGATCTAGATCCCCAAAGTCCACTATAATTCAAAGTCAGTTAGAAGGAAAGTGTGCCAAACACAAATCAACAATATCCTTTTTATTCCCGCAAACATGTACTGGCATCCTTGAGAATTCAACTACCCAGCTAAGACATGAGGAACCCAGACAAGAAGATGTTCATCAGTGTTTTGTCCTTAGAGTAAGGGTGGCAGGATGTGGCTAGAATCGCTGGAGCTAGATCGCTGACAAGAGTCACACACACTAATACAGCAGGTAGTCTAGACTAGAAAGCCAATCTCTTGAAGGCAGCTACAAGCAGTCTTGACTCCAGTGTTAACCAGCAGCAGGTTGCTATAAAGGTGGGCTTTGGGTACAGGGTTGGCTCTAGGACTGAGATTTATTCATTCCTTACCAGAAACCTATTTATGAATATGTACTTGGTGAAAAATAAAGGTTTGCTGGTTGAGGGACACAGAACAATTCTACAATGGGTATTTTGGGACTGAAAATCCATCTTTATGCAAAGACCCGAGTGTCCTCACTCCTAGACTAGGAAAAAAAAAGGGTGGACATTTATCTTTTAACCTTGAACTTTAGAGAGATTCTGCAGCCACTCACTAGGTAACTGTGGCTTAATATTTATTTTTTTTTTAACTTCTAAAAGATAGGATGAGCTGGATGAGTGGGGGTATATACGTTTAATCCTGGCACTTGAGAGGTAGAGGCAGGCAGATCTCATGAGTTGAGGCCAGACTAGTATACAAAGTGAGGTCCAGAATGGCCAGGCCTACACAGAAAAATCCTGTCTCAGAAATAAAACAAAACAGAACAAGTGAGGGTGAAAACAAGAGAAATAAAAAAATGTCAAATCTGGATTCTCTGATTCTCTATACCTGTATCCTCTCCTGTACGTTTCAGAGTCACTGTGAGGATTAAGTGAATTTACACACATTGTTTAACCCAAACCCGGCATAGGTAAGCAGTGCAGATTTTTCTATTACCAAACATCATCTCCAGGACACTTGTACTGCAAGCAACACAGGACCAAATCATCCCTGCCACAGGCTTTACTCCGCCAGGCTCTACTACCTGAGGTTGAAAAATAGGGCTGGTAATTACAATATTTTACTAACTGAGCCTGTACGACAGGACTTTATAACCAAAGCTGCTGGTATTTGGATCAGACAATCTTTGGGAGGCTGTCCTATGCCCTGTAGAACCCCGACCATCCCTAGTTTTCACCAGTAGATTCAAGAAGCACCCATAAGTCGAGACTACCGATGGTCTCCAAGCACTGCCAGGCAGTCTCTGTAGACAATTTGTCCCAGCTGAGAATCAATACTAGGGATAAAGAAAGCAATGAATACAAGTTTTAGCAGGTAAGGTGGCTTTTTTTTTTTTTTTTTTTTTGGTCTTGTTATGTGGCTTAGGCTGACTGCAAACTCACAATCCTCCTGCCATCAGCCTCTCAAGTATAGGGATTACAGACGTCCATCACCATGTCTACCAAGTGAGGCTTTCTTATCATACAACCTGGCTGTTCTAGAACTCACTATGCAGGCCAAGCTGTCCTTGAACTCTCAGAAATCCTCTTGTCTCTGCCTCACTGGTACTAGGACTAAAGGCATGTGGCATCACTATGCCAGGCACAGTGAAATGGACCACAATGATGGATACAAGTGACTATCAATTCCATTTATCACTCTTAAAATGATAAATCTTAAATTAAAACTTGATGTCTAATGAATTGAGTTAATCAAATGCTCTGATTCCAGAGCTATAAAAACAAACCCTCCCAGGGACTAACTTCTTCACATTTAAACTGGAACAGCAAGGTCTGGGGAGATAGTCCATTCATTAAAGTGCTCGCCAGACGAGCATGAGAACCTCCATGTAGATCCCCAACGCCCACAAAAAAGCCAGACACAGCACACACACTTGAATTGGAGTGGGGAGACAGACAGGCTGACCCTAGGAGCTACATGGCACCAGTTTAGCACGTCTGTGAGATCCAGGTGCAGAGAGACACCCTGTCTCAAAAAAGCAGAACCTAGGCATTGTGGTGAACACTTTTAGTCCTAGCAAATTGTGAGGCAGAGGCAGGAGGATCTCTTGAATTCAAGGGTACCCTGGTCTACACAGAAAACTCCAGGCCACCCAAGAATACATAGTGAGATACTGTCAAACAAACAAACAAACAAACAAAACCAACCCCAAACCGGAGCCCACTACCAAAAGCCAAGCACTGTGGTCCTCACTTATAATCTCAGCACTCGGTCAGCAGTGCTTCACTGAGTCAAGAGAGCTCAAAACCCATCTGAGCTATGTAGTGAGCTCAAGGCCAGCATGGTCTATACAGCAAGACCCTTTCTCAAAACTAACAAAATATAACAGGCCCCAAACTAAAAGCAGGTCTTCCAGGGTCCACACCTCAAACTTCCATCCAGTCAGGTTTTAAGAAGCAAAGCCCAGCAGTCTGTACCTAAGATAGCAAACACTGTTGCATGCTTTCAGAGTCCACCTTTAGGAACTTCTGAGAACACATAGGGATAAAGGGCAAATCTGAGAGTAATTTCAGAAACTTTCTTGAAAAGAATTTGTAACAGTTGCTCACTGCCAAACTTTTGCTTTCTTCATCATCAACTTCCTACCTTTCATGGCTCCAGATGCAGCCTGCTGTTACAGCAAAGAGTCTCTATCTATCCTGAGAGTCTTCTGCCCACAGCGGGGCCTGGCTTGGGATAGGAGGGGCTACATTAACACTCAGTTTGGTTAATATTGGTAGAATTAATACATTGGTATGAATGTGTAGCTGTGATAGGAATAGTCAAGCAAGGGATGTAATATTACCATTAAGCAATACAATTCAACAGAACCATGTAAAAATCATCACTCTCCCAGATTCTTTCTCTTTGCTTTTCTTTTTTTCTTGGCTTTCTGAAACAGGGTCTCATTATGCAGCTCTGGCTGTCCTGGAACTAACTATGTATATCAGGCTGGCTTCAAACTAAGAGATCTGCCTGCCTTTACCTCCCCAGTGCTGGGATTAAAGGCATGAACCACTATGCCTGGCTCCAGGTTTATTAAATATCTCCAAAATCATTGTTCAATCTTTTCCAGATATTTTCTGTACATACATTAATAATGGCTTAAATAAAAACAAAATCTCATTATATACACCTACAATTTGCCACACCGATTTCTATATATAAAGAGGTCATGGTGTCTAAGACTTGTGCAACTCTAACTCATTAAATGGAGTAAACATAATAATAAATCCCCCACTGATGGAACTCCTGAGTAAACTGTACTTTTTTATGCCCCATAGAACTCAGAGATCCACCTGCCTCTGCCTCCCAAGTGCTGGGATTAAAGGTGTGCACTACCACACCTAACAAGCTTATATTTTTTGTTTTTTTGTTTTGTTTTTTTTTGTCTTGCTGTTAACTACCAAAAATGCTGAAAAGAAAATTCTTTGGCTGGCTGTAGTAGCTCGTATCTCTAATTTCAGCATTTGAAAACTGAGGCAGGAAGATCAAGCACTTGAGGCTGGCCTGGGCTACTTAGTGAGTTTCTCTGAAAAAGGAATGAAAGGAAGGAAAAGGAAGGTCTATGTTCAGTTGGGCCAGAACCTCCTTAGATCAAATTCCTGAAAAATACATTGTTTTCAGGCAATGCATCAATTTGCACTTCCAGAATGAACTGCCCTTCTAATGCCTTCAACTGTCCAGTTACATCCTGTGAACCAGCCTTGTCACCCTTGACAATAACTAAGATGATCGTATCTATTATTGCCAGTCTGATGTGGGAAAAATACAATTATAAGGTAATTGTAAGGCTGAAATTTCACTTAAGCTTCTCTGACATCTGAATTTTTATAAAAGACTTATTTTTGTTCTTTTAATTATGGTTACGTATGTGTGTGTAGGTATGCACACATGAATGCAGGTGCCCACAGAGGCCAGGAGGTTGGATACTCTAAGAAAAAGAAAGAAAGAATGGAAGGAAAAAAGGAAGGAAGGAACAAAGAAAAGAAAAGGAAGGAAGGAAGGAAGGAAGGAAGGAAGGAAGGAAGGAAGGAAGGAAGGGAGGGAGGAAGGAGTAGCCTTAAGCAAACAGTGCCTTTGGGGTAAAGAAAACTTAGAATATCTATAGGATATATATAGATATGGCACCCAGGAAAAAATATAGGAAGTTCTAAAATAGAAATACAAAGAGTAAAATAAGCTTTTAGACCAACACAGCAAAAAGGGCTGGGAGATAAATTTGAGAACATCTTCCAGAAAGAACATGAAAGCTGAAGGTACACAATGTCAATAAGGATTGTATAGTGTTACAAACTCGGTAAATAATGTATCATATATCCCAAAATCCTTGAGGGTAAACTTCAAATACTTTCATCACAAAACAAGTACTTGCTACAGTCAATGCGTATTAGCCATAGTGTATTACTGCACATTGTATCTAACCATAACATCACTTTGTACCCCCAAACATCAAATTCTGATCTTCCAATTTAGAATTTTAATTAGAGGTAGAAGATTTAGTTAAATTTTAGTGATAATTGAGAAGTACCAAGAGAACTCTTAAAAGAACAAGAAAGTATATGGGAAGAATTCAAAGTGATAAACTAAGAAAAATGCCCAGCAGAGACGAACATGAATTTCAGAGTGAAGAGGCCCAATGTGTAGGCAAGACACAGGATGAAAATAGCCCCTAAAGAAGTCCTGTTCTGTTCTGAACCTCAGAGAAAATCTTCTGTTTCACCAAAGAGAACATTTCAGGATAAAAGCTAAATGATAAAAGCTAAATGATGCCCCAAATTTCATGCAGGAAATAGCAGAAAAAACTTCCAGGTGCACAAGCTCTCACAACTACTGTATGACAAATACCAGAGGATGTGCCTCATCAATTCAAAGTAAAATAAAAGAAGTGCACATGGTTCCTGAAAACCAAGACACCATCACAGAGAATACTGGGAGCCACAGAAGACTCCAGGAACAGACAAAGAAAGTCACAGACACCAGAAGAGACTGACTAAAAATGAATGGGGTAGGATGTGCTGGAGAGATGGCTGAGAGGTTAGTTAAGAGCACTTGTTGCTCTTACAAAGGATCTGGGTGCAGTTTCTAGCACCCACATGGCCACTTACAATCCCCTGTAACTCCAGTTTCAAGGGATCAGATGCTCTCTTTCAGCCTCCACAGGCACCACACATACATGTATACTACATACAAACAAGCAGGCACACACTCATACACATATGTAAAATACAATAAACCTAAATGAAATGGGCAGAATACTACATTTCATCAGATAAAAAGAATAATGTTTACAAAATATTTCAACAACTGGGGGAGAATGTGGAATTGGAATTTCTAGACAAGAAAACTGAAAAAGTTCAACAAACAAGATATGTAATAACCTTACTCTACACCATTTGGCCTATTTGTGACTCACACTAGGCAGTAAAATATAAACGTTAAATACTAATCAAATTTAAACACCCACTCTAAGCAGTTACCAACCTGCCTTCGTAAAAATGATAGGAGTAGATGGAAAATCATAGAAATCCGAGAGCAGATCAAGTTTTTGTGTTTGGTCAGTTGGCTTTTTTCTGTGTAGACAGGGTTTCTCTGTGTAGCCTTGGCTGTCCTGGACTCGATTTGCTGAGCAGGCTGGCCTCAAACTCACCAAGATCCACCTGCTTCTGCCTCCCTGAGTGCAGGAATTACAGGCGTGTGCCACTGCACCTGACTCCCATCAACTCAGTTAAGAAACAATACATATAGCACTTGGGTGGCTAATAATAATAATATGTCAAGACATAATACGTCAAAAGCTCTTTCAAATTGGAAAATAAAGAGAATCTTCTAAGTGGGCCTCTACAGAGACTGGAACTGTAAATGGGGTAAGAATACTGGGCTCTTTGGCCTTTCTAGGATTTGACTTTTCAACTACATGAAGATATAAACTTGACTGTAAGTGAAATTTTAATTTTAAAATTCTTATCAGTACTAAGGAAAAGTAGTAAAGGCAACTGGGCATGGCTGTACACACCTGGAATCCTAGCACTTGGGGGGCAAAAAAACAAAAACAAAACAAAAAAACAAACAAATCAAGGGGACAGTAAGATGGCTCAGTGGCCAAATGCTCTTGCCACCTAGACTGATGACCTGGGACCTATGTGCTGAAAGGAAAAGAATTCTTGTAAGTTATCCTGACCTCCACACATACACTGTGGAATATACATATATATGGATGCACACAAGCCCCCCCATTAATAAAACGATAAAGCCACAAATGTATAAATGGATGTAATGAAAGTGAAAAAATAAAACAAATTAGTAAGGGAGAGTAGCTATGGTCAATGTAATGTTAATCAATTAACAATCAGAATCAAGATAAGCTCTGGAAAGTCAAGATGCCCAACTTGACTCAGAAGAATTTTTTGTTTGTTTGTTTTTTGTTTTTTTAACCTCTAATGATACACAGGAAACTCCAACATGTCTGGAATAACAATTCAATAGAGATCCCATCATTAAACTATTTATCACTCTAGAAATTAGAAAAAATAAACTCTGCTTTATCCCAAAATAACATGTAACCATTTCCTAAAATGTTATTTAAATGAAAGGGTTTCATTTTCTTGGTTTCTAAATGTAGACTGCTGTGCTTTTACAATTTAAGCAATTCATTATACTCTTCAGGGTTCTCCAGCTGTTTTTATTACTTGATCAATTCTTTCCACTTATCTTGGACTTCGTGTGACTATCACTTAGCAACTGAGAGGTATGACAGGTTTCGTACACAGCTTGTTATAGCTTAACTGAAAAGACAAATGCTTTCCAAGGACCACTTAATGGTGGAAAAAATGCACACTCAAGGGGGCATCACAACATATACTTGAAAAAATTTATGCTCTCACTTTTTGGTTGCTGGACATAATGTAATCAAGCTGGAAATGATCTGAAAACTTCCTGCTGACTGGCTTTCATAGTACTAGAAGATGCAGAGGCTACTTGGGAGTGGGGTACATCAAGGGTATCCTACACCCAATCCTGCTGCAGCATCAACCTGCCAGGGAAGATACATGTACTAGTGCAACAGTGGCACATGGTTGTAGAGATAACCAATTGCTTCTGGAGTCAACTGGGGGCTGTTCCACAGGAAAAAGTTCAGTCCTGATAAGGAGCTGACGATCACAGACCCTAGGGAGAAGCTTATTACTAATACTTTGCTAAACTAACCACGAATCCCAGCACTTGGGAGGCAGAGCCAGGCAGATCTCTTGAATTTGACACCAGCCTGGTCTACAGAGATAATTCCAGGACAGCCAGGGCTACACAGAGAAACCTTGCCTTCTCAAAAAAAAAAAAAAAAAGACAGACAAAAACAATAAAAACGAAAACAGTGTGTTGTCAAATGGCCTTTTAAATATTTATGCTTAGACTTGCAGATTAGTGCTGCCCTCACCCTTGGCCAGAGAAGTTTTCCTCTGGAGTAGTAAGCAGTTAATGAAACTAGTCATAACTAATTCTGAGATTGTGTATTGAGTGCTCAGCCCTAAATGGGACATCTACATCAGCCCCAGCCCACCCACAATAGCTCAGAGGACATCAGAAAAAGGGGCAGAATGAATGTAAGACCTGGAGGATGGGGAGGGGTACTGAGAAACGTTGTCAGAGCTTATCTGCTGCAGCTATGATTATCTGCACAAGATCAGATGAGTAAGATCAGTCAACACTCTCTAGCACGGCTAGACTCAGTGGGTTATTAAGAAACAAAAGGACAAAAGGAAAGTATTCAAAGTAGGGAGGGAGAAAGCATTAGGAGTACCTGGGTGGAGCAGAAGGGTGGAGCTGGGGATGCATTATGATCAACATGCACTGTTTACATGTATGAAATTGTCAAAGAACAAATAAAAGTATTCTACTTGAAAATATCAAGAGGGAGCTAGATGGCTTAATGATTAAGAGTGCTGATTGTTCTTTGAGAGGACCCAGGTTCTGTCCCCAATACCCACGTGATGGCTTACAACTGTTAAGTTCAGCAGTGAGGGATCTGATGCCTTCTGGCTTCTATGGGCACTGCACCTGTATGGCACACAAACATACATGCAAGCAGACCACCCACACACACCAAATAAAACTAAACACACAAACCCCAAAACATCAGGGGCCAGAAGGACGGCTCAGCAGCTAAGAGTGCTGCTGCTTTTGTACCCACATTGGGTGGCATACAATTGCCTACAACTGGAGCTCTAGGGGAATCCAATGCTGATGGGCCATTCCACAGAGACCTGCACTCACTCGTATGTTGTGTCTCTCATCACATTCAAAATTAAAAAATAATATCTTTTAGAAAACCCCAAAACAAAAAAAAAAAAAACCCAACAAAAAACAAGAGTTACTACCTATGGAAGAATTACCATACAAGCATATATAATACAGGCATGCACATTTCTATGTTCACACATGTCTGTGATGAATTAGCAGACCAATTTTCTTGTTGGGGGGTGTACATGAGTGTGCGTGTGTGTGGTATATGTGTGGGCGAATGGTTATGTGTATGTTCAAGAGACTTTCTTGAATACTGAAATTACAGGGGTGTGCCATCATGTCTTATTTTTACTTTATTTTCTACATATTTCTACATATACGAAACTTGAGGCCCAGTGTAGTGGCACATGACTTTAGCCCCAGCACTTGGGAGACAGAGGTTTGCCAGTTTAGTCCACATACAGAGTTCCAGACAACGAGGGGTGCAGAGAAAGACCCTGTGTTAAAAACAAACAAACAAGAGAGTAAAGAAATAAATCTAGAGTTGCAGATATTTATTGCCTGGTCAACCACCTTACTTAAAAATCTTTTTACCAACAGCTTCGATTAATTTCCCAATTAAGTAATTATATAATATGTAAAGAATGATCATTTTGCCTTTCTATCTTGCTTAGAGATTGTTTTATTTACTGAAGCATCATTTATAATTTTTTCTGAGACCATCTTTTGTCCAGGCTTCCTTGAACACAACATCTAGCTGAGAATAACTAAGCTTGAACTTTTGATCCTCCTGCCTCAACTGCCCAAGTGCTGAGATTACAGCTTTTTATCCTGTGCACACACACACATGCATACAAATGCATCCTGGGTGGATTAAATATGTGGAGATGGCCTACGTCAGCAAAGGCAGCCATGGACCGGTGACACCAAGAGATAAGAGTTTCAAAACAGAAAAAAAAAAAAAAAAAAGGTCACTGTTTGCCAGCTTACTTTGGATACACAGGAGTCTCTCAATGCAGCAGAAATGGTTCAAAACATTTGCTGAATTTGCCATGTGAAAGCTTTCATCAGTGAGACACAGAAAGGACATCCAACTGCAGTATATTATGAGCCAGGCCAACAGGCTATCACTAAAAAGTCTGACAGCCATGAAAAAAAAAGGACACAGGGAATAAGTCAAGAGAGATTAGACCTGACCAATGCCAGAGCACCTCCACTGTCTGGAAGCACTTGGGACTAGAACTTAACTAAGTGTGGCTACAATCCATCAAGAGTCTTACATTTTCTTTTGTCTATCCACACAGAGCTTCTAGAATCAAGTAATTATGAGAAGGCACAGTCACACACTGTAGCCCAAGCTGGCCTTGACTCTCTCATCTCCCTGCATCAGCATCCCCAGGTGCTAGAATTAGACATGTACTCCCCCCCCCCACACACCATTCCTGGTTTGTAGCTGTTTCCTTTCAAAGATTTCTTTTTATCTTATGTGACTGAGATTTGCCTACATGTATGTATTGACTCCATGTTTCTGCCTGGCACCCTAAGAGCCAGAGAGGATGTCGGATTCCTTGAAACTGGAGTTTTAGACAGATGTGAATGGCCACCTGGTTGCTGGGAACTGAACCCTGGTCCTCAGTAAAAGCAGTAAGTGCTCTTAACCACTGAGCTAATTCTCCAGCCAATGTAGCTGTTTTTTAAATCTAAAATTATAATATAGAGTGTTGGGTGCAGTGAGAAGAGTGAATTGGCTCTTTACCTTACTAAGGACAAACTTTTTCTGAGAACCGTAGCTCATTTAAATCAAACGATGGTAAATGTGCACTGTGTGTGTACACACATCTTCATTAGTCCCTGGTTTTGAAATACTACTCTTGAAGGAATAAGCTTCTTAATGATTAAATAGTTTTAAAACACACCCCAAATAGTATTTACCTGCACAGCTAAAAAGGACTTCTCTGACATCTTCATGATGAATACTTTATTAAAGCAAGGTCATTAATGACTCTAAAGAAGTCACTTCTTTGTTATTATATATAATAGAATTTTTTTAAACACAAAATGAGATTTTAAAAAGCTTGTTCCTGTGGGGTGCTCAGCCCTAAATGGGGCCACTATATCAACCAACATCTGTTCCCAGTGGAAGTCAGGGAACACTGCAAAAGGGGGTTAAAAAATAATGTAAGAGTCAGAGGATGGGGAGGAGCGCTGTGAAATACTGCCCGCTGGACAGGACATGGCCATTACAATCACAAACTCAGCAGTACAGTTAACTGCACAAGACAAAGCCAGTCAATCTCAGTATAGATGGGATGGGATGGAATGGGGCGGGGCGTCACGAAATGTCACACCAGCTAAAGAGCTATGGGCAATAGATGGCTGCTGAGTTGTGGTGGTATTACTTTTCTTACTGGTTGTGGTTGCTGGTAGGCTCACCATGCTCATGCAGAAAGCACTACTTGAACTCAATGGGTTATTTTAAAAAAGGGGAGCTGTCTATAAAGAGTAGAAGTGGGGAGAGTTTTGGGTAGAGATGATCAAGAGACATTGCGTTAAATTGTCAAATTAAAGGCAACAACAAAAAAACATGCCTTCTGCTCAAGACTCTATTTTCAGCTGGGAGACACTAATGAAGAACCTATCTTACAAAATATCATAGGTCATTCCAGTGGTCATAATCCTGTCCAAATCAGCCTGGGAAGGTACTGAATACAGGCCATGAAGATGTCTTCATACAGGTTCAGCTAAACCCTTTGCCATTTAAGGAATCAGCTCTTTATCAAATTCTCAAACTTTTGCTGTATGTGCCATTGGCTATAACATTGTCTTTCTTCTCCTACTCTTCCTGTTTACAGCACTCCAATCTGCCAACTCCACCTGGAAATACTTTAATCATTCTTTAAACCCCAGTTCAAGGACCGTAACTTCAAGGTTGTGGGACAGGGTCTCATGTAGGCCAAGCAGACCTTGAACTCACTATGCAGAAGAGGCTGATTCTGAACTCTTGATCTTTCTGCCTCCACAATCCAAAGTGCCGGATTACAAGTGTACTGATTTTCAATCACATTCTTTATGAAGGCTTTCCAGCAAGTAACCATAGTCTCTTTCCTCTTTTTATAGATTTTCATTATGGCACTGATCAGACTGTAAAATAAGCTTTCTTTCACAAGTATATCTTCTGCACTAAACCATAAACAGCTAGAAAAATGAAAACATGATCTTTTCCATCTCTGCATCCCCAGAATCCCTAACAGTGTGTGGTACCCATTTTTTAATGCTAAAAATGTGAGGTTATTAGGCTGACATTAGAAAATTAGAAGATCAAAACTAAAAGAAATGTACTTGAAAGTTTATGTGTCCACTGAGAAGTTGGCCTGCCCAAAAGAGGGGCAAAGGCTCTGCCTGGGTGTGCCCCTGAGCTGGCTGCCTCTTCCAGGTGTTCTCAAGAAGCACGCCTCTAAGCAGTGCAGGACTCATAACTAATGCTATCAACAAAGCTTGGCTGCCATTGAAAATTGTGTAACTGGTTTTTAATACTATCCCGGAGACTGGAGAAGATATTGCCCATTTTGTCTAAGTTCTAAACTGTCATAATAGGTTAAGGGTTGTTTTAAATACAGAAGTAGTGATTCGCTTTATTTTTCTAACCAAAGCCCCTCCTAGCTACTTTAAAGCTTTCAAGTATACCAGTGTCTATTAACAACTTTAGCCTATGGATACTTTAAATGTTCAAAACATTAAGCCTAAGCAATGAGTTTCATCCAAGGTTTTTGTACTCACATTAGCTTCCATAATAAGAATTTAGCTTGAGTGTGGCTACTACTAACCTCAAACAAAATTCTGTGGTTGACTTAACTGGGTTTCAGAAGTTAACTTCCTAAGAAAGCATCTATCTTTAACCGGACACCAACAAATATGTTAAGTCATTCCTTGAGGTCTTATGGTGAATATGTAGCAAAACCCAAAGCTGAAGGGCAAGTCACATTGTAAGTGAAGATTATAACCCTCCATTTCCCCCCATACTTTTTCGTTGTCTGTAAACACAACAAAACACAAGTCCGTCTCCTTTGGTTACAGTTATACCATAAGAAAACATCATGCCCAGTCTGACTCTTCGGTCTTCTCAGGATACACAGCAGGTAGCCTCAAGCATAAGGACATTTTTCAAAGTAGATACGCACAAAAAACACCCCCTCACAACAGGCATGTGACAAAACAGCTTGGGGGACCGACACCATGCGCATCACCCTCTGGGGTCGCGCGATCACTGTTTCCTCTCAGAAGAGGTCTCTAAGGTGTTTTCCCGCAGGAAGGCCTTGCTGCAAGGCCTAGGGAGGGAGTTTACGACCGCTGCCCAGCCAGAACCTCCTGGGACAGAGGGAAGGACAACTGGGCCAGGCCGCAGCCCAGTACCGCACCTTCCCAGCTTCGAGCCGGTCGCAGCGAGGGAGGAAGCTGGGCATGCCGCAGATCTCACCGCGCGCCCCAGACCAAAAGAGAGTAGGGGCCGTTCCGACTCCGCCCTCCCCCGCGGGGCATGGGCTCACGACCGCACAGGAAGGCCACGTCCCCAGGGACAAGCACCACTCTATGGTTTGCGTGGAGCCGCAAACCCACGTGACTAGCACGTAGCCAATCGCGGGACGGCGACCCGCCATCGAGACGGCCGCGCAGGCAGCTAGAGATGCCCGCCGGCCAGGCACAGGCGCCTGTCCATCCCGGCCGGGTGCTCCTAGCTCGGTGCTGCCGCCATCTTCCTGGAGGAAAGGGCAGAGGCAAAGGGGCCCCCTCCCCTGGATCGCTCCGCACTCACGCTGCCACCTGCCCGCCCCCGGTAGTCTCTCACTCTCCGCGGACACCTCATTCCTTCCTCATAAATATCCTTCCCTAATCGCTAGCTTCCCACAAGGCGAAGACTCGCATTACCTGTTCCTCTCTTACTAGCGCGAGGAATCCGAGCTCATAAGGTAGGAACTGTGGCGAAACAGGAACAAGACGCCATCTTGGTAAAGGAGAAGAGGCTACGCTTGACCTCCCCCCGCCCCCAGCCTCTATATGGCCAACCGCCGTGGGAGGGGCACGGCGCCTGCGCAGAGGTGGACGACAGGGCAGTGTCTACGCTTGCGCTCTGCTAACAACTGCGGGGGAGGGGACTATTCGGGGCCCAGGAAGGAGTTGGCAATGGGCGGGACGGCGCAGGGACGCAATCGGTTCGCGCGCGCGGCGGGGCGGGGCCGGGCAGGTCCGTGCTGTGGTCTGACGAGCGTTCTCCGGCGTGGTAGCGGGTAAGCGTGTGGTAGTGTGTGCCCACTGTCGCGCAGACCCCAGTCGAGCTGGCCGTCCTGAGGAAGTGCGAGAGTTCGCCTCTCGCCCCGGCCGCTCAGGCGGTGGTAACGGGTGCAGAAGGGGCGCGCGTGGGGGAGGGGCGGCCGCGCCCTTAGTCCGTGGCTTTAGCGATGGACGCGCGGCTGGCGTCGTCCTTTCGAGGACAACTGGACTGGCGGTCCCTATCTGGGTAATCCTACAGGCCAGGTCCAGGGCGTTGGGCGCGGGCGTGGCAGGTCCTGGCGAGGTTACCGCGCACGGTCCACATGCTGAATGGAGGCGCGTCCAGCGTTGGGTGAGGTAGCTTTAGATTCATATTTACGAAGCACTTCTGCTCGTGTGGCCATCTTCTAATTTAACGGTGCTATTTCGTCCTGGGGATGTGAAGGACTAGTCACCGTGGGTTGTTAATGAAGTTCCCCAGTTGGAGGCAGTGGAAGGGCGTTGGAGGAGTGTTCTTGTCTGCTGTGTCCTTCGCCTGGGTAGACGCTAGACAAAGGGCTGCAGCAGTGTGAGTGACAGGGAAAAGGAAGCACGGAGCGGAGGCCTCTGACTGAGAAGCGATGAAGTCTTAACTAACTCTGAAGCCGACCCTAGTCCAGACCACGCCTGGCCCTTTTGTGCCTTCCGGCCTCATTTGTTAGTTCTGCCCTACTGTGTCCTGTCCTGTCCTACTTTACCAGACTCTTAACACATAGATAGAACTTCAGTTCAAACCACTATGGTCTCTATCGTTGTCCTTAGCCCAGTTTACTCCTCGTTTCTGCAGCGCTCTTATCTCCCACGTTCTCTGTCTTCTGCTTATCTGTTTAGTTCCTGCTGGTTCTTGTTATTCAGGACTCGCTGGATGAGATATCCTTTAGACGGATTAGGTGTACCCCTGGCGTCAAGTATTGGGCTACCTACTGCCTAGCAAGGGATTCAAGTCGTAGGTTTTCAGTTTATTTCCTTAATAGCTAAAATTATTTCAGTACCTCAGATACATTTCTAAATTAGTCTTGCGAACATAAGGAAAAAATAGGGTTTTTTAGGGGTCATGAAAGCTGTTTTTTCATGATGCTTCTAATTTGAGACATTATTTTCAATGTCTTTTTTTTTTTTTTTTTTGGTACTTACCATTCAGGGCTTCTTTGCAGTACACAACATTCAAACTGTCAGTGTATGCTGCTGTATCTAATTTTGGTGATTTTTCTTAGTTGTTAGCTTGTCCTAATCCTTTTTCATTTTTTCCACCTTGAAGTTTTTCTCTTTATGGAGCACCATAGCTCTTTAAAGAACAAGAGCTTTTAAATAAGATCAGATTCTCTTTCTGGTTTAGCTGGGTAACCTAGGGAAAGGAGGTGGGGCCTCCCTCTATTATCATTCATGAGTGTAATTCAGCTCCCTTTGATTGTGGTATGCTGCCCCAAGCTCCATTGAGAGTGTTGTCTTGCATAATGTACTTATACAGTCCTCAAATCGAAGAAATCTAAATGGCAAGACAATCCAAGCATTTTGGATAAAAGCTCTTCAGGAACCTACATTGAGAAGTCTTTGGGGGGATTAGGGATAACTTATACAAATAAAACAGTTCATGTACGTGAATGATGATTCCTATTTATGAGTATTCCATTTCTATAAATGCTACTTGCAAAACAAGTTTCTAATGTCAAAAACACAGTTGTGTTTATCTATTCATCTTTTGTGCCTTAATTGGGGTGATAGTATTACTGTCTGGAATACAGAAGCTGTGGATCAAGGATAAGGAACTTTCTACATCTAAAATATGCAGTGTGAAATATTAAAATTTTAGTTTGACCCTCTTAGATCATCTTACATGAGGAAGAGCTAATTGATCTGCACTCTGTACTTAGTAGGATGTTAATAGATCAAGGTTTTCTCACCAAAAGCCAAGTGTTTCAGAAATTCAGTATTCCTTTCTTAGCTTTTATTTTGGCATTAATGGGGATATATAGTTCACTTCGTAGAGTGCTTGCCCGGAATGCAAGATTTCTGGGACCTCTTATAACCCCCACCAAAACCAAAACCCTTTTTTGTTTTGTTTAATAAATTGTTAGAAAACCATTTTTGATCCAAGTTATGTTTGGGTGTAGGGTAAAGAATTCACAACTTGGCATTCTCCATATTGTATGTACTCTCCACTTCTGTACTTGTGTTGTACATCAGGGTATTTATTGAAGGAAAAGGAACTGATAATGGAGCTTACCTTCTTTGGTCTGAACTGACCCAGGACTTCAAAATGGCTGGGGGTTTCAGTAAAGTTAAGGAAATTCAGAGATGTAGAAAAGGTACAATTTCCTGTGTCTTGTGGTAGCTTGAAATAAAATACATATAATGATTGGTGGAGGCAGGAATTCATGTTTCTACTCTTCAAGTATTTATCCTTCCATGAAAATAAAGGCTATTTTACCCAGTGCTTAAAGAAGTCATACCATTGGAATTCCAGTTTAGAATTGAATTATACCAATTTGGGAAGGAAACAAAATGACTTGATATTTTTAGGGCTTGATTTTTCTAATTCTAAATTTGTTAATAGCCAAATATAGTGTTGCATCTCTGTAATCCCAGCACTTGGGAGGCGGAAACAGGATTGCCAGCTCAAAGTGAACCTTGATTACAAAGATTTTGTTTCAAAACCAGACAAGCAAAGAACCTAAAATGTCTTTCTGTTCATTTGCGTGTTTTGAGACATGGTTTTTTGTTGCCTAGACAATTGGGAAAGTCACTGTATAACCCAAGTTGGCCTCAAATTTGTCATTTCTGCCTCAGCCTCTAGTGCTGTACTACCACACCTGGTTTGATTTTCATTATTTTATTCTTGTTAAGTATTTTCCCATTTTCATTCCTAAATATTTAATGAAATATTTACTGCTGGATAGAAAAAAAGTTGTTGTTTTTTTTTTTTTTATTTTTTTTATTTTTAATGCTGGCATGCAGCTCATTGTCTAGCATACATGAAATCAGGGCTTTACTTCTTAATACCAGACACATAAAGACACACACAAAATCACAATCATAATTGAGAAAGAAACTTTCAGTTGTTGAGACATTGTCTCCCTGTGTAGTCCAGGCTGGCCTCCAGTTTGCAAGCATCCTGGCTTTTGAATGCTAAGATTAAGTGGCAGACCACCACAGACAGCTAGAAAGAAACTTTTGACTTAACATCTGTCTTTTTTTACACTTTTATATTTTTCTAAAATTATTTTTTTACTCAAGTAAATTATCTTAGTCTAAATTTTTTTGTTGTTGTTGTTCTAGTCTGATCTGGGATTACTCAGGATATTCTTGTGACAGTCAGACACCTGAGATTGAAAGCCTGTACCTTGTAGCCTGCTTTACAGTTGGGCTTTTTTTTTTTTTTTTTTTTTTTAAGACCTGGTCTCTATGATGCAGCTCTGACTGTCCTGGAATTCACTATGCAGGCTAGTCTGGCCTCAAACTCAGAGACCTGCCTCTGCCTCTGCCTCCCAAGTGCTGGGATCAAAGATGTGAGTGGCTAAGCCTGGATACTGTTGTTGTTTGTTTGTTTTTTATAACTCAAGTATTGTGTTTTTCGCATATTCAGACCTGTCAGCAAAGTAGTTTTGCTTCATGATCCTTCTTGATACACTAATCTTAAGTAGTGTTAAATAATCATAAAATTACAATGTATAGATCCTACTTACATTTTGTTTCTAATGAAAAAAAGGAGGCAGTTGGGTATTTAGTTATACTAAACAACTGTAATTAATTTTTCCTAGAAATAATAGATCACCATTTTTAGTAGCCTTGTGCATACTGAACTATAATTAGTGTTATTATTAAATTAAGTGTTATTCTAGGATTTGCTTCGCTGTAATCCAGGCAAGTTAGAAATAAACTAATATTGGACTTGAGTTGCTAATTACTGAAAGTGAATGAAGAGTGCTATCTGGGGATTTATTTTATTTTGTGTGCTTGAAGTCTTTCATTAGTGCTTTAAAGTAATAATGAGAGCAATGAACATTTTTATCTTCTATTGATTATATTTCAAATAGGTTTAGTATCCCTTTTTAAAAACATTGCATTTTATGAATATGACTGTCTTGTCTATATGTACATCAGTGTATCACCATGTCTGGCACACAGGGAGGTTAGAAGAGATCAGGTCCCCTGAAACTGTAGTTACAGACAGATGTGAGCTGCATGTAGTTGCTGGGAATTGAACCTTGGTCCTCTCTCTGGAAGAGTAGCAAGTGCTCTTAACCTGGGAACCATCTTTTCAGCCCCTGGTTTAAGGAATCCCATTGTTTAAGGACTAGCATTTGCTATTGTTTTGGGAAAGAACTCTGAAATGTAGATAAGCAGTTTTCTTAGTAATATTGCCATGCAGATTGATTGCTGAATTTAATTATATACCTCATCAGTATATTTATACATGACTTTCTCTTTATTTGTTAGATTGATACATTACTAGAATCTAATTGTTGGCAAATATTTTAAAATTCTGTATTTATATGTATGAATGATGTTGAGTTTATGTTTGCTGGTCTTTCTTTGCTCACTAAAGGGCCCTTCCTTCCTTTTCTTTTCTGTGTGGATTTGTTGTTGAAATTATGCTGACTTTACAAATAAATTGGAGCACTTTCCTTTTTTCTTCAGTGGCTTGGAATAGTTAGACTTTGTTATTGTCTCTTCAGAGTTCCATGCTGTTTTGCTCTAGTTCCATCTGGTGTTGGCCCCTTTACATCTAGGTTAGGGGTATGTGTGTGTGTGTGTGTTGCTTTCTTTGTTCTTAGAGTTTTGTGGTTTTTGTTTTTGTTGTTGTTGTTGTTTTACATTTATATATGTATTTGAGGAGAATGGGGCATATGTTCCTTGTGTGTGCTGAGATTAAAGGACAACTTGCTGTAGCCCATTCTCTTTACCACGTGGTTCCCAAGCTCTAACTATGATATTCAGGCTAGAAGTCAAGTACCTTTACCTATCAGCTATCTAGCTGGCCCTATTGCTGGATTTTAATGGGCTATTTAATGGCATTGGTTCTAGTTTTTGTTCTATTTTGGTAATTTATAGTACTAGGAATAGCATTCCTTTATTTTCATTTTGTAGACTTTTTTATAGTCTGTATCTGTTTGTGCCTTCTTTTATGTCTACTTTCATTTCTTTAATTGGACTTGTATGTAGAATTTGTTTCTGCCGGGCATGGTGGCACATGCCTTTAACCTCAGCACTGAGGAGGCAGAGGCAGGTGGATGGATCTCTGTGAGTTAGAGGCTAGCCTCATTTATGTAGTGAGTTACAGTACAGCCAGAGGTACATAGTTAGACCCCGCCTCAAAAACAAACAGTTTCTTTAAAAGATTTAACTTTTGAATTACTTGTTCTTCTATTTTTAGAGTAATTTCATTTTTTTTCTCTTTATGAATTTTTTTTAGAATTTTCTTGTGATTTGGGGATATTTTTAGGGACAAAATTAATTTGTTTAGTTTGTTATCATGTGTTACATCTAAGATTGCAGTTTTTCCTTCCTCCTCTCCTCTCAGTCTCTTCCCTTTTCTCTTCTCAGGCCCTCCCCTCCACCTTCCCTCTCCCCTTGATCCATTCTCCTTCCATTTCCCTTCAGAAAAGGCCAGGCCTTCTAGGGTATCAAGCAAACATGGCATGTCAAGTTGCAATATGAAGGCTGTACAAAGGAACTTATTAGGTAGAAAAGGGTCCCAAAAGCAGGCGAAAGAGCCACAGACAGCCCCCGCTCCCACTGTTAATAATCCTACAAGAAGACCAAGTTACACAACCATAATATATATGCACAGGACCTAGGTCAGACCCATACAGGCTCTCTAATTTTTGGTTCAGTCTCTCTGAGCTCCCGAGCCCAGGTTAGTGGTACAAAATTTCTGTATTTGCAACAGTATTACTGATAAACATATGTAAAACTCAAGTTTGAGTTTCTTGTATACATACGGGCATTGTCATTCCCTCCCTTCCCATCTCCTTTGGTTCCTAGAGACAACTAATGGTTTCTGCTTTGGGGATTTCCTTAGTCTAAGAGTTTAGGATTGTTCCAGCTCCTTGACAGTTTGCTTTGTTTCTTTTTACCTTTAGTTTAAACAAAACATGTGCTTAGAGTGTTGGTTATAAAAAGCTTTCAGGCAGAATGTGGTGGTGCACACCTTTAATCCTATCATTCTGGAGACAGAGACAGACAGATCTTTAATGAGTTTGAGGCCAGCCTGGTTTGAGGCTAGCAAATTTCAGGACAGTGAGACGCTGTCTCTAAAACAAAACCCTAAAATGTAAATCAAAGCTTTGCACGTTTTATTGATAATTTTAAAATGATGTGATTTTATTCATTCCCTATTCCATAAAGCTTCTGTATATCAGTTAAGCAAGATTCGTTGTATTACTGCCTTTCTGCCCTTGGATACTGGTTTGTTTGTTTTTTTTTTTTTTTTTTTTTACTGTTTACTTAGTCTGTGCAGTTCTAAGAAGAGGCTATTAAAGTTTCTTCATTTGAACTGTATTTTTATTAAGTTGACTTGGTATTTTTTTTTTTTTTTTTTGTCTTTGCTTTATGGTTTTATCTGCAGGTAAGAATTTGGACAGAGCTGTATCATATCTTTCTTGCAAATTTTTAAAATGATTATTACTTACTACTTTTGTTTCTGTTTGATTCTTTTGCCTTGAGCTCCATTTGGTTGGTATTACGAGTGTCAAGATGTGTAGGAATGTGAGTTTTCAGCTGCTGCTGCAGCGCCATGCCTCCCTGCTGCCATGGTTCCCTGTCATTATGGCGATGGGCTTCTATCCCTCTGGAATTAATGAGGAGATTGAAGAAGTGCTGTGTCATTATATACTGTGATCAAGGCCAGGTTTCTTTTCCACCCAAAATATTTAATTAAAAATTACAGAATATAAGATTCCTTGACATTTGGGTAGAGAAGATATATTCTGATACAGAAATCTCAGATAACAGAAACAAGCCCAGTTGTAGGGTAAAAAAAACTGAAGAATATGTTGAGTACAAAAATGATCTCATTTTAGAATATCAGCCAGAAAATCCAATTAAAGCTTTGGATTTCAACATCAGTGAAAACGAACCATAAATAGAAGAATTAACTTCATTTGATCATGATGTTTCTATTACAGATTGAAGAAGTACTTTTAAGGCACACTTGGCCCTGGTACTTTGTTCTAAACAAACAAACAAACAAACAAACAAACAAATGGTTCTTGCCAGTTTCTATGACACTAAGAAAATAGCCAGTGTTACCCACAATATCTATGCCTGTATTCTTGCAGGATGAGGATGATGGAGATTTTGAACATGAAGAATGACATAGTGGTAGTATCTACTGGTGTGGAGGGATTCTCCTAGGATCAGATCATTTCAACATATAAACAACTGTGCTCGAAATATACTAGTGGAGAAGAACTACCACAAGTTCACTTCCAGTCATCTAGGAGTTTGGGAAAGAAGGTGAAAAAAGTCAGGAGTAAACTGTTTGAAAAGGCAAAGAGAAATTTTCCTTTGAGATGTAGATAAGTTGTGTACTGTTGCCTTTCAGAAATGATGTTTATAATTACTAAAGTGATCAACTGATGAGAGCCTTATCTGGGATTTCAATCCCAAGGAAGGCAACAGAAGTTAGAAAGGCAATTTTGGGAGGGCACAGGAACATAGAAAGTATCTAAAGTTGGGCAGATGCTTTTCTCTAATTTTTAACCCTGAAAGATCCACATCCTCACTTGGTATTTTAAATTAGAATTCAGTAAAGAGCTTTACAAGTTCTGATACAAAAAAAACCTTATTTTTAGCATTATTATAAGTTATCAAGTTACAGGATGATCTATATATGTATATTTGGAACACAGCTATGTTTCTATGAAATCCTAAGTATATCCTATGTAATAGCTGTTAAGGAAGTGAGATTTCATTTATTGAGACCAAAATAATTTCACAGTCTTGACCTTTTTGACCCATAGAAGGCGAAAAAAACAGTAAGAATTTGATGCTGCAGTGAGGAACAGGAACTAAGTTTCCTGCCATATAATTTTAATTTCTTTCTCAATGTTTTTGTCTAATATTTATTTTGACTCTTTATAGAATATCTCTGTTGTCTAAGATGTAATCATTACTGAATGAAAACATAAGTATATATTTGGAAACTTAGAAATGAATGAATGTACAGTTGCTTTTATCAACTTACCTAATTTTGGTTTTATATTGAATAATGATTGTTACATCATTTCTAGGGCAATGTTTGAAGTTACTGAGACACTAAAGAAACAAGCTGATGTCACATACCTTCATGGGTCACTTTATTGCTGTTAAATGTATATGTACAAACTCAGACATCTGTCTTTTTTTTTTAACAGATAGACTGAAAAATCAAGAAATATGTCTAAGGTAAGGTCATAGTTCATTTTTTTACAGTATAAAGAAAAATTATTTTAAATTTTCAGATAATTAAAAGGTAGGATTTCTATAGATGAATTTCCAATTTTGGACTGTTATTCTAATGTTTTTGATTGCCTTCTTTTCCAAATTTTATTATTATTATTATTATTATTGGTTTTCAAGACAGGGTTTCTCTGTGTAACCTTGGCTGTCCTGGACTTGCTTTGTTCTTTTTAATATGTCAATATGAAGCCTCTTAACCGTCTTAGATTTTCTCATAGCAATCAAGTAGCAATTAAAAATGCTAATAATTCATAAAAATAATTTAATGGGGCTCTTAGACATGCTACATTCATTTATATCAGCCCTTATAAATTGGTCCAGAGCCCTGATATAAATTAGTTCTAAAGGACATAAGCAGAGAAAGTAGAACTTGTAGTGAAAAATGCAATGTTATTATTTTTCTTTGCCCATTATTTTTGAGTCTATAGTATTTCTTGATATCCAATATAAAGCCATAATATCAGTTTTTGCTTTTTATACAAATAGTATAGAACAGAGATAAATAAATGTCATCATTCTACCACCCAGAAATAATCACTGTGAAGGTTTTAGGTATATTTTTATCTCTGTGTGCATGTGAATGGACAGTTATAAAATGTAATCCTTTTAAAAGGCTATTTTATAACTTTTTTTTTCATTTGGTTTGAATAATGAATTGAAATTTTTTCATTTTCAGTATACCACTACATAAATTTAAGGGGTGTGTGTGTTTGTAGAAGCTACAGTTCAACCTTGGGTGCTATTCCTCACTGTCCACCACTGTTTTCGTTTGTTGGTTTGCTTCTTTGTCCTTCCTAGTCTTTTTTATGTATGTCAGTGGGAGGATGGAGAGAGACAGACAGATCTCTCACTGGTCTGGAGCCTTAACTATGCATCTGTCTTCACTTGTCCAGTGCTGAGATCATACTGGCTTACCACCTTGCCCAGGTTTTGTTTTGTTTTGTTTTTAATTTGAGTTCTAGTGATTGAGTTCTAGTGATTGACTTCAGGTTCTCAGACTTGCAATACAAGCATTCTATCTTCCCATCTCCTAGATTGTGGTTTTACTTTTCTTGAATTACCACATCTTCATCGTCTTTAGTCTTATCAAGCATTCTTTCATCAAGAAATACTGATGTGGTCAGGCATGGTGGCAGGTGCCTGTAATCTGAGCAGTTGGAATGCTGAAGCAAAAAGATTGCAAGCTCCAGAGCAGCTGGGAATATGTAGTGAGCCTGTCACAGCAGATAGATATTTTGACGACATTGAAATCTCAACATTGTACTAGATATACTGCCTTTCTTTAGATAAAGCTCTGTGCCATAAGAGAAAGGATAGCAAGAAATGTCTTTATCCCCATTGTTTCACAGACCCATCATGCCTGATACCTGGTTGGAGGCTGTTCTTTAGCTACGTATTGAATGAAAGGAGTCAGTTTTTGTTATTCTCTTTATAATTTAAAGAGAATTATAAATTTAAGCCATAATTTAAATTATTGCACTGAGATAAATTAATCTTACATAGTTAAATTGCTAGGTAGAATATTGCCTAATAAAATATGAGTCAGCATATAGGTAAGAAGTTGGATTGGCTCTTTTTAAAAAAAAAAAAAAAAGATTTATTTTTATTTTATGTGTATTGGTGTTTTGCCTGCATGTATATTTGTATTAGGGTATTGAAGCCCCTGGACCTGGAGTTGCAGACAGTTGTGAGCTGCCATGTGCTTGCTGGGAATTGATCTGTGTCCTCTGGAAGAGTAGCCAGTTCTCTTAACCACTGAGCCATCTCTCCAGGCCTGGATATATTTTTTTTTCCTAATCCTCTTAAGTGAACATTGTTTTCTGATAAAAGTTTAAGTTTTGAAAGTGATTATTTGTGGAGTTTCTTTGTTGATTTGTGAGAACTACTGATTACATATGTTTATCCCAGGTCTGATAATGTCATAAAAGCAACCAATAAGATGTTTATTAGCTCTTCTTTATTTTTTAAATCTTATTTTAGCAACAACCAACTCAGTTTATAAATCCAGAAACTCCTGGCTATGTTGGATTTGCAAATCTTCCCAATCAAGTTCACCGAAAATCAGTGAAAAAGGGGTTTGAGTTCACACTGATGGTTGTTGGTAAGACGTTATCTTACTAAATATCCCCCTTTCCCAACCTATGAAATGCACTGGCCCAACCTGTAATTTAAGTAAGAAAGTTTCTTTCTTGGCAAACTCAACTCTGGAAGTTAAAACAAACGTATGTTTAAATTGGACCAAGATTTCATATATATGCAATCATATTCAAGAAATTTTGCTCAAGAGGAAAATACGATTTTTATGTTATTTCCTTATTTATGTACAATAAAGGGTTTTCTGTGTGTGTGTGTGTGTGTGTGTGTGTGTGTGTGTGTGTGTGTGTGTGATAATTTTCAGAATAGTCACCAGTGTTACTTGCCTCCTAGTATTCATAACCCTTATCAGGATTAGTTTGGGGTTTTTACTGTTGTTATTTTTGTTCTTTTTTTTTTATGTATTATTTGTGTGTGCACATGTGTTCAATGTACACAGAGGCACACTTGTGTAGAGTTGGTTCTCTCCTTCCATCTTTATATGGGTTCTAAATAGAATTCAGGTCATCAGGCTTGAGCAACAAGTGTCTTTACTTTCAGAATCATCTTGTTGGCCCCCACTCCTATTTTAATAGCTGTAGATGAATGTTGTAGAAATGCTGTAACTTCCAAGACTAGTAAATACAGATAGTATAGCTCTTACCTTGCCGTCATTGAATCACTTATTCTAGGGAAAGCGAGGTGTCATGACTTAATAAAGAAGTCTACAGGGAAGCCTGGCTGTGGTGGGGCACACCTTTATTCTAATCCCAGAACTTGGGAGACAGAGGCAGGTGGATCTCTGTGAGTTCGAGGCCAGCCTGCTCTACAAAGCAAATTCCGGGACAGCCGTGGCTACACAGAAAAACCCTGTCTTGTAAAACAAACAAACAAACAAACAAACAAACAAAAAAGAAGTCTACAAGGCAAGGAACAGAGGCTGCCAGTAGCCTTATCAGTGACTTCCTTCAGAAGCAGTTAGGCTTCCTGTGCATGTCTGCTACCCCCTC